>NC_067399.1:172673568-172987943 GCF_016432865.1 Antechinus flavipes | reverse complement strand
TCATTAGATCTGGAGAGTTAGACCTCATCAGTAAAGCTATTTCTTCCAGTGGTGAAGATTGTACAACATCCATAAAACTTGTAATGGAGGTGGCAAAAACACAATAAGAATGATGTTCTTGACTAAGAAAAATCAGAATTTGCATCATGTTAAATAAAGAAGAGTATTAATAACCAATGCTCCTTATGGAATTTGCATGCTGTTCAATTTTGCCAATAGAAAATATAGTGTAATAAAATTTTCCAGATTGTATTAATATGCAATTATAAAGGATTAAACAAACAAACAAAAATAGACATATAGGCATATATCCCTAAACATATGCATTTAAATACATATAAATACAATTTTTACAATAATAATTCCCACACTTGATGTAGATATTCAGTTATATTGAAATAAATTGACAAGATTACAAGTGTCAATGAAAATGAATGGAATTTAGGAGAACATAAAAGTTCCCTTCAAGTATGTGAATAAAAGTTAAAGAGGAAGTGGGATTATGCCTATTTTGTTTGGTCTTAGAGAACAGGACTTGTAGCAATGAGAGAAAGTTACAAAGAGGTAAAATTAGGCTTGATCTAAGAATAAGGTAATGCCCCCATTGTTATATGGACATTTTGGTTGCAAAAAAAAAAAACACTGATGAAATCAGATTGACAAGAAATACACCTCCATCCCTCATATCTCAGCAGACAAATGTAGAAAAAGGGAGAGGTTAGCCCAATTTCAGGATTGAATTCATAACTATCATTTATATAGTGTTTTAGTGTTTTTACTTATTAATTTATAAATGCTAATTCAATTAATCTTCATAATCCTATGTGATAGTTACCATCTATCTATCTGTCTATCTGTCTGTCTGTCTGTCTTATATGTCAAGCTAGCTAGCTAGGTATCTCAGTTGTTAGTCCCAAATACAATAGCTAGTGAAAGCAATAATTGTTTTGTTTTCTTTCTGTCTCTTGAATACTTTGGGCACATCACAGTATTCAGCACATAAGGCCCAATTTAAATATTTGTTAAATTGAAAAGAATTGAATTTTTTTGTTTTCTTTCAAAATAACTTGAGCAACACTACATGAACTTAGAGATGAAAAAACAGTTCACAGAAAAAGAAATGTTTAGCTTAGAGAAAAGAAAATTTGAGATAATGGCAACCTTCAAATATTTGAAAAGACTGTCACACAGAAGAGAACCTAGACACTTCCTACTTGGCCCCTTAGGGCAGAACCAAGAAAATGGTAGGAATTGTAAAAAAAAAAAAGTAGATATCCATCTATTGTGAGGAAAATTTTCAACCAATAATCACTATATAAATATAATAATCTGGTCTGGAAATAATAGAATCTCCTTCACTAATCCCCTTAATGCAAGGCTAGATTATCACTTGTTAAGGATATTGCAGAAGGCAACTCAGAAATTTTGTGATTTTTTGTATTTGTGTGTATCACACATACATGCAAACATCTATAAACTTAAAATGATACATACCAGAATACAGAGAAGATTTACATTTTTGGGAAGTGAATTCAAGAACTTCCCACTTGATAAAAATTGCTGGGATAATGGAAAAACAGTTTTGCAGAAACTAGGCATAGACCAACATTCACACCATATAGCAAAATAAGGCTAAAATCAGTAAATGATTTAGACATAAAGGTTGATATAAGTAAATTAGGGGAACAAGGAAAAATATATCTGTCTCAGTTCTATGGATAACATAAGGGTTTATGACAAAAGAAGAAAGAGAGAAAATCATAGAATGAAAAATGGATACTTTTGATTACATGAAATTTAAAAATTTTACATAATAAAACATATGTAGCCAAAAGAACAGAAGCAGGAAACTGGATGGGAAAGATGGAGGAGTTATAGCAAGTTTCTCTATTAAAGGGTTCATTTCTCAAGTATATAGGAAACTGAATCAAATTTGTAAAAAATAAAAGTCATTCCTCAATTAATAAAATGTCAAAGGGTATAAATAGGCAGTTTTTAGAAGAAATCCAAGCTATCAATAGTCATATGAACAATGATCTAAATCACAATGGTTAGAGAAATGCAAATTAAAACAACTCTTTCACATCCACTTCACACCTGTTAGATTAGCTAACATGATAGAAAAAGGAAAATCATAAATACTAGAGGAAATGTGAAGACCTCAATGTTGTGTCAACTAGGTGGTTGAGTGGATAGAGTGCTGGGCCTAAAATCAGAAGACTTATCTTTAAAAGTTCAAATCTGGCCTTAGACACTTAGTGGCTATGTGAGCCTGGGCAAGTCACTTAATCTTGTTTGCCTCACTTCCGTACCTCTAGAATGGGGTGGAGAAGGAAATGACAAACCATTCCAGTATCTTTCTGAGGAAAACCCCAAATAGGGTGTAAAAGAATCAAACCCAACTGAAGCTGAACAACAACAACATCTATATATACAAAAATATTTATAGTAGAACTTTTTGTGATGACAAATAATCAGAAATGGAGGGGATACCCATCAATTGGGGATTGGCTGAACAAGTTGTAGTATTATGATTTTAATGGAATTTTACTGTGTTATAAAAAATGATAAGCAGGATAGTTTCCAAAAAACCTGGGAAAAAAAAAATATATATATATATATATGAACTGATGCAAAGTGAGGTTAGCAGAACCAAGAGAACAATGTACATAGTCACAGCAATATTGTAATAACGATCAAGTGTGGAAGACGTAGGTACTCTGATCAAAATAATGATCCATGACAATTCCAAGAGATCCAAAATGAAAAATGTGATCAACCCCCAAAGAGATGACTGTAGACGAACTCTACATTCAAATTGAAATATGCTTTTTTTCGTTTTTTATATTTCTTACTTTTCTTAATTTGTATTGTTTTTGTTGTGTTGTTGTATTTGTTTTTTTACACAAAATACAGAAGTGTGTTTTTTTTAAATAACTGAATTCAAGACGAATTGTTCAGAAAAGGAATTTCAATGAAAGTGAAATGGACAGCAAGAAAAAAGTAAAAAGGAAGGAAGGAAAGACAGAACAAAAGAATGAAGGAACAAAGGAACAAAGGGATGAAGGAAGGAATTGTCACACTATCATTATGCCTTTGGCCAAATAATGTAATGTTTGTCAGAGTGTGAACTGATGAAAGCCAAATCTTGTCCTCAAGTGTATGTTTGGAGTTTGTTGAAGTTTTTAAAGAGCAGATTTTGACATAGCAAAAGAAATTATAACTTCTATTCTATGGCAATACAATGGTGCTGAGGAAAAGATGTGTTTTATCTAAAACTTCCCAGCTGTCATCCCATATTACTGCAAATATAACTTTCACCTTATAGTTAAAAGTAAATTCAGAAAAGGATAAGTAACTTCTGGTCAATGTAAATGAAAATATGCATGAGATGGATTTAATGAGGCAAAAATAAATCTGTGAAATGTTGATTATTGAATTTCCAAGAACAGATTTCCTTAGATCCAAAATTAGCATATGTGTCACTTGATGCAATTGTTACTATAGAAATGTTTTTTGTTTATTAAATAGAAAAAAACTAATAGTTATACAAAGATGCTGCAGGGTAAATGGGATGTGTGCAAATTGCATTTCCTTGGATTTCCTTAATATCACCTACTGTTCTTTCATAGCACCCAAATCCAAATTCCAAATTCTCTCTCATTCTGGCTTGCTCAATATTTGCAAGTATATTTATGGGCAATGTGATATCCTGCATAGAGAGCCAAACTTCAAGTCAGGAAAACCTTTGTTCAAATCTACCATCTGGTATATAGTGTCTTGGTGAATCTGGACAGGTCACATAATATTTTAATGCCACAGACAACTCTCTAAGATCATAAATTGCAGAGCAGCTATTTTTCTGTATTAGGGAAGGAAGAAAGGAAGGAAGGAAAGAAGGAAGGAAGGAAGGAAGGAAGGAAGGAAGGAAGTAAGGAAGGAAGGAAGGAAGGAAGGAAGGAAGGAAGGAAAGGAAGGGAGGAAAAGAAGAGAAAGAAGGAAGTTTTGCCTATACTAAAAAAACCATAGATCTAGTAGAGTTCAGTTTATGTATCTGTATATCTATTCACTCATCCAAATATTCAGATAATTTTGTATATAGTTTTATTCATTTAGAAGGATTTTTTTCCTTATTTTATTTTCACCAAAGAAAAGAGGATAAAAAGAAAAGGGAGGAAGTTGAGGGAAATGAAAGGGGAGTAGAAGGAGAAACAGCGTAAAGGTGGTATGGTAAGAGAACTAGGAAGAAGTTGTTTTGATGATAGTGGTGGCACAAAGGGCACTTCAAGAATTCAAAGGTCAAGGATACTAGGAATTTCTTCAATTTCACATAAAAAGAGTATCTATTTCACTCTTTTTTTTTTATCGTAGTTCAAGTTTCCACATCACAGCATAATATGGGAATCCTAAATATGGTCAGAATAAATGGAGATGAGATTTTTCTCATGGAACTTCCTTCTTCCAATGAAGGCAAATGTTAGACTTCAACAAAAAAAAAAATTTTCATTGTGAATGTTAAGGGAAAAGTTCTACTCTGATATAAACAATTTCATAGGAGTTAAAATAGACCTTTTAGAATTTCATTAACTTTATCATTTATTTAGTTAGTTTGCAGATGAAACCAGACTGAAGATGAGGTGAATGAAGATAATTTTGCAAGCTAAGGTTAGAATTCAAAAAAACCTTGGAGAAGTTTTTAATAATCATACAGTAAGAAACACAAATATTAGTAGGTATGGTGGATGACATAATAATGGCAGTAATAGACAATTGATAAATGGGGAAAAAGTAATAAAAAAATTGATTTTTCCTAATTGAAAAGAAAGATAAAAATGCTTTTTAAAGAAAAGTTCTGTCAGTGATCTTTTTTAAAAAGAAAAAAAGACATTGTAGTAAATTGATGGGTTTTTCTCATTCATGAGTTAAAATGTTTGATTAAAATGTTTTTGGAGATACATATACTTTTCATAATGTCATCAACTTTGAACTCTTTTGAATACACACATGGTAATGTTTAAAGGTTAAGAAACCACTACTGAGATATGCTGCTATTCTAAAATTAGTCAGAATTTCATATTCCTCAGATCTGAATAAGTTTTGAGACCTCTGAGAGCAGCCAGGGCTATTTGAAGCTAATGGCTGGATTCCTTGGGTCCTTAAAGATTAAGTACTCTTTTTATATAAGTCAACAATTCATTCAAAAAAAAAGGGGGGGGGAATTGTCACTATGTTTTCCACACTTGTCTGTTGGTTCTAGCTATTAGTTAACAGAGCAAGTTGGGGAGATTTCAGGCCAGAGGAGGGATGAGGCCTTGAATATGATAGGTAGGGGGATTTGCAAAAGAATATCAGGAATGGGTTGCAGGACAAAGACAGATGACCAGTTTTGTCTTAACAGGAATAAAACCTCTATTTTAAAAGAAACATATTAGATATCTTCAACAATAATTAGTGATTTTATTATTTGGAGGTGACTTCCTCCACCATATACATTTTAAACATTTTTTTTCAACTGTATATACATGATCAGTGTAAAAGTTTCTTTTATGGGAATCTGCTCTGAATTACCATGACATGTCTGATGAATGGATATTATAATGCCTTCCCATGGTCTCTTGACTAGCCCTAAGATTTCATGAGTTGGGGTTATGAAATAGTAGTTTACAGCCCTAGTGTTCTGAAAATGTTTATTCTGTTTACAGAAGAACCCAATTCTCAAAATACTGCTTTCCCCTTGTGAGGATCAGGGATATTTTATATGTAAAGAACTTATCATTCAATAGGAGAAAAGTCTCCTCTTGCTTTCATCTTCATTTTCCTATGTACCATTCTTTTCCTCAAAAAAAAAAAAAAAAAGTTAAAATTATATTACATAGAGTTATAAAAAAAAAATTATGTTTGTAAGAAAAGAAATAAATGAACCTCGAAGGATGCCTTTGGCAACAATTGGGAGGGTTGTCAATTTCTTCAGCCAGGTAATATCCTTCCAATTAATTGATGAATCAATTGCATTAGCTGTGTACTCTGCAAGGCCACTGTTGTCTCCATAACCCTCCTCAGAAGAAAAGGCCAAATCATTGGTTTGAAAATTTTTCATCCTAAAATAGAAACATAAAAGAATTTAAAGAATGAGTTTAAATTGTTACAGATAAGAATCCCTCTATACACAATCATTCTTTGAATGAAGTGAAAAGTAATCTTCCTCCTGCATGGAGTTATTAAATTTGTTCTGTTATGGTACATTCTGCAAAACAGGATCAGATCTAACCATTTGGACTTCTTATTTGAGTTCTATCAAAATCTTACAACTACCATTTTAGACTGCATCTACACACAAAACAAAAGTTGTTTTTGGAAAGGAGAAAGTAGAGACAAATATGTACAACAGACAAATCGAATCGATCAAATTATCTTTAAAGTAATCAATTAACTTTATTGATGGTTTCTTTTCAAAGCTTGTTTGTCTGTGTAGACAAAGTTTTTGAATCATTTTTAGGTGAAACATCTTTATTACTGAAAAACATATTGTGGTGGTAGATGACCAATAAATCTAATCTCTCTCTCCCACCAACCTTCTCAACTATTATGGAGCCTCTATTAAGGTTAGAACTATAGTAAGATGGCCCAGTATTACACAACTATCTCAGTTCACCAACCTACTTTGTACAACCTAGATATATTTCTCAGTAGTTATTATGGAAAAGTCTGATAGTAAAGCAGACACATATTCTGCCTTGTCTTATCTTCTCACTCCTTCCCCCATGGAAAAAAAATTATGTCTCATATCTGTTAAGCTTCACATCTTTTTTTGTTGGTGAACTTTCAAATACCCTTATGTCCAGTTAAATTGTATCTCATCAAGTAAATCCTTTATGTTATGAAAATTTCATACAGTAAACATGAGATGAGTACTGCCTTTGTACCAAACAATATGCTAAATGCTGTAGATGATACAAAGGCAAATGTATGGTATCTAAAGGACAGGAAATTATAATAGTTCTAGAAAAATTACGCTAACTAACTGTTGAGACAATGATGACAAAGTTTCCCTGGTAGAAATTTCCTATTCAGTATTGTAATTTCATGTACATAGGCAATCACTGAAAATCACAAAAGAATCCCACATTCACATGAACCAATACAAAAAGTTATCATTCAATTCATCACCTTCTAATAAAGCTTCTTAGATGGTGTGCTTAAAATATTTGTTTTGATCAGAAGACTTATTAGTATTATATATTATCATACAGTCACAAAATTCTGTGATTGTATTAAAATTGAGTTTTTTGAGTAGTGCAATGTGGTGGACAAAAATTAAAATGTGATCTAAGCCTGCATCAAGAGAATCATAATATCCACAACTAGTGAAATATAGTCTTGCTATAATCTAAAGTCATTTCCAGAGGAAGAATATTGATAAACTGGAAATCTTCCAGAAGAGTGCCATCAGAATCATCCCATATGAGGAATGGTTTAAGAAACGAAATATGTAGCTCAGAAAAGAGAATTCAATCATGGGAGTTAAGGTAGAAGTGGAGAAGGGAATGACATATTGGACATTAGTTCTCTTTAACCTCGTTAAGCATATGAAGAGTTGTTATATGAAAGATCAATTATTTTCATTTTTCACAGAGTTAGTGGTCAGAATGAGGTACAATATGTCAAATTTGCAAGGAGATATTTTTAGGATTGATATAAGGAAAGCTTACTAATAAGGAATAATCCTAGGAAACTGGGATACCTCTGGAGTCAATGTATCTCCCACCTCCCACCTCTGTTGGAGGTCTTCAAGCAAAATCTGGATGACTACTCCTCAGGAATGTTGCAGAAAGAATTCTTGGCCAGGTACTGATGAACTAAATAACCTTAGGAATATCTTTCATTTCTTAGATTCGGTGGTGAATAAATGGATCTTTATTGTTGTATTCGATATGTGATTTTTCAAAAGTAATAATGGACATGTAAGTTGACATTTCTTTACAAGAGAAGAAGAAGAAAGGGAAGAAGGGGGAAGTGGAAGAGAAGGGGGAAGAAAAAAAGGAAGAGAAAGGGAAAGACAGGGAGGATGGATAGGGAAAGAAGGAAATGAAGAGGAAAGTAAGAAGTGGAGGAAAGGAAGAAGGAGAGAGAAGGGAGAAGAGGGGAAGGAGGAGGAGGAAGAGAAGAAAGAAGGAGAGGAGGAAGAGGGGAGAAGAAAAAGAAAAGAAAACCCCTTATCAATCTAGTTTCAATCATGACCAAAAGAAAGCAAAAAAAAATCTGTATGTATACTTCTCTTTCTTTACAAGCTCTAGGTTTTCAGCTTTAGGTTTGTGGGAGGGTTTGATGGGGAGGGGGTAATCAAGGAGAGGGGATGGATAGGAAAAAACAGAAACATGGATAAAATTATATAAATAACTGTTGTTTTTCTTGGACTGTGAAATAGAAATCAACACTTGAATGAATGTTGCCTTACAGAAATTTCTGTGCACAATGGGACCTTGTTGTTACTCTCAAACTTTGTTCAAAGTCTTAAGCCAAGAACAAGCTTTCAGATATCTTTTATAGAGATCCATGATGGAGCGTTTTTTTCTGATGGTTCTGCAAAAAGTCTCCTGGATGCCATTTTATTTGAATTATGGCATACATAAAGAACAGAAGAAATTGCAATTTTCAAGTATTTCATTTCATTAGGAAGGAAAGGACAAATATTAAAATAAATGACAGTTTGGAGGGATCAGATTGCTCACAAAAGTCTGAAGCTTCAGATCACATAGATCCTGTTCAAAAGCACAAAAGTAATAAGCTCTTTGGCAATATAATCCTCAGTATTGCTAAGTCTGGTCTGAAAAAGTATTATTTCCTCCAAATGCAATGTTCACCCTGTCCTCCCAAAGACATTGCTTAATATTAAATAAGTTAGTTAAAGAATAAGTACATGATAACAATAATAGTGATAATGGTAATTATGGGTGAGGTTTGTTTTTGGGTTTTTTTTTTTTTGCATGGATCTGACATATCAGGGTAAGATTATCTTCATGAAAAAGCTCTCTCCATTAATGTATGTCTATAACTATTCTGCCATTTATATCCTGAGAATGTTGTTAGGAGGCCCTAAGAGGTAAATGTTTTACTTAGAGACATACTGACAATATACATCAAAGAATTTGAACCTGAGTTTTCCCAACCCCAAGACCTGTTCCTTATCAACTACATTATGTTGCCTTTCAATAATAAATATTTATGATGAATGAATGAATAAATGACTAAAAACATTTATGAAGTACTTACTACTATGTGCCCAGCACTGTGCTAATAACTAGGGATAAACATGAAAATACAAGTAATTCTAGCTCTCAAGGAGCTCTGTAGGGGAAGTCATCCTCTCACAGGAAGTGGTAGTCAGGGAAGGATGTTTTGATTTAGAAATTTACAGGAATAGTGAGTGGAGTAAATTGACACACCCTTTCCAGAAGTGGTAATATTGATTCAATTACTATCTTTACAACAAATGAAGTGAGGAAAGGGGGATAGAGAAAGTATCAAGGAGATGGGTATGGTGAGTATTTGGGTGGAATAACTGATCATCTATTGACTATTGACAGACAGCATACTTAGTATAAAGAAATTTTGAAACAGTTTAGACATTGGTTCAAGTCTTAACTTTTATACATACTAGCCATGGGAAATCCACGTACTCTCTTGTGGCTCAAGACAAATTTTCTAAGAATAAATTAGAGATAAGTTGTGATCTGCATCAGTGAAATTAATTTCAAATAGGGAATCTGATGAAATTACAAATACCTCCATAGCACACACACAAAAAAGAGCATTAAAGTCAATATAAAGCATTACTAAAAATGATTGCACAGAAAGAGATAAAGCAAAAATCATATAGGAGAGGTACAGAAAGAAACTGGTCTTAAGTCTATTGGTAAAGATAACAGTCACAACTTTATCTGTGCCAACTCTCCTTGGTTTGTCTTCACTTCATCTTTTTCCAGGGTCAACATCATACTAAACTTAGAGCCACTCTACAGTAAACACATATTTACAGAATAATTGGCAAAACATAAAGATACAATTTCAGGCCATCCCACTTAGTATATCATTATATTGTTGTTCACTTCTGATCATGACACCATTTAGGGTTTTCCTACTATAGAAACAAATCATTTGCCATTTCCTTCTCCAACACATTTTTACAGATGAGGAACTGAGATAGAGTTAAGTTACTTGCCCAGGATCACAGAGCTAATAAGTGTCAGAGGCTAGATTTGAACTCAGGAATATGAGTTTTCCTGACTAGGCTTAGTACTTTATTCATAGTGTCACTCAGCTGCTTACTTAATATATTATTATAGGCCAATGTTAAAACTTAGATGTGTCATTTTTCTCTTTGTCTTATCCTACATAGGGACACAAATCTGACTTTTCATCTTCTTTAACCTTTCTGATGTTGATCTCACAGCACAATCTTAACCCTGGATCTCTCAGACCTTGGACAATTCCACAGGATGTAGAGAAAGGAAAGAGCTCTTGCCTAGAAGCCTGAGGAATCAATTGGTTGAGCTGATTTAATTCTTCTCTCTTCCAAAAGTAGTTAAAACCCCTACTCTCCAACTTCTTTGCCTTAGAAACACATTCCAATTCCAATTTCCACGTGCATATTGCATACGCATTCTACAGATCAACATTAAAGAGAATCTCAAATGCTGTGAACCCTGCCACCCCACCCAGGTGCCAATTTTGGGGTTTCTCTTCCTCTAACATGTGAGGTGGGGAGGTGGGGTGGAATGTAAGCAGTAAAGCCTGGAAGAAACCAGCTTTTTACAGACTCTTTCGTTCTCTTCTGGATTTCCTGTCTCCCCTGCCTGCCAAACCTCACATTTGAAAAGCCAGGCTTCACCCCCTGTGAATAAGGTCAGTAGCAGAAATAAGACAGATTTCATATCAGGTTGTAACGAATGTGCTCTTTGGGTGTATGTAACTTCAACGGAAGCCTGTGCCTCCCATTAGTAGAGTGAACTCTGCCTGTGAGTGCTGGATGTGGTATGATGAGTAGCTAACCAGAAGGAGCTGGCCCTCCACGTCAGCCTGTAACAAACAGAGCTAGTGTTCCTTTCACGGGCCAGGGCGAAGGCGTCTACGGGGTGTTTCCTGTATTCCCTGTAACCTGGATGTGTTACTAATTATTCGGTCATCTTCAGATGGGAGATATGACAAGCTGTGGTGCCTTAGGTACTCTGGTAAAAAACCTGAAAATAAAAGGGGGCTTTGTCTCTTAGCTCTTCACGTCATCTGGGCATGAGCCCAAGAACAAAGTGAAAGGACAGAGAACTAAGTCTTCCAACTGCTCAGAAAGTGACCCTACAAAGATGAAAGGGAGCAAGAGTTGCAGTCCAAACGTTTGATAAATACGTTGTAATCTCTCTTTCTCTGTCTCTTTCTGCCTCTGTCTCTTTCTCTCTGTGTTTCTGTTTTTCTTTCTGTCTCTGTCTCTCTTTCTCTCTCTCTCTGTCTCCATCTCATTCTCTCTCTGTCTCTGTCTCTCTCTGACTCTATCTCTCTATATCTCTCTGTATCTCTTTCTCTTCCTCCTTTCCCTCTCTCTGTTCCTCTCCCCTCCTCCCTGTCCATCTTTATGTTTTTGTCTTGCTTTGTCTCTCTTTCTTCCTCTCTCTCTCTGTCTCTGTATATATCTGTATACACACATATATTATGTATTTTATATGTGTATATAATATAAATAACTATACAGCAGAGGCAGAATGGCATAAAAAATGCACTACTACTTAGAGACATCAAAGAATTTGAGCTCAAGTCAGATTCAGATTCAAATCAATGATGATGACAATGATAGCCAATATTTATATAATATATATAACATAATAGTATTTTACATATTTTATATTATTTGTGTATAACATATATTATATATTATCATAATGTTATAATATTATATCATATTATAATATATTATGCTAAGCACTTTTCAATTATTGTCTCATTTAATTTTCACAACAATCCTGGAAGGTACAAGCTATTATTATAAAGTAAATAGAGTTCTGTGATTTGACCAAGGTTACACAAGTGTGGGAAGATAGATTTGAACTCAGGTCTTCTGACTCCAGGTCTAGCATTCTTTCCACTGTATCACAGAGCTCTCCCATATACATATATGTCCATATATGTGTGTGTATAAATAAAAGAAATATGCTATATTAGATAGCATACTATGTTTGTGCAATGGATAGAGTTCTAGATTCATATTTAAGAAGACCTGCATACTTATCCTACCTCTTATACTTAACTAGATGGACAAGTGCCTTAACCTCAGGTTATCCTAGGCAGTTCCCTAGGTCTTATCCCTTATAGAAGGTCATAGATGGCAAAAGGGAATTCCCAAACATGAAATTCCCATTTGAATCACAGATTCTGTGACAACATATCCTTCTAATGTATGCATCAATCCACATACACTTATGCTTATGCTAACACAGCAACAAAGAAATGTGTAAGATGTCAAGCAATAAATAAATATAAAGTATTATTACTACCAAGAGACATTATGTTCTATTGTTATTATTATATTATATACATCATATTATATTGCAGCATATTTACACAATGCTTTATGGGCTTACAAAACATTACACATATGTTACTATATAATATGATATTAAATTTAACATAAATTTAAGCATAAAAAACACATAATAACTTTCCCACTTTCAAGTGTCCTTGAAGCCATAAGAATATCTTTACTCATTCCTTGCCCTATCATATAAAGATGGTGAGTGTTCATTGGTTCCCTGCCTTAAAAGTCTCCCTTTTCCAATTCAATGTCCACTGAGCTACCAAATTAATTTTCCTAAAGCACAAATCTGACAATCTCACAATCTTCTTCAATAAATTCTAGCAGTTCCTTATGTTCTCAAGACTCAAATCCTCTATTTGACATTTAAAGTCCTTGACAACCAACTGAACCTACTTTTCCAGTTTTATTGACCAAAACTCACCCCCATGAAAAATGAGATCCAGCCAAACTGACTTTCTTGCTGACTTTCAGCTGTTGCTTCCATGCATTTATTATGGCTGGCTATCTTGGTTTTTAATATATTCTCTTCTTAACTCCCTTGCTCAAAATTACTATTTTCCTTCCTGATTCAGCTTAAATACCACCTTCTATGCAAAATGTTTTCTAAGGTTTCCAACTCTTTGTGCCAAACCTGAAAATTACTATAACAGGGATGTACAAGTAAATATTTAACAACTGACTTTCTAAAAAACTTCCCAATATATTTTTAGAATTAATCTGAATTAACATATTCTCCATTATTTTCTAAAGTCTAAATAACAAAACAAAAAAACAATAAAGCACCAATTCATAGTCTTAACAAATTTCCAAGATATAAATATTCATACTGAAATTTTAACAATTGGCTTTTATGAACCGAGTAAAAGCTAATAAAAAGCTATATTAGGAAGACTAAAGTTCAAATCCTGTCTCTGACATAATGACTGTGGGACCTTGTCCCTCTTGAAGGCAATTTGGCATTATGTTTAGTAAGTGATAGTCTTCATACTTTTTAACCTAAACATACATCTAGTACACATATACCCCAAGGAAGTCAAAAAGGAGGGAGGATTCCCATACCAACCATCATAATATTTATAGTAGCATTTTATTTTTTGTTGTAGCAAAGAATTGGAAACAAAGTTAATGTTCTTTGACTAGCGAATAAAACAAATTCTGATACTTGTATATAATGAAAGCAGAAAGGTACCTGAGATGTGGTGGTAACTGGAATCTGTTGCGTACATCATCAAAGCGATTGCCCAGATAAGGGGTGTCTACAGTCAGAAATATTCCCTTGTAGCCATTCCTCTCAGCCCTCTTCACAAGCTGCTCAGTGACTTCCCGGTCTTTATAGATGTACAGCTGCATCCAACGAGTGCCATCAGGGGCAGCTTGGGCAACTTCTTCAATGGAAGAGGTAGCCCAGGTGCTTAGCATCATTCCTGTTCCCACAGAATGGCATGCTGAGGAAGAAGATGAAAGGTCAAAATGGCCAAGATCTTGGGACCCAAGTTTTGATGTTCCCAGTTAAAAGGTTAAAAAATATATCATTTAGATAAAGATTAAGTTCTCTAATTAGAGAGCAAGAAAACATCCATTTTACTAATAATAGTAGAAAACATCAAATATATCAATTCATAAGCTTTCAACATGAAAGGCAAACAAAAATTGGGCTGAGGTTAAATGGAGAATAAAACAGAAGAGCTGGAAAGGACACCAAAAATCATCTAACAGAAGTCCTTCATTTTGTGGATGAGGAAACTGAAAACCAAGGCAGTCAAATGACATCACAGTCACATAGAGGGTCGATATGAATCTTGTTCCTTTGATTCCAGAGCCTACACTATGCAGTTTTTCAGTACATGGTTGCTAGATACTATACACAAAGCAAAACTGTAAGTAATACTTGGGTGCATAAAGAGTTATAATCTTAGGATTCAAAAAGCATGATATTTTCCTATCCCTATCCCTATCTATTGATCACTACTTCCCCAAGTTCATGAAAGGAATCAAATGAAAAAATGCATGTATTTACACTTCTCTACTGCCCTTATTCCAGCATCTAAGTGGTCCAGTGGATAAAGTACTGGAGTCAAAAGGGTCTGAGTTCAAATCTGGGTACAGATACTTAGTAGTGGTATGACCCTGAGCAACTGACTTACTCTTACTTGCCTCAGTTTCCTCATCTGTAACATGAGATAGAGAAGGAAACAAACCACTTCAGTATTTCTTCCAAGAAAACCCCATATAGGATCTCTACAAATCAGACATGATTAAACAACAAGAACAATATGCTTTTCATGTTCCATGTTGAACTGGATTGACTTTAAAGTCCTCTGAAAGACTCTTTATAGAAAGTTCTGCAGAGACTTACATCAACTAATTCTAAGTGAAGTGAGTAGAATCAAGAGAACATTGTACACAGCAACAATAAGATTATGCAATGATCAATTCTGATGGATGTGACTCTTTGTGATTCAGGCCAGTTCCAATGGTCTTGTGATGGAGAGAGTCATCTGCTCCTAAGAGAGAGGACTATATAGATGCAATGTGTATCACCACATAGTATTTTAACTTTTTGTTATTGTTTACTTGGTTTTTATTTTATTTCTCATTTTTTCCCTTTTTATCTGATTTTTCCCATGCAGCATAATAATTGTAGAAATATGTATAGAAGAATTGTACATGTTTAACATATTGTATCTAAGGAAAGGGGTAGGGGGAAGAGAGGGAGAAAAGATTTGGAACACAAGGTTTTGCCAAAGTGAATGTTGAAAACTATGTATGTATGCATATATTTTTAGAATAAAAAGCTTTTTTTAAAAAAGAAAGGCAAAAAGGCCCAAAAATGCTAGTCAAGAAAAGTTATGTTATACAATGAAAATGTGCTAAGTCACAAGGCCTGAATTTGAATCCACTCTTAGCTACATGACCCCCAGCAAATCAGATAATTTCTTTTTATAATTTTCTTTGTAAATTTCTTAATGTAAATGATGTTTTAAAACACTGCTGGCATTTTCTAATAACCTTCCTCCAACAAAACTCTCCCTTTTAAGGAAGTAAGTTATACTTTTTAAAGTATAAACTCCAAATATTAACACATGGACCATTGACCATATCTGACAATATAATTTCCTTTATAGTATAAGAAATGATTCCCTCCTTTCTCTGATACTAAATATTTCCTCTTATGACTAAAGAAAAAAAGTTAAGCAAGATCATTCAATACAAGAACCATTTCTATCCTTACTTGCTCTTCTTCTCCCTTGAAGTCCACGCAACCTCATGTACAAAGAGGAGAAAATGTTCAATGATCTGTCCTTTGGAATGAATATTATTCATTTCATGTTACCTAAGTTCAGTTACCTTTTTGTATTATTTTTATTTGCATTTTTGTATACTTGCATTGTATATATTTTATATTTTATTTCCACTTACCCTACTCTTTATTAATTCATTTAAGCCTTTCCACATTTTTCTAAATTCCTTATAGCAATTGTTTCAAATGGTACAATGATATTAAATTATGTCAAAATGGCATGAATCATTTAGACATTTCTGCTAATCAATAGGTACTTGCTTCCTTTGTAGTTTATTGCTACCACAAAAGTGTTGCTATTAATATTTTGGCAAATATGAGATTTTTTAAAAAATTTATTTCTTTAGAATACGTGTTCAGTAGCAGGATTGTTAGATCAAATAAACAATTTAATAATTTTTTCACATAATTTCAAATTATTTTCCAGACACCTTGTCAAATTCATGGTTCTTCCAACAGTTTATTAGTGTACCTGTCTTCTCATAGCCCCTCCAACAGTATTTCAGTATTATTATCCTTACCAATTTGACAGACATAAAATAAAATCTCAGACTTATTTTAATGTTCATTTTCTTTATTGTTAGAGATTTGTAGAACTTGTCCATGTATTTGATTATAGTTTTCATTTTTCCTTTTGAAAACTATCCATATTATTTAAGTCACTTATCTACTGGGGATCTTGATGTTTATATTTGTACCATTTTCCTAGATAATATGTAAATTAGGCTGTTATCATATTTTTGTTGTGAAGATTTCCCACAAACACACATACTACCATGCCTCATTCTAGCTAAATTAACTTTTGCATTATATTTAATCAAAATTGTCTATATTGGTTTTTATGAACTCTTCTATACCTGGTTTGGTCAAAAATTCTTTTTCTGCTGTAGCTTTGAAGGTATTTTCTTCTACTCCCATTTTCAAATCACTTACTTGCTCTATGTCTCAGCTTCCCAATCTATAGAATTTAGCATCTATAAAGTAATAACACCTGAAACTACTACCTCTAAGGGTTGCTATAAAGAAAACACTTTTTAAACCTTGAATATGAATTCTTAGCATTATTATTATTTATTCAAAACTAAAACTGAAATACTAATACAAATTACCTTTTCTATTATAAAATATATCATTTCTCCTTTCTCTCTCAAATGTACTCATTTTAACTTATAAACCAGACTCTGGACTCTTAAAAATATATAAATTAGAATTTTTAAAACAAAAAAAAAGAATTTTATAAATCATATGTTCTGGTCTTTCCATTTTATGATTCAGAAATTAAGACGGGGCAAAAGCAAACAAACAAACTAAAAAAAAAAAAAAAAAAAACTAGTATTGTCTTTGTCATTGGCATACCACCTACCATTTGAAATATTCATTTGCTGGTTCTGAGAAGGAACATTGACACATATAGCTTTTCTTCAATATAGTAAAATTCAGTATTTAGCAGCTGAAAAGAATCACACTGTTAAGCTATGTTTTAATTCTTCCTTATAAATATTACTTTTTGATAATTACTAACATCACTTTAGAAATTTTATGATTCGTTAGCTCCTTTTACTAACAGGATGTAATTTTCCAGACCTGACCTTCAGGTGACACTCTCAAGTAAAGTAGGTTAAGCTGGCATTTTCTACCATCACTATTCTGCTCCCCCAACTCTCTCTCTACTATATTTCAAAAATTCAATCCCCCCTGCTTTCTTAGAGAGGATGTTTCTCTAGTAGCTCACTCCCCTTCTAGAGCATGGCTTTCATTTCAAACTCTTTGGGTATTGTCTTCTAGAGAAAAGAAAATGGCTGCTTTTTCACCCAGTGAACATTAGTTTTACCTAGCCCCAAAATAGGACTCCATATTGCTTCCTCGTCATTTCCAAACAATGATGAGTGGTTGGATACATATCCTTCTTGATTTGAGATTCTCCTTTGCTTTTATTTGTATCTCCAGAGCTTAACCCAGTGTCTGGCACCTAATAAATGCTTAAAATGACTTGGCAAATCTTCACAAATGGTTTAGACACATAGTTGTATTTCTGGAGCTTGACAAGATTTTTCTGTACATCATAACAATAAAAATGTTTATTTTCAATGCAACAATATTTAAGGAAAGTAGGAAAAAACCTAATAAGGATTAAATGTTTAAGGTCATCATTGAGCTTACAAATCCTGATCTATCTTTGGTTTTTTGTTTCTTGTTGTTGTTGGGGGGTGGTACTTAATTCAATTAGCATTTATCAGGTACCAACTCAGTACAGGTTGCTGTGTTAGGTGCTGCAGGACACAGAAAAGTTACACAATAGATATACTAAGTAAATACAGAAAAATCCATTCAGGGTAGTAGTCAGACAACAAGCAATTTAGTATGTGCCAGAAACTGTATTAAGCCTTGATGATACATAGAAAGTCAAAGTCTCTGCCTTCAGTGAGTTTACATTCTAATCAGGAGATAACAGACAAAAAATTATGAAGTGCAAATGGAAGGCAATCTCAGAAAAGCATGTTATATGTGTACAGAGGTGAGGCATGAGAGTGGGAAAAAGACATACCAATAAAAGGCCTCTGGCAGAAGGTGGGATTTGAAAATAAGAGTTATAGGAAAATAGAGAAATAGAAACAAGGGTAGGTACAAGCTCCCAAGAATAATCTTACCAGCAAGGGAATAGTTCCCACAACCCATGATATGTTTTTCTATACACCAGGTTTACACCTGGCTGCATGAGCTAGGAAAGGGTTATTCTGGGACCCTCTGGGGCAATAGTGTTTGAAATAGCACTTCTTAGGGCTATGCATAAGGATATCTGGGTCTCACCTCCCTGGAAGCTTGTGATAATCATGGTCTTTGTCAAATCTGAGATTGCCAGTGGATGGTGGAAATCCAGACAACATAAACCTCTCCAGTAAAAAAGAAGAAAGAAGAAGAAGAAGAAAAAGAAGAAGAAGAAAGAAGGGAGGGAGAGAGGGAGGGAAGGAGGGAGAGAAGAAGGAAGGAAGGAAAGAAGGAAGGAAGGAAAAGAAGAAAAGAAGGAAGAGGGGGAGGAGGAGGAAGAGAAGAAAAATATGAAGGCAGAAAACAGTTTGTGGAAAGAAGAGAAGTCTTCTACTTCTCATTTTTTAGGTGTTTTTATTACTAAAGAAGTAATTGTGTCATTTTTAATGGGATTTGATATTTTTATTAGCATGTTGTGATTGCTCACTCATTTTTCATCCTGTCTGATTCTGTGACTCTGGACTTTCTTGGCAAAGATAATTTCCTTTCCCATTTGTTAGCACAAATAGGTGTTATTTTGAGGTCTGGGCATGTATACATAATTAATAATAATTTTATAGCATTTTACATATATCACCTCTTTTGATCCTCACAACAACCCCATGAGGAAAGTACTATTATTGTCCTCATTTTACACATGCAGAAACTGAGACAGATAGGATAAATCACTTGCCCAAAGTCACAGCTTCTGAGGAAGTATATGAACTCAGGTTTTCATTCTAGTCACTGTGCAGCCTGGTTACTTTTCGTTCGACATCTCAAATTTGTCCTTCACACTCCTGTCAACTTTATCATTTTTAATGCACTAATCTAATCACATCATTTTGCCCCCACCCACTGGTGCTTTTTAAATACATATATGTAAATGGATATATATTGTTTGCTTACTGTTTTCCCTATTAGAATGTAAATTCCTTGAGAACAGGGACTATATTTTGGCATGCATACAAATATACAGATAAACATATGTATGATCTATAGTAGATTATATAAAAACTCTTTATATAATGTGTGTTTGTGTGTATAAGTATGTGCTCGCACATGTGTCTTCATGAATATTATACAATATGAATGGAATGGATTCCCCTATTTCTCCTGCTGAAAATCCCTTCCTTCTTTCAAGAACCAAATTAGGTTACTACAGGAAGAGTTCCCAGATCTCTCCAAGTAGAAACAACCCTTTGCCCTCAAATTTCTCATCCTTTATTCTTTGACTTCTCTTAAGCACTTATCATATTCAATTTATTTTATAAATAAAATAGAAGTACATAGGAGACAAATGAAGGGATGTAAAAATAAAAGACATTGATAAAACTAGTAGTTTTTTTTTAAATTACAATTATTAGTATAAGGCCTCATTTCCCTATTAGATTTTATACTTATTGAAGGCAGGATCTATGTTTCAGGCTCCTCGTTGTAGATTCCATGTTTAGCGCAGTGCCCCAGTATTAGAGACATATTAAATTGAACTTGGCTGTGGTTAACACTGCTTCCTTCCTGGGATCTGAATTATGCCTTTGTGTGGGTGGGTCACAAATGATTTCCAGGCTAGTACTCAGTTAACCCAACTTCACATGGTGATACAACAGTGCTCTGATTATTACATAAGGAGGAAAGAGAATATGTTGATAGTTTGTATATTTGACCTAAATAATTTTTTTATCTATAGTATCTAAGATATTAGTATCTAAACCAATGCCTCCCCTGACTCTATTAACATACACCAAAGAAAAGGGAATCTGAGAATAACTTAGAAATCTAAATATATGGAATAAAAATGAGGATAAAAGAAAAATGTCCATTTTTGATTCAGAGCAGGATATATTCATTATTGCTGTCCTGCCAATGATTTGGGGATAATGTAGTGCAGAAATTGAAGTCTAGTGAAAGGAACATCAAAGGACACAAGTTTAGAACTTAAGAATAGTTAAGTCTGGGAATGACCTTGTTCTAGGTAGAAAAATGGAAGAACCAAAAAATGAAGAAACTCCTTATGAGTTCCATGGGACAATCATATATTCACACAAAGGAAGGGAACTTGAGTAATTAAAAATTGTCTTATACCAACTGAGCAATATGACTAGGTAATAATGGGGTATATAACTAAAATTTGGAAGGTGGAGAATTTCAAGAAAAAAATATTATTATGTCAATAAGCACATATAATCTGAAATGCAGAGGATTCCTGCAAAAGAATCTTCTTATCCAAGAAGCAGAGGGGTACTGATTAGGCCTAATGAGTATAGAAGTATTCATTTAGGGGGCATGGAAAATATAAAAGCAGGATCCATGCCAAGACTTTGAGTTTCTCCTTTAGCTTTTCCTGTGATTTACTGGATAATTGAACAGAATCCCTAAATTGGAAGAGAGGAGAGAGGAGTTGATCAAAGCTGGCATATGAAGGATTGACTACAAAGGAGGAAGCAACAGAAAACCTACTAAAAAATGCCAGAGGCTATTTGGTGTAGGGAACAAACAGTCCTCCACACTTCTGTGTGACCCCAAATTTACAAAGAAAGGACAAATTATGTATGATAGGAAAAGGGGTGGGGAAGTAGTCATTCAACAATCAATTAATCACCAAGAACTTATTAACCATTCACTTAAGTGCCAGACAATGTTCTTTATATTGGGGATACAAATAGAAAAGATGAAATAATCCACATTCTCAAGATGCTTAGAGGTGGAAATAAAACACAGGTTATAGAGATGCACTGGTACCCACAGAAAGTCAGAAGACTTTGAGGAAAGGCTCCAGGGTATTATACAGGTCCTCCATGCAAACTTTTTGAAAAGTGAATAAACTATAATTTGTTCCTTTGGAGCAACTGCCCAAAATGAGAAGATTATAGAGCTATTTAAAGATTGAGGTATACTTTAAGTAGGCAAGATAGTATGTAATATACAGGATGTCTCAAAAGACTTAGTATAGTTTTAAGCTTCAATAGCTTAAAACTGCACCAATACTTTGGGGACATCCTGTATTTAAAAAAGGTTCCTTTCAAAAATAAATTACAATTTTTTGAGTTTTAGTGCTTAGAAGCATGAGCTTCTATGATGTGGAAAATTCACTTCTGTGAAACAACACCTCATGGTGATGCCAGGTAAATGAGGCAATACTGTATTTTGAGTTCACATGGTTTCTCTGGAAGGAGCCAACATTTATGGGAAAAGGGAGCCTCATTTCCAAAGTTGTGTTTTCTAAAGGGGGAGAAAAACAAACATGTTTGAAGTGCCTAAAGTTATTTTCTTGATGAAATGCATTTGATCAAAAAACTCCTGCAATGACTTACTCACCAAAACAGCTGTGCCGAAAATAATTTTGTTGAGAAAATGCATTTTGTCATCTGTGCAGGAAGTCATTATGTAATGGGAAAAATATGTAATGACAAAGTACAAAATGGTTGTGTTGATCTAAACTAAGGGTCTGTCATTCTGGCGTGTTTGTATAAATGTGCACCTTAAAGTCCATTGAGTGTGTCAGGCTTTTTTTTTTTTCCCTGCAGGAACTGTGATTATGAGGAGCAGCTAAAAACACAATTAACATTGTGTACTAAATGAATAAAATTGTGCTTGAGATTGCCCAGAAATAAAGTTCTGGAGTCAGTGACCTAATGGGAAGAACAAAACTTCTAGCTACAATCATGCTTGAAATACTTACAAATGGTCAGACAAATTCCAGTTTGAAATTTGGGGAACTTAATCAATTTAAACACTGCCAAGAATGGCCAGGAAGCCCGACATAATCTTTCCAGTAGTTTTCTGATGGTCCATTGTCTAAGGGTATAACAGTACAATCTGGAGCTGCCAGTAAGGCTCTAGGCTTGGTTTCTTCCACTTAGGAAATATCCACATAGAAGAGCACACCCAAGTATAAATTGCTCCTCCCTTCTTTACCTTTATATGGCACATCATTAACTGTATAGATTTCATTATGCCCAGATCATTGGAAGAGCTGCAATGAAACATGCCCTGAAATAAATCAACAACAGGAATCTTTCTTTGGCCCTTATTCTTTCTTCATGTGTTTAGGCCCCTAAATCATGACCCATATCCTTTCTCTTTGGTTGTGTATGATGGAGAGTGGGGAAAGAGTGTTGGCCTAGATACAAACTTAATAAATCAACAAAAATAAAATTAGGCCAAGATAATGTAAATCAACACATTCTTTACATATTTACCAACATATTCTTTCTCTTCCTCCTGTGGTAATCATTGTAATACAATGTGATAACAGATCAAGAAAGTACTAAGTGGTCCTCCTGAGTTGATATGCTACAGAATTATCTTTACAATTTATAATTGCAAAGTTGTAAGGGACTTACATAACTTGTACGATCACATGGGAATCACACCACAGTGAAATACCTTTTAATTACAGCTTTTACATAGCATCGGGTTTATACATGACAACCACAACCAACCTCCCATAGTCTAAAACCTTTAATGTCTGGATTCTGATGGGAACTTAAGAATTTGCAGCATCATGCTATGTAATTAAGCACAATGTTTGTGCAGGAGTAAAACAGTTTCATGACAAGGGAAGCTTTAATAAGGGCTAAAAAAAAAAAAAAATGCTAGAAAACTTGTTCTTTAAAGGTGGCCATTCAGAATTCTTTTGATATTTAAGTACATCTACTTATCAAGTAGTTTAAGCTCAATTTATCATCCATTTCCCTGGAGAATACTGAGAGATAAGCAACAGGGAAGACTATATTTTACTTATACTAGTTTTAAGAGCATATTTGACATTAACAGACATTTAGCAAGCTCTCATCTTTTCCAAACATGAAAAAGAATAAATATTTAAACACAAAAGTAGGATCTGCAAAACTAATTCCCTCTTCTGCCTGCAATGAATTATACCTCCTTATTATCATCTAAAGTATTTAGAGCTAAAGACAGAGCAATTCTGAGCAAAATCCTCCACTGACTTGTTTTTAATCTTAAAAATCTCGCCTTTATACTAAAGAAAAGAGAATAATAATCCAAATAACCTGAAGTCTAGGTAAACTTGAAACTCATTGGGTATTCTCCATGGAAATTTATACAGTAAGAGTAATAAAATGTATATGTAATTGGCAATATAGTGCAATTAATGAAGATATATATATATATATTCATACATAAACACACATACATATGTGTGTGTATGTGGCATTTGAAATTTTTCCCCCTGGTCTAAAGCAAAGGAAATGACTTTCCCCCCTTCATTTTTAGCAGTCTTTCACTTAATGTTAAGGTTGAGAGTTTAATCATGGAAAATCCAGAAAATTCGACAGCTAAAGGGTCTCACCTTCACCTTAACTCAGCACTTCAGTATCTGTATGGTTCTTTGTATTGCTTTACATACCCTCCCACCTGTGCCTTAATAGGTGGCCCACTCAATAGCTGTGTCTAGAGCTTTCACTTTGGAATGTCCTGGCCTTTTAGGTTTAAAAAGAAAGTGTTTGGATTTAATCATTTTATGGTCCATTCAATCCTGTGTGGTAATCTCTAATTGCATCCAGGGGCAAGAATTTCTTTAAAAATTTGACAGTTTAATAAGAATTTGCTAATGTCCTGAGGACTGCTGGAATGCATTATGTAGAATTCCCATTTTCTATTTGAAGTCCCAGAGCTCCCTCATGTGGAACATTTCTATGGAACAGCTCAAAAATGCAAGACAAATGAGGCTACCCTTGATTTTTCAGCTTTCTATCTCTCCCCTCCCTTTTATCTACCTTACCTGCCCCCCCTTCTATATAATTTCTGTTTTAATCAAATTTGCCTCTGGCTCTAAACTGGTAAATCAGTTTTCTCTCAACTAACGTATTTTCATAAATGTTCACTTTCAAATAAATTCAAAAAGACTTTCATATTACTCAAATTTATATTTTACTTCCTATTTATTCTACCTTTAGGAAGAAATGAAAATTGAACTAACCAAGTGGAATAACACACAAAAAAATGCTGTTTTACATATAATACCAGCATAGATTTTTACTGCTGTTCTTTTCTTTTCTTTTTTTTTTTTTTTTTGATATTTTGGCTATTAAAACAATGATTTTGTGTTCCTTCCTGAAGCTTTCAATAAAAATTTTAAAAATTTAAATATCAAATATATATTTTAGCACATAAATTAGTATATTTGAATAGCAAATTAAGGTAGTAATATAAAGATAGAAGGCTTGCCTTCCAGTCATGAAAAACTAGGTTCTAGTATTATATCTTAAACTAGCTGTTTTCTCAGGCCCCATCATTTTTGACATCTTTAACATTCATCATTTTTGATTGATAGTTTTTTGGATATTCTGTTTTCCTGGATTTTTCTACCTCTGTGCTATTTTGAGTTTCCTTTGCTGGGTTATTATCCATACAATGCCTTTTACCTATGGTTATAATTTAAGCCATTGATCCAGACCCTCATATCTTTTCTATATTTTCAGTAAATTCATCACATCCTATGCATTTAATTAGTATGTCTACACTAATGATTCACAGTTCTACGTGTCCAGCTCTGATCTCTCTCTGAAGATCTGGTGCTATATCACTAGCTAACTATTGGACATTTCAAACTAGATGATCCATAGACATTTCAAATTCAACATGTCCCAAATTGAATTCTTTTTCTTTTCTCAATTTTTTTCCTCAAAATTACCTATTTTTATTGAGAGCATCACCAATCTTTCAGGTTCCAAGGTTCCAATCCTTCAGGATTAATAACTAATTCCTTACTCTGCTTTACCCCAAATATACAATCAGGTGTCAAATACTGCTGTTTCTACTTTATGACAATTCTCACATCCATTCCCTTCTTAACTGCCTACACAGATTCCATCTTAATTTGAGTGCTCAGGACTCTACTTAAACTATTACAATGGAGTGGCCCTAATTACAGGCTCTTCCCACTCCATTCTCCATACATATGATAAAGTGATTTTTCTTAAATATAGATATGACTATATGTACATATATAATGTATTTCTCTGTATATATATATGCACATATAGTTATTTGCATATATGTACATAATCTTTCCACATGCTGCATTCTAGTCAAACTAGCCTTTCAATTTCTCGCACATGACCCTTCATCATAATGACTCTGTAATGATGTCTCATGTGTGAAAAGCACTTTATTCTCATACTCATCTCATAGAATCTCTCTCCCTCAAGTGCTTCCTTCAATAATTCAGGGACAATATGATCCCAGCTTTTAATAACATCTCTTCCTAATAATCTTGTTTTTGTTTTGTATTCATTCTTCATGTGTCTATCCTAAATATAGTCATATATATATAAACACATAAATATATGTGTACATATACACATATATATATACACATAGTTGAGATACAGCTAGATAATACAGTAGGTAGAGTGCTAGCCATCTAGAAGCCTTGAATTCAAATTAATTCTCAAGCTCTTACTAGCTGGGAAAATCACTTAATTCCTCTCTGCCTCAGTTTCCTCAATTGTAAAATGAGAATAATAATAATATTTGCCTCCCAGTTTTGTTGTAAATAAAATGAGATGATAAAAAAGAATTTTAAAATAAATATTATTTTTAAAACATTTTAGAAAGCTTAAATAATCTATGAATGCTAGTTATGATGATGATGATGATGATGATAATGCTGATGATGAGTTATTTCCCCTGAGAGAATATAAGCTCTTTAAGACCAGAAGTATCTTTATACTTTATTGTGGTACTCCAAGAACCTAGCATAGTAGCTGGTACATAATAGATGTTTGATAAAAATTTATTCAAATTGTTGATGATGCCAGTTGAAACAGTCACAAAATTCTTGGCACAGATCACAAAGGGTTTAAAATTATAAAATAAACAATACATACAGATACTAGGAGACAGTGAAAGGTATATTCTTTAATTCATAGGAGGAATTAGTAGAAGTGGGGAAGCAGAAGGCTAAATGGTATTTTTCCTCTATTCCAATCTCCTCCATAGTTGTTGACAATAACAGACACAGGGTTTGGTCACAGGAAACCTGACCTTTGCACTGGAAGTGACAGAACAAAATTGGCTAAGGAAAATAGATACCCCAGATAAGTATTCATAGGAGTTATGGTATTCATTCCTAGTCACAGGAAGCATGACAGGGAAACAAGCCCAGAAATGGGAGGCTGGGGGCAATGAAAACACTTTTAAAATATTGACTAGAGCCTTTGCAGGGTGAAACACAAGAATCCCAGAAAGTCTTCCTTGTCCCAAAAATATAACTCGTCTGGTCTGCCCCAGAGTCTGCAGTTTTTACTGTTGAAATCACTCCTTTGATTTTCAAGCATTAGTTCCATAAAATTCTCATGCAAGAAGTGGAAAAACATTAAAGTCAAATAATCATTAACATCTCAGAAAAAAAAACTAAATTTTCAAACCAGTCTCCTGGTCAGGAGGGTAGCAGACTGTCTTTTGAGCTCAATGAAAAGTACCAAATGTAAGCTACCTAACTCTGTGCTACCTATGCCTTTCCAACTTTCTTCCCCAATAAATATTTCTGGTCTGTGTCCAAATGTGTTGTTGATCTGGTTATATACCTTTTCTTATACCATAGTCAGAAGTGTAATACTAATAAAAGATGCCATTAAGTGATCCTGATCCAGAAGAAGCATAAGTTGTATGCAAAGTTTGTTCTATGGGTGCTTCTGGCTCCCTTTTCAATGTTTCTAAGCATCATCCTCCCAACACACTCCCAGGTATTCAGTATTCTCAGTTATGCAGGCAGTTATGCATGGCCCTACACTACAGATCTTCTTTAGCCCTTTCAAAACTTCTACCCTGCCTTGCTCTATTCTATTTTTTTTCCTTCAGGGTTTTTATGCTCTAACTAATCTAAAAAATTAATTCTCTCAAGATGTTGATGATTATTGGGCTTAATGGTTTTTTTCCCTCTTAGAATATAAACTTTTTGGCACTAACTCCTTAAATGGAAAGAAGGATCTCCTTCCAACACAGAAATTGCAGACACTGAAGCAGACCATACAAATAATGTTTTTGGTCCAAGGAAGACTTTCTGGGATCCTCCAACCTTCCTCTCTTCTGGTTTTGCCTTTCTCCATTGTTGGTGGCACTCTATTCAGTTCAAATTGATGACTTTCTTTATCAGCCTTTTCTTTTCTCTATTAACCTCCTTTCTTCGTGCTTTCTCTTTCCCTGCTTTCCTGAGTGTCATTTTTTTCTTTTGCTCTTTTTTGTTTTTTTTCCCCATCTCTCCTTTCTAAATTTATGGTATGACATTTATATACATTGGCCCTTAACGATATCTAATAATCAAATTCTAGAGATAGCATCAAACAGTAAATATTTATGAAATGGCTGCTATGTGCCAAACACTGTGTTAAACAATTTCATTACAAAAAAGAGGCAAAAGACAATCCCTGTCCACAACAGTTCACACTCTAATAATGGAAACAAGTCAACAGATATGTACAAGTAAGTTACATACAGAAAAAACAGGCAATAATTAAAAAGGGAAAATACTAGAATTAATAGGAAGTTTGACTTCCAATGAAAATGGAATTTTAATTGGAACTTAAAAGAAGCCAACAGATGAGGAGGAAGAGGATTCCAGCTGTGGGAGATAGCCAAAGAAAATCCCTGGGGCCAAGATAAAGAGTGCCTTTTTTGTGGAACAACCAAGAGATCAGTGTCACTTTATTGAAGATGTGGGGAAGGAAGTAAAAGAAAACTAGAAAGATAGGAAGGGTTTAAGTTATAAAAGGCTTTGAATAACAAATAGAAGATTGTTTTTATTTGATCTAGAAGGTAATAAGAATTCACTAGAATTTCTTGAATATTGGAGATGACATGGTCAGACCAGCACTTAAAAAAAAAAAAATCTCTTTAGTGAATGGAGGGTGGCTTGTAGTGGAGAGAGACTTAAGGCAAACAGACCCACCAGAAAGTTTGTAATCCAGTTGGCAGTAATTGCAATAATTATTGCAATTGTAGTAATCAAAGTGTGGGGTAATGAGGGCCCATACCATAGTGATGGCAGTATCAGAAAGAAGAGAACATATTGGAGAAACGTTGAAAAGATACAATTGGAAACAGATAAGATATGGGGGATAAGAGACAGTGAAAAGTCAAGAATAACTCCTGAGTTGTGAAACTGAGGGAATAAAAGGTTCTTGCCCTTTATAGTAATAGAAAAGTTAGGAGTAGGATAGGGTTTAAGAGGAAAAATAATTAGTTTACTTTTGAATGTATTAAATTTAAGATGTCTAGGGGACATCCAGCTTGAAATGTTTAAAAGACAAATGGATATGCAAGACTAGGGGTCATATTTGAGATCATCAGCATAGTTGTACATTAAATTCATGGGAATTGATGAGATAATTTAATGAAGTCATATAGAGGGAGAAGAGAAAAGGGTCCAGGACACAACTCTATGGGATACAGGTTGGAGAGCATGATCTAGATAACCATCCATCAAAGGAGAATGAGAAGGAACTTTTAGGAAGAGACCTATGAGAGAAAGGTGAAGTGGTAAAGTGGTAAAGAAAGTGTAAAAGAAGAAAGAGTGATGAAGAGTGTCAAAGATTGCAGAGAAGTCAAGGAGAATGAAAATGAAGGAAAAGTCATTGAGCTTAGCAACTAAGAGATCATTAGCATATTTGGAGTTTTGGTGAAATAATGAGAACAGAATAGGGATTTTAAGGGGTTAAAGAGAGACTGAGAGGATCCTTGATAGATTCTATTATTGATGTTCTTTTCAAAGAATTTTGCCCACAATGGGCAGAAAAAATATATAATGATAGCAGGCATGGAGGGATCAAGAAAGAGATTTTTCAAGTTGGGGGAACCATAGGCATATTTGTAGGCAATAGAGAAAGAGCCAGTAGATAGGGAAGTGAAATATGGGGATAAATTAGAGGGGGAAATCTGTTAAAGGAGAAGGAAAGAACATTGGAGAAATTATTTAATTTCATTTAATTTTTCTGAGTTTCAGTATCCCAATCTATAAAATGGGAATGAAGTAGCACTTATATTTTAACGTGCCTCAAAGGGTAATTATGAGTACCTAATGAGAAAATATATATAAAGTGCTTTGTAAGCCACAAAATAGCATATAAATGTTAGTTGTTATTATTTTTGTTGTTGTTGTTATCTCTGAGCTCCGTTGGCATGAATTTTGATGATGTCGGCAAATCAACCTACCCTAGAAAGAATGGGAAGGAAAGTCCCCACCCGTTTTGATTCTCAGAATTAAGGCATTTTAAATTAGAGTCTGGTTCCTGCTCCTTTGGCCTTTATTTCCTGCTCTTTGACATCAGTATATGTCAAAAGTACAAAATGCAAGTTCACAAAATCCTAATTTCAAAATAAGCAGAAACCTCAATAGTCTTCTAATACAACCTATATGTGAAGGAACTCAATCAACCACTGTGATTAATCTGGGTCTGATTATAGGATTCCAGAAAGAACAAAAGAAGTGACCAACTCTCTAGGCAAATGTTCTAGTTTATGTGTGTCCTGTCAAGATTTTCCTAACATTAAATTTAACTCTGAAATTTCTACTATTTCTAATTATGACCTCAGTGGTCAAACAAAATGTTTCTAATTCATCCTGTACATCGCATATATTCAAAAAATTGAAGTAAATGCATCAAGGCACCACCACTACTATCTTCCTGCCCCAGCCTTCTCTTCTTCAGGCTAACCACACTCAGTTTCTTCAACTAATTCTGAAATCACATTGATTCATGCCTCTACATTATTTTTTTAATAGCTTTTTATTTACAAGTTATACGCATGGGTAATTTTACAGAATTGACAATTGCCAAACCTTTTGTTCCAATTTTTCCCCTCCTTCCCCCCACTCCCTCCCCATAGATAGCAGGATGACCAATACATGTTAAATATGTTAAAGTATAAATTAAATACAAAATAAGTATACATGTCCAAGCCATTATTTTGTTGTACAAAAAGAATCGGACTCTGAAATATTGTACAATTAGCCTGTGAAGGAAATCAAAAATTCAGGCGGGATGCCTCTACATTATTCCAGTTGTCCTACCCTGGATATTCTCAAACTTATCAGCTCTGAATTGAACACAATAATCCAAATGTAATATTTTAGAGTATAGAGGAATTATCATTTCATTATTCCTAGAAGATATGCCTCTCTACAAAGTTTAAAATTAAATTATCTTTTATTAGCAACCCTACAAAAGTGTATGCAACATTTTACATCCATAGCAGCTTTCCATATCTTTTTATTTTTAAAATGGACAGAAATCTATTTTTTCTCTCTCTCATCTTCTTCTCCATTAGGAAAAAAGAAAGAAAAAAGTTCTTGTCACAAATAGTTTTAACTTAACCAAACAAATTCCTTCAATAGCTATGTATATGTATGTATGTATATATATATATATATATATAAAACACAAATATATATACACATACACATATAAATGAAATTTAATATACATTATAAGATGACACATTTAGGGTACAGAAATACATATACAGAGATATATACTTCATATATGTATGCATACAGTATTTATATAGATATAGTGTACATTACACATATAATAATGTATATACTATATATTATACTATAAAAATGTGTGTGGTCTCATTCTGTACTCTAAATCTGTCTTATCTGTAATGTATATTAATGTATTTTGGAATCACAAATGGCCATTTATTGGACATAATTTTTCCAACTTTTAAAACTATTTGTTTCTACAATATTATTGTTGCTACAGTGTAAAAATGTCATCTTTCCCATAAGAATAGTAAAAGAAACTTTGCTGAATACCTTATTAACATTAAGTAAAATATGCCTATATCCCCCTGGTAAACTAGTTTTATAACATTCACTCTGACTCAATCAGCGTCATCAGTAAGTCCCAGACCAAGTTCTACTTGGTCATTGATTGGGCCCTACACAGACATACACATATACTATTTGTATATACATACATACATACATACATACACACACATTTTTAAAGTAAAATAGGTCGTTTTCTGCCTCATTTCTTTTGGCCAAATGCAAAAGGAGATAAAAAAGGTAACTGAAGAAAATAATACACTAAAAATTAGAATTGAACAAATGGAAGTGAATGACTCAATAAGACTTCAAGAATCAGTCAAACAAAAGCAAAAAAAAAAAAAAAAAAGAAAGAAAGAAAGAAAGAAAAGAAAGAAAAAATAGAAGATATGTGAAATACCTCAATGGAAAAACAATTGACCTGAAAAATAGATCTAGGAGAGGCTTGGGCTTTTTAAAAACCATGATGGAAAAAAAAAAAAGAGCCTAGACATCATCTTTCAGGAAATCATTTGAGTAATTGGAAAAGCAAAAATAAACAAAATAGTATTGAGCAGTTCTGCTTGTATCATCAACTCAATACCTTTCCTTTTTTTAATGGAGCTAAAAAAAAAAATAAGAAAACAAAAATCCCATAAACCAAAAATACACTGTGGAGTAGTGGATGCAATGTTGGCCTTGGAGTCAGGAAGATTTGAGTTAAAATTCTCTTTAGAAACTGACTAGCTGTGAGACCCTAGGCAAGTCATTTAACCTCTGTCTATCCAGATTCCTCATTTGAAATGGGTACTATAATAATAGCATAACTCATATGGTTGTTGTAAGGATAAAATGAGACATTTGTAAAGCACTTTGGAAAACTTAAAGCATTATATGAAAGCACTATAATGCTTAAAGCACTATATGAATAAAAATACTATTGTATATGAAATTTTTTCTTGTTCTTAGCTGTTGGATTCCTGGTATTATTTTTAGAGGACTATGTCATATTTTTATATTGATCTTATTATACATCAACAGTCATGTGTTTCCTTCCACATGCCATTTTTTTATTACTTTTTAAAAATATCTAGGCTAGATGAGAGAGTTCCTTGTGCATCAACACTGGTCCCTTCTCTTCAGATTCCTCATAGGTCTGCAGTTGTTAATAGTTAACATTTGTTTCTAAAGAAGTCTGTAAAACTTTACTGTTGAGTGAATGTCTTCCAGCCTTGCACCATAAATATAGTTGTAGGAACTTGTGTAATTGTAGGAAGCACAACCAGAGAAATTATTATTTCAGTCCTTAATAAAAAATGCTTTATAACATGGATTGAATTTCTTACCCATACTGCATAAGTAAACAATTCTGATGTGAGTAAAAGCTATCTGCACATAAAGAGGAATCATGAGCAGAAACTAGAGCAAACATTCATGAATCCCTTAATTAAAATCATGACATCTGTCTCCTTTTCCCCCACAAGAAGTCCTATTTACCTCTCACAGTAGCAATCTCCCCATCCACATGAGCCATGCGTTGCATGGCTGTGGATGCAACACATATGGGCATGCTAATCCTTTGTCCCAAAACAGAGGTGGTCAGGTCTACTTCAGCAACATTCCGAAGCATCCGGGGATAAAGTTTCAATCTGAAAGAAATAAAACACAAAACAAGAGTAGATTTATGGGGGGAAGAGGATTTTAGGTGACTTTAAAGTTAATAATAAGGATGATATTATTATTATTATCATTATTATCATTATGATTAATATACTGCTGCACTTAAGGATGCAGAAAAGAAAGCTACTAGTGATGTTTGTAAGGATAGGAAATCTGGCAATGAATTAATAACTCCAATAATTCCTCTGCCTCCAGGATCAAATCTAAAATCTTAGAATTAATATTTAAAGTCTTCATAACTGAGTCTTTTCCTACCTTTCTAATCTTCTTATACTTTATTTTCCTCCATAAATTTTAAGATCCAGTTACACTGGCCCAGTCCATATATAACTGGAATGCTCTCCTTCCTTACTCTGATCCTCAGTCTTTTTGTACTCCTTCAAAACTCAGATCAAATCCTATTTTTTTTTTAGATTTTTATCTTTCCTAATAGTGTTTCTTCCCTCAGGGACTAATTTCCACATATAGAAGATAGATAGGTAGATAGATAGATAGATAGATACAAGATAAATATTCAAATATCAATATCTATCTATATCTATGTATCTTGGATGTACAATTTGGTTTTCATGTTGTCTTTCCTTTTAAAATGTAAGCATCTTAAGAATAAGGATATAATTTTCCCTTTGTATCCCTAACACTCAGCATAATGCCTCATTTATAGCAAGGGCTTAATATAATTCTTCTTGATTAACTTGATTAATTTCTTCAAACCACTCTGAATTGATGGTCTGCAGTACATAGTGAAGAATGAAAAAGACTTTGCATGAGCCTAATATGTATATATAAGTATGTGTGTATATATATATATATATATATATATATATATATATATATATATATATATATATACATATATATATATATATATATATATATATATATATATCTTCACTTTGCATATGCTCCTTTGACTAGTTTCAGCTTCACAAAACAAGACACTCTCCCAGATTAAGTTCATTCCATGCTATTAATTCAAGCCTTGATAAGATATCATCACCTATAAGGACCCTTTCCCTTCTGCTCAGAGGGCTAGAAAGTAGAACATCAAATTTCTTCCAATACCTTCCTCCTCCCAATACCAATCAATGTGGATTGATTTGGATATACACTCTCCTACCTCTCTCATTTGCTTTTTAAAATCCTTTCTGAGTGCTTTCAAGAAGTCTATTTGAGCATGAGACCACTTCATATCATCCTTTGAGATTTCCTATGTAAACATTTTGTTCTCTTCTGAGTTGGTGTTTTGGTCTTCCCTGTCACCATAGTAGCTTTCTATAGTTAAGATTCTTTTCAGTTTTGTGCTCATTTTCTTCTATTCTTTTTTCCTATTTTGTAACTTTTAAGGTTAAGCTTGCTCCTGGGGTAGAGGGAGTACTGTCCCAGCTTCTTGTATCATTTTTGAGCCTTGGCTTTAAGTACAGGGGATCCTTTTATTTAGTGGCCTGCTTACAGCAGGAGGTAACCCTACCTGGTCTCTCCAGGCAACATCCTGGTTTCTTGGACTGGCAATTTGCTTTTTGTGCTGGGAATGGACTGGGAATGTGCTGCTCCACTAGTCTACTCTACCACTGAGCCAAGACTGAGGGTCTCGTGGCAGCTCTGCTGTGATTAACGTCCTCTCACTCACTTTCTCCTGACCCCGTCTGAGCTGGGATGAAAATCCTTTTCACTTCAGTGACACTGACCTTTCTTGAAGTCCTTCTAATTTATCTTGAGTTGGAGAGTGGTTTCATTCTATCAGATTCTGTTCAGAGAGTTGGTTTCATGTAGTTATTGAGGAAAACTGGGAAAACTCAAGCATTTCCTGGCTGAACTCTGCCTTCTTGGCTCCTCCAATCTGCTTTGGTTATAGATTCTCAAAGCTACTTTTTGTATTATTCCTCACCTGTGTGCAAGTCATTATTGCTTCCATGCTATTTCCCACATATTTTCATCATTTTTTCCAATGGACCTTTGGTTTATCACATTAATTTGAATGAGGTCTTTGCGTTATATATTAGCTGTTCTTGATTCTTTTTGAATATGCTTTTTTCCTTTAAAATTTGTATGGGAAAATATATACATTTTCAGGTTGTTCAACTGATTGATCTTTTTTTTTTTTTTACCAATTTTCCCCTCTTCTTACTCTTTGTCTCATTTTTTCTCTTAGTTTTTTTTTTCCCTTTAATAGTCTCTTTGTTAATTAGGATAGTGCTCTAGAAGGGAAAGAACAATAAATATGGAGGGGAATATAACCAATATAAAAACAAAACACAATAAAAAATCCAGTTTTTGTTTTTTTTAAGGAAGGATTAAGATCAGGAGCAAAAACTAAATAAAATAGGGGGGAAAAGACAAAAAGAGATTTGATAAACATGTTCATATAAGTATGAATATATAGATGTATAAATATATGTGTGTGTATTTAAATATGTATGTATGGACACTAGTATGCAAGGATATGCAAGGAAATCATTTGTTAAATCTTTCCATCTTCATCCAGAGATGATTATTAGAGTGTGCACACCAAAAAAAAAAAAAAAAAAATTGGAATTTTCTGGACTGAAGAAAGAACACAGACTGTGAGAAGAAAAGTCAGAGACAATAAGGTACACATGAGACTGTTTAAGGAACTACAAACACCAAAGAGTCAACACCAGATGGAGACAATAAAATGGTGACAGAAATTTGATGGGGACAATAGCAAACCTATGGAACACATCCTTTTTACTCCTAAACAGATTAACACAGCAGGAAGCCACATGCACCAAGAAACAATCCAGACTTATGAATCTGCTAGTACATTACTGCTAAATATAAAAACTGTGTAAACTGAGGATGGAAGCAATCTTGAATTACATTATGTGACACTTGAAACATCTGAATAGGGTCCTGTATATTGTGGAGGGGGGGAGGTTGTCCTATGCTTCTTATTTTTTTATCATAAGTAACCAAAGTGAATCCTTTTTAAGAAAACAAAAAAATAGAAGAATTGCACATGTTAACCTATAGCAGATTGCTTGCTGTCTTGGGGAAGGGGGAGAGAGGGAAAAAAATCTGGAATACAAGATTTTGCAAAGGTGAATGTTGAAAATTATATTTTCATTTATTTGGAAAAAAAATAAAATGCTATATTAAAGAGAGAGAGAGAGAGAGAAAGGACAAAACAAGCCAAATATTGTCTTTTCTGTGGCTTTCCATGGCAGGGGAAGATGGAGAAAAAAAAAAAGGTTTTGTAAGAAGACTTCAAACTTATATCTGTGTCCATCATTTGAGATTTGGAATTCAATTAGAGAATAAGGTTCTTATATATTTTTATCTACAAGTTCATCTTCACGACTCAAAATTTAAGCATAAAGAATCAGCTGAAGATGAAGTATGTAGAGAGAGCACTGGGCCCAGAACTGGGAGGAACTGATTCTAAATCCAGTCTCAGATACTAGCTGTGGATCCTGAACATGTCACTCTGTCTCAATTTCCTTAACTGTAAAATGGGGATAATAAGTGCACCTACCTTGCAAGATTTTTGTGAAGTTAAAATGAGATAATATTTGTAAAAGCATTTAGCACAATGCCTGGAACACAGGTTTATTCCCTTTTCACATTTCTGCAATAACAATAGTAATCAGAACATTTGTATTTATACCATTTTTCAGCATATATCTTGTGTTTTTTTTAATTAGGAGGGAAAAGTTCAAGAAGACTCCAGATCCACAATTTCATCAATATGGAGGCCTCCCTTTTAATCTTCCTCCACCAAAGTAGTAACAATTCAGCTGTTAAAACTTAGAGAATTCAGAGTTGTCTGAATGACTTCTTGCTCACATATCTAGTATGTGTCAGAAACAGAGAACTTAAGAATCTAGGTTTACTGACCCTTAAGACTTGCTCTCTAATTACTATGCTGGGGTGCTTTTTTGGTGCCTTACACTTAGTAGGAGTTTAACATCTTTGTCCCAAACCCTCCTTCCCTCTTCCAAATGTATTCATTTCTATCCATCATTCCAGACTGACATGTTTCTATCCATCTTTCCAGTCTCCTACTTTTATGATTGAGGTATAATTCTCAACTCCATCTCTTTCACTTTGCATATCCAAAATTCATAAGCTACATGACTATGAACTGCTTCCATTCTTCATTTATGAAGTGCTATCAATAAAATACTCATGACATACCTAGTGAAGTTGTTTTGAGGAAAGCACTTTGGAATCTGTCAAGTGTTATAAGGAACTAAGCTGCTATTGATAATAAATGAGCATTTCCAAAGTGCTTTAAGATTTGTAAAGCAAAAAAAAAAAAATTTTGTAAAGAACTTTCCATATGATCTTTCATGTGATCTTCATATTAACCCCATCTTAATTGTATATCCATTTTATAGATAAGGAAGCTGATGCCAACTGACTTGTCCAGGATAACACAGAAAAAGTAAAATAGAATTTGAACTCAGGTCAAATAACTTCCATCTACAATACCTGACATATAATAGGTGCTTAACAAATGTTTATTCGCTGTTCGTTGATTGATTTTATCCTCAAAACAATCTTGAAACATAATCATTACAGTATTGATATTCCCATTTTACAACAAACAGATTTACAATTTTTTAACTTGTCCAAAGTCCCACAATCAGTAAATAACTGAGCTTAAAAACTAAAGTCCATGTCTTCTGACCCTGAATTCAGTGCTCTTTCAACTATACCACACTACAAAAGGTCAGGATACTTAATTTCAACAATTTTTTTTAATCTTGACAGCTTTTTATAAAGGACAGCATTCAGAAAAATCCCAAATGCATTTCATCCTAATACAGTTATCGATAGAATCATAGAATGTTTGAGTTGAACCTCACAGCTAATCTAATTCAGGCTCATTAATCTCCCCTAATCGGGCTCATCAAGTCTCCATTTGTTCATCAAAGATGAGAAACTCACCCCTTTGAAACAATATAGTCCATTTTTGACAGCTTCAAATTTTATGAAGTTGCTCTTCATAGGAAGCACTTTGAAATCATCTCCTTTGGCTTCTAGCCTCTTAAAAATGAACCACTCTTCTTCTAATAGACAACAGTCTATTGCCTTTCAGGGGAATGTGGTCCCTTCTTCAGGGAGGATAGAAGGGGAAGGTAGAATGAAATGGAGAAAGAATAGGAAGAGAATTGATGCTAACATGATCTTAAATTCAGGATAAAGATCCTATTATAATCTATTTCTTCCTCACCTATAATTTTATTCTATTTTTCTTTTGCAAATTTTTAGAGTATTGTAATTTCAATTTTTTGTCACCTTGAATGTTCTATGAGAGTTTTTCCCCTTGAGTGGTCTCCACAACAAAATTATTTGGTATCTATTTTAGAGAGTCAGAGAGAAATATATATTTTAAGATGATTTTAAGGCAAATCATCTGTGACTTTATCATGAGAATAATGAAGAAAAAGCATCATAGAAGATGAGACATACCAAGCTCTCAAATGTACTTACTATTTCCATATGGTACTATGAAATAAAGAAAGCCTTTATATGAATCTGGAGAAAAGGTGCTGTATATGTGTTTTGTGTGTGAAGATACCTGAATGTGCATGTTGAAGATTAAATTTTTGGAAGGGGGTGGGGGAGAGAAATGTAACTCCATTTCAAGGATAGTATAGGTTAGTGGAAAGTGTACTGGACCCGAGGTCAGTAAATTTGAGTTCTTTTTGCAGCTCTGCCCAAAATAGCTGAATGATCTCATACAAATTACTACTTCATTTCTCTGATCCCTACTTTTCTCATCTATAAAATGAGGTGACTGAGCTCAACATTCTCTAGTCCCTTGCCAGTCCTAACATTCCACAATTCTTAGATACAGTAATGTCTTTTTACATTGGATTTAATGAAGCCCTTGGCCACTGGGTGGGACTGTTCCACTAATAAACATGTGAGCACCTACTCTTCACAAACACTTCATTTCCCTTCCTGAACATGATGGAACATGATTCCATCAATGAATGGACCAAATGGTTCAGATAAATGAATTAAAACACAGAATAAGAAAAATAAATGTCACAGGATAGGAAAAAAGTTTCTTTCATTTTTTGTACAGTCTCTCGAATTTTAATAGTGTAAAAAGTTCCCAGTAAGAAAATTCCCTCTATCAATTCAGATCATCTACTTACTCTGCAAACATAGTCTTTTAAAGGGTGCTAAGATCAATGGTCTAGAAAGTAAAGTCTGGTATGATCTCAATTCCCTTCTCTGTCACATGTTGTCCATATGAATTTGGACAAGTTGTTTAACCTCTCAATTTTTAAAGACTATACAGACATGTATATATACTTTAATGACTGCTAAGAGTCTTCACAATATTTTGAGTGTTGAGCCAAAAATGGTAACTGTAGATATTCAGACATGCAAAAGATAACTATATAGGACATGTTAAATGCTTCTTCTTGAGTCACTTGTGGGATTTATTTAATCTCATAAATGAAGCAAAGGATGAATTGTTTCATAGTTAGAGATGCAGTCCAATACTGTCTAAAATAATTAAGGCTCCCTTTCTTTGAGTAAAAGAGGGAAGCATAATTAATACTAGTTCTATTTTACATACTATTTTCCAGTGCTTAAAGACACTCAGAGGACTGAAACATAATTTTTTGTCTTGTAATACTCTTACTCTCTCTCTCTCTCTCTCTCTCTCTCTCTCTCTCTCTCTCTCTCTCTCTGTTTTTCTTCCGCCCACTGTGTGTGGGCGATAGATACCCATTGTTCCAATAGTTTTGGTATAGTTCTCAGTTATTAAACTATATACAATCTATGTGTATATAAGCATATAATCCATAAAATATTTGCATATATCTCTATGCCTCATGCACCTTATGTCTTTGACCACTGGATACATTCAGTCAGAACGACCTAGGTTCAAATCACTCTCAAACACTTATTAGTTCTGTGATTCTAGTAAGTCACTTGACTTCTCATTGCTTAATTTCCTCAGCTAAAAAAAAAAAAAAGGGACAAAAGTTGGACAGAATAACCTTGAATGTTCCTTCCCCTTTAAATCTATGTTCCTATGACTTTCTTGTCTGTTATTTCTGATCTGATCCTACTTAGCCAGAGTCCTTCTTGTATGTCTCTTAACTGAACATTCAGCTGAGTGACAAGACTTATTCTCTTGTCCCTTGTGGTAATGGCTGATTTGGGGGAATTTTTCATATAGAGAGCCATGCACTATATCATTCCTGGCATTAGCCTTCTGGTACTCCTATCACCCATTCATTTTCCTCATATCCTGAGATGTATGTATTCTTTCCATAGTTTCTCCATGTAGTATAGAATCAGGATTTCCAGTCAAGCATCACAACACACACTTTGTTCTGATGTCTTCAGGTGGTAATCAGATGGAAAATGGCAGATGAAACTACTTTTAATGAATTTTCTGATTCCATTTTGGATTACTTTGTCTAGTTTCATGAAATAAATTGAGAGGGATGGAACATTAGAAAGTATTTAAATCAAACATTTTCAGATCAGGAAACTAAGTCCCAGTTAAATAACTTGTTCAACATTACTAAACTAACCAAGCCAAAATTAGGATCAATGTCCAGCTTTTAAGTCTTTTAAGTCCCAGTTTCTTAAACTGTAGTTCACAACCTGATATGGGATCTCATATCTATATGTGGGAATTACAAAATTATGATTTGTTATCAGAAAATGTTTGATTTGAATATATATTTTATAAACCCATATACACAGTATTACATAATGATTTCTTGGGCAAAAAAGTATCACAAGTGGAAAAAAAAATTTAGAAGCTCTATTTTAGAGAACAATGTTTCAAAAATAATATGGCAACATTACAAAGTAATCAATGACAATAAAGGAATTTAAATCATAGGCAATGACATAAAAGTAAAGGTGTATGAAATTAAAATTTTTTAAACCTGAGTAAAGAACACTTATATTGTATCAGTAAGATATTTAACAGTGCCCTATTGTTCTAGAAGAGTTTTTTGAGCTTTCTTAAATGCATTGGCACCACCCATATAGAACCTAGCTATACCTTAACTTTGGAAAGAATACAAAGATGGAGATTATGAAAACATCTTTCCATTTGAATGTGTTTTTAAATAGAAGACAGGTCACTTTCTTTGCTGGCATAAAGTTAGAAAGCAAAGGGCTCAGCAAGGGGCTCAACTTTGGGGATCATCTAGTCACATATTTCTATGGTATCTAAGTGAGAAAAATCCTGAAAATATCATAACATAAGTTCAAATCACCTTTTGAGTAATAACTTAAGAGAGTTTTTTCTCCTACTCACCTGTTATTTAGAGGAATGAGAAAACCATATCCACTGCAAACGACACTAGGTAATGTGGTAGGAAAGAGTTTCATAATTCTTTATAACCATAGGCTATATTCTTAAATATCTACCCTCTAGAGTTACCTTCCATCAATGACACTTCAGTTCTGAGAAAGCCACAAAAGACTCAGGAGAGTGATGATTGAAAAGAGCACTTTGTCTGCATTAATGTGCCATAGCAATAAATTACCATTAGTCCTAAGTGTAGCACAAAGAAGGGAATGTGATGTAAATGCTAAAACCTGATATTTGCCCTCTGTGGGTCTCTGACTTTAAGACTACGTTCCTATGAGTTTGCAGATAAAAAACAAACATCCTTATCCATATTGGTTTTGGTGTCTGGACTAAAACAAGACTAGGAGGGTGTCCCAATCAATAAGAGGGAATGACCTGTGGCTGGAGAGCCATGAGGGTGACCTAAATGTTTCTTTCTGAATGTATAAGCCGAAGTTATGACAGTTGGAGGCCCCTCTGTACCACTAAGAGACATTCCCTTCTTTTTGAATGCTTTTGCAGTGTTCATGGTGGAGATTCTTGCTTTTGGTTACCTAAAATTTTTTTCTGATTTTAATTTGAAATTTAAAATGAAGAAATTGCACGTTGATTTTATAGAAACATCACTTTAAATAGATCTAATGCTGATAGAAAATTCATTCTTAATGCTTCATGGTCAGTTATTTTTAAATATATGTTAAGAAAAACAAGGGTCATCAGATATTTTATAAGGTTTATAAGGACCTAAAAAAAGTCTTAGATGTCAGACATACTATGGACTATTTTCTCTGATCACCAATATCGCTTAAAGCTAAAGGAGAAAGAAAAATCTCTATCTGAATAAACTTCAGTATGAAGAATTTGTTTTGTTTTTATTTTTTTTGCTTAATAAACAAAAATTCATCTAAAAATTCATTTAAATTATATGAATTAATGAAAAATAACATATTAAGTATTTATTTTGTATATAATACCATGAAAGTACTGGGCATATAAACTGATGGTCCTCTTAAGCATTACATGGCAACATTGCAAAGTAATCCAAGACAACCAAAGGAATTTAAAGGGTAGATAATAAGACTAATAAATAAAGGTACATGATATTGGAATTTTTAAACTTCTCAAACATTTCATATTCTAATAAGACTTGTAAGCCATAAGGAAAGGCTCTTTAATTAGGAGAATGAATAGTACAATCAAAAGCAGGATCTTCAACACTGTTTACTTCTATCTAATCCTTGAGACACATTCTAAATTTTTAAAATTCTAAATTGCCAGCATTCATAGAGATGAGTAGGGGTGAAACAATTCCACCAAGTACACTGTAGTAGACTGGCCCAAAAACAAGAATTCTGAAATGTTTCACTTGAAAAATCATGAGTTCACACTTCTCCCTGGTCACCACCACCATCATCAATATCTAATTCTCTGAAGCCTCAAAAAGAGTTACTTGTTTAGAGGGTGGGAGAAAAGGAGAAAATGCTACTGTGCATAATAAGCTACTTCACTGGTTTGAATATAACTAATTTAAACATCTTTATCTACCCTATCCCCCATCATATTAATTTCCTTATGTCACTTTTGTAGTAATTAAAGGAACCTGTGGTACTTTTGAGACAACATGTTACAACTCCTGGTAAGACTGTGCATTCAGAATAATTAGCTTACTCCATAATTAAATCTAAGAGACTCCAAAAATTTTGTTGTCTTCTCTCAAATCCTTTTCAAATCCATAATACCAGAAAGTCCCATTTTTAGAATTTCTTATTCAAGTTAGGGAATTGTTTTCAATGCAAATGTTACCTAAAAGTTAAAAGGTATCAGCTCTTTAATACTTGCTGTCATCAATAAATCTACATGTTATCTAGAAGAAAACCAACCCTAAAAAATCAAAGAAAATGAATCTGAGTTTTACTTGGGGCAGGATCTTGGGGAAAATCCATAGTACCCTGCCTGCATGCTCAAAAGCTTTGTTTTTAGTGCAATAGAAAAGTCAGCTTCGTTTTTTCATTTAGGATTATAACTGAGATGAACAAGAAGTTGTACAGGATCATGGACCCAGAAGTACAAGGGACTTCTCTATTTTACAGAAGAGAAAGCAGAGATTGAGGGAACTTAAGTGAATTACTTGAAGTTACACTGAGCTTAAGGAACAAATGGAATTAGCATCAAGTGACATAATATACTAATATAATGGGAAAAGCTCTGTTGCAGGAGTCAGAAAATCTTATGGGCCAGAACTCTTGTACTTAAAACAAGGATTCTTACAAGGTACTAACTAAGTAGAATTAATAATACAATGGTTATCTAGTTTAGCATGGTGATTAATAGTTCTCTAGTTCAGTACATGTACTTAGTATTTAATATAGTTCCACAAGATTCACACCTATAATAATGTAATTATAATAGAGTATATAACAGTCAGCAGGGACTGAGAGCCAGATTCATTGATCTTCATCTCACACCACCATGGTGGCTGGTCTTTTGCACTTCCCCCACTGAGACCAAGGCTCGTCTGAAAGACTCTCAAGAAAGCTAGCTGGGTCCCAGGCCAAAAAAAAAAAAAAAACTAGATTGTGAAGACGATAATAAAGGATTTGGACTTTAACACCTGGCTATTCTTGTGGTGATTACTGTACTGAAATGAAGGCTGCTCCAAGACCTCCAGAAAACCAACCAAGAACATTACATTTTGGCACCCAAACAGGGACTAAGGATTTACAATCAGCAGTCCAGATTGACACATGCTGATTTCAGTGGAAAAGTCTCCAATCCTGAGTTCATTGGAACTCAGAAATTAGGGTAAGTACAAAAAATAGACAAGAAGGAAACTTTGCTAAGGGCTAAAGTAGTGTTTCAGCTGAAATGGGACAAATGTTTAGAAAACAGCCTTCTTTTCCACCTCAAGGAAAATGTGTCAAAAGCTTAAACTCATTAAAAAAAAAAAAGATTTGATTATAACTTGGGAGCAGATCTTTCTACTTTTAGAAACATTCCAATACACATCTCCTTAGTTCTCTAAAGAAAAAGAATTAGATCCAGATGAGTGGAAATTAGTAGGAGAGCAACTAAGTGAATATTACAATGATAATGGTCCTGATTCAATTTCTAAAGAAACACTCTCTCTATATAAATAGTTTAGATAATTTTACCTTACAAATAATAAATGTCCATTTGTAATGAAATTAATTTTGATGAATGAAATGCAATTTTAATGAAATAAAAATGAAAATGTAAATTTACCTTATAAATAATAAAAACTTAAATAGTAAATTATGATAATGATGATGATATTTTTGAAGTTCACCAAAACATTCCCCTAAGAAAAGGATGCTGAGGATAAGAACAAAATTCTTATTATTTTACAAACAGAAACTTCTGTCCCAGGTTTTTAGAATAAGCCAACAAGAAAGTTCCTATTTTTTAATAATATTGTTTTGTCTTTTACTTTCCAAGGATTTGGCACATAGGGGGAGCTAGATGGCATAGTGAGTAGTTGGAGTACCAAGCTTGAAGTTAGGAAGATTATTCTTCAAATTGAGTCAAATTTATAAGAATAAAAAATAATTCCCCAATTAGCAAATGTTCAAAGATATAGACAATTTTCAGATGAAAAAATCTATAGTCATATGGAAAATGCTCTAAATCACTATTTATTAGAGAAATGCAAATTAAAACAACTCTAAAATATCATCTCACACCTATCAAGTTGGCTAGAATGACCTGAAAAGATAAAAACAAATGTTAGAGGAGATAAGGGAAAACTGGAATACTAATGCACTGTTGTTGGAGTTGTGAACTGGTCCAACCATTCTGGAGAACAATTTTGAACTCTCCCTAGAGGTTTATAAAACTGCATGTCCTTTGATCCACAGTAGCACTACTGGGTCTGTATCTCAAAGAAAATAGGGGAAAGGACTCACTTGAGTTTGTAGCAGCTCCTTTTCATGGTGGCAAGGAATTGAAAACTGGGAAAGCTTACTAATTGGTGAATGGATGAATAAGTTATGATATATAAATGTAATGGACTATTATTGTTCTATAAGAAATGATAAGCAGGTTCATTTCATAAAAGCCTAGAAAGACTTAAATGAACTGATGCTGAGTGAAGCAGAACCAAGAGAGCATTATACATAGTAACAACAAAATTATACAATAATCAAGTTTGATGGACTTGGCTCTTCTCAACAATGTGATGATTCAAGGCAATTCTAATAGATTCGGTATGGAAAATGCCATCCCCATCCAGAGAGAGAACTATAAAGACTGAATGTGGATCAAAATATAGTATGGTCATCATTATCATTTTTGTTCGTTTCTATGTTTGTTTTTTCTTTCTCATGGTTATTTCCCTTTTGATTTGATTTTTCTTACAGAACATGACAAATATGAAAAATATGTTTAAAAGAATCGCATATAAAAATTCCAGATGATAGGGTGTTTATCTTATCTGTACATACTTGAGGAAGTATTACCTGGGGGAATGGGAAAAGGAAAAGTCTCAGGTTTTAGATTAACCATATCTCTTTCCCCTTAACAAGAGGAAGACCTTATTAGCTTTGAAAAATTAAGAACCCACTGGACAAGAAATGATTAACTTGACTTCAGGGAGAGAGCCAAGATGTTGGCAAATAGCCAGGAAGCAGCTCAAGCTCCAAATTTCACTCAGAAACTACATGAAACCAAGCCTCTGGACAGAGTGACAGAATGAAATCACTCTCCATCTCAAGATAGATTAGAAAAACTTCAAACAAGGTCATTCTTAATGAGGTGAAAGGAGCTTTCAGCACAGCTCAGACAGAGTCTGGGAAAGCCAATGAAAGGCTTTTAATCATAATACATTAGCAACTGAGACCCTCAGTCCTGGCTCAGAAGCAGAGCAAAACATTAGAATTGTCCTCAGTCCCAGCTCACAAGACAAATTCTGGGAAACCAGTCTGTTTCCTGGAAAGAGCAGATACAGCAAACCCCTGCAAATGCAAGGAAACCCTATCCTCAAAGCCAAAGCTCAAAGCTACACAGGAAGTTTGAGACAGCTACCCCTTTACTCCAAGAGCAGAGCTCAACCTTAAAAGCATAAAAAAAAAGAGGAAAATATCAGAAGAAAAGGAAAGAAAATGGACAAGAACAGAAAAGAACCTTGATCATAGAAAGTTACTAGGGAAGAGCAAAACACCTACTCAGATGAGGACAAAATGTCCACAGAGGAAATCTCAAAGAGTAATATGAATTGCTCTCAGACCCAAAGATGCTTCTCAAAAGTGGTCATAAAAGACCTTAAAAGGCAAATAAGAGAGGTAGAAGAAAAAATAGGAAAAAAATGAGAGATAAGCAAGAGGGTCAACAGCTTGCAAAAGGAAGGCAATCCTTAAAATATATATATATATATATGGCCAGATGCAAAAAAAAAAAAAAAAAATCCACTGAAGAAAATAATATCTTCAAAAGTAGAATTAACCAAATAGAAAAGAGACACAAAAGCTAACTGAAGAAAATCACACTTAAAAACTAAAATGGAGGAAGTGGAAATTAATGATTCTATGAGATACCAAGAATCAATGAAACTTTAAAAAAAATGAAAAAAAAATGAAGAAAATGTAAAATAATTCATTGGAAAAACAGCCAACCTGAAAAATGGACCCAGGAGAGTCAATTTTAAAAATTATTGGCCTCCCTGAAGGCCATGACCGAAAAAGAGAATGGATAGCATTTTTAAAGAAATAATCAAGGGAAAATACCCTGATATTGCAAAACTCCAGAACTACAATTTCAAAGAAAATATACTCCAAACTGCCAGACAAAAACAATTCAAATATCAAGGAGCAATAGTTGGGATTACCCAGGATTTGGTGGCTTCTACAAAAAAAGAGCCTAGAATACCATAATCCAAAAGACAAAGGATCTGTAATCAAAACCAAGAATTGACTATCCAGTGAGCATCATCTTTCAGGGGAGGTAATGGATCTTCAATAAAGTAAAAGACTTTTATTTCTATTAAAAAAAATAGAACTAAACAAAACATTTAATCTTCGATCACAGAACTAAAAGCCATAGAAAGATAAACAGGTGAAAAACAAATCATTTAAAGTTAAATTGTTTATATCCCTAGATGGTAAAATTATATCCATAACATTTGAGAAATGTATCTGGTACTGGGTCAAATGAAGGAGGGTGGGGCAGCACATGGACACAGGGTGTGATTGCAAATGGACTCGTGATGATATCAAAGAAAAAGTCATTAAGGGGTGGAAAGAGGACTATACTGGAAGAAGAAGAAAGGGGAATTTTAATGGGAACAATTAGATCACATAAAGAGGCAGAAAAGACTTATTGCAATGGAATGAAAGAAAGGAGTGGGCTGAGCATTGACTGAAGCTTGATCTCATCAGTTTTGGCTCAAAGATGGAATAAGTCATTCAGTTGGGTATAAAAATTTATCTAACCCTGTAAAAAGTAGGACAAGGCAAAGGGAAGAAAATGGAGGGGCTGTATAGGAGGGAGGGCAGAAGCACTAGAAAAAATGGTAAGAGAAGGAGGGGTATAAAAAGATGAGGTAGTGGGTAGAGTGGATCAAAAAAAAAAATCCAAAATACTACTAAAGAAAGCATGGAGAGAAAAAAAGCAAAAAAGGGGGAGAAAATAGGATAGAGGAAAATACAGAGCAAGTAACCATAACTGTGATTGTGAATGGGATGAATTCTTCTGAAGGACAGGAACTCTGTATGATTGTTTTAATCCTACAGCAAGGTATTAACTCAGTGGAATTGATAAGACAATGATTATCTAGTTTAACATGTGAGTTCTCTAGTTCAGTAACATTGATTTAATTGATTTAATCTTAAAACAACTAGTAGAATTAAGATAATGATTCTCTAGTACTTAGTATAGTTCTACAAGTTGACACCTATTCTACAAGATTGACACCTACAATAATGTAATTTTAATAGCATATATAAGAGCTAAGAAATCTGGGAGGGGAGATAGACTTCAAAATAGAAACAGTCCTGGAAACTCTGCTGCCTCCTGTACTGAAACCAAGACCCATTCCGGAGGGCCTCCAGAAAGCTAGCCTGTAGCCCCCAGGCAAAGGAGACAGACTGTGAAGAAAAGAATAGACTTTAGACTTTATCCCTGACTATTCTCATGGTGATTATTCTGCTGAAACTAAGGCTGATCCAAAGGCCCTCCAGAAAGCTAACTCGGACATTACAAACTCTCCCATAAAATGGAAGCAAATAGCAGAGTGGATTAAACAACACAATCCTACAATATGTTGTTAATAAGAAACACATTTGACACAGAGAGACATATACAGAGTAAAGGTAAAAGACTAGAACAGAATTTACTATGCTTCAGCTAAAGTATAAAAAGCAGAGGTAGCAATTCTGATCTAAGATAAAGAAAAACTAAAAATAGATCTAATTAAAAGAAATAAGGAAGGAAAGTACATCTTGATAAAGGGCACCATAAACAATGCTATTAAATATATATGTAACAAGTAGTAGAGTATACAAATTCCAAGAGAAGATATTAAGCTAGTTACAGGAAGAAGCAAAATTATATTAGTGTGAAACTTCAACCTTACTCTCTCAGAATCAGAAAAATCAAACCGCAAAATAAACAAGAAATAAACTAGAAAGGTTAATAGGATCAAAGAAAAGCTAGATATGATAGACCTCTGGAGAAATTTGATAGAGACAGACAAATACAATTTTTTGGCAGCACATGTCACTTACACAAAAATTAACCATGTATCAGGGTCTAAAAACCTCACAATCAAATGTAGAAAAGCAGAAATGTAAATGTTTCCTTTTCAAACCACAACACAATAAAAAGTATATTCAATAAAGGGCCAGAAAAATTTAAATTGGCCAGAGAAAGGGCCAATTGGAAATTAAATAATTTAATTCTAAAGAATGAGTGGGTCAAACAACAAATCACAAAAACAATCCATAACTACATCCAAGAGAATGACAATAATGATACAACATACCAAAACCTATAAGATGCAGTTAAAACAGTTGTAAGGGGAAAAAAAATTATATCTCTAAATAGCTACATAAATAAAATAGAGAAAGAGGAGATCAATGAATTGGGCATGCAACTAAAAAAGCTAAAAAAAGAAAAAATAAATAAAAAGCCCCACTAAACAACAAATTAGAAATTCTGAAACTCAAAGGAGAAATTAATGAAATTGAAACTAAGAAAACTATTGAACTAATTAATAAAACTAAGAGTTGGTTTTATGAAAAAATAACATCAAAATAGATAAACCTTTGATTAGAAAAAAGAAAGGGAAAAAATCATCAGCACCAAAAATGAAAAGGGTGAACTTATCACCAATGAAAAATAAACTAAAGCAATAATTAGGATCTATTTTGCCCAACTGTATGGCATCATGTCTGACAACCTAACTGAAATATTTACACAACTACAAATTGCTCAGAATAACAGAAGAAATAAACTACTTAATAGTCCCATTTTGGAAAAAGAAATTGAACAAGTCTTGAATTCTTTAAGAAAAAATCTCCAGGGCCAGATAGATTCAAAAGTGAATTCTACTAAACATTTAAAGAACAATTCCAATACTATGTAAATTATTTTTTTTAAATAGGTATAAAAGGAATACTGCCAATTTCCATCTCTAATACAAATGTGATACTGATACCTAAAGCAGGAAAAGTCAAAATAGAGGAAAAAAAATCACAGCCCAAATCTCTAATGAATATTGATGCAAACTTTTTAAATAAAAATATTAGTAAAGAGACTATAGCAATTTATCAACAAGATAATACACCAGACCCAAGTGGGATTTATACCAGGAATATAGGTCTGGTTCAATATCAGGAAAACTAATATCACAATCAATCATATTAAGAACAAAAGCAACAGCAATCATATGATAATCTCAATAGATGCAGAAAAATATTTGACAAAATATAGCACCCATTCCTATTAAAAATACTAAAAAGCATAGAGATAAAAGTTTTCCTTAGAGTAATAAGTACAATCTATCTAAAATCTACAGCAAGCATTATTTGTAATGGAGAGAAGCTGGACGCATTCCTGATAATATCGGGAAAACAAGGATGAAACAAGGATGCCCATTATCACCATTAATATTCAACATTGTGCTAGCAATGTTAACTTTAGCAATAAAAAAAAAGGAAAAGAAATTAAAGAAATTCAAATAGGCAATGGGGAAACAAAGCTATCTTTCTTCACAGATGTTATGATGATATAAAGAATTCCAGAAAATCATCCAAAAAATATACTGCAAATAATTAACAACTTTAGCTTAGTTTTTATGGGAAAACTGCAAAATAATATGTCATAAACTTGGCATAGACCTACATCTCATATCTCATGCCAAAATAAAATTAAAATGGGTACATGATTTGACCTTATAGGGTGATATCATAAGCAAATTAGGAGACCAAGAGATAATCTACCTAGCAGATCTTTGGAGAAGGGCAGAATTTCTGAGCAAAGAAGAGTTAGAGAATATTATGAATGACAAAAAGGACAATTTTGATTACATTATATTAAAAAGTGTTTGCACAAACAAAACCAACACAAACATGATTAAAGGGGCAATACAAAACTGGGAAAAATCTTTTATACCCAGTTTTTCTGATATGAGACATCTTTTTTTCATTTCAAGATTTCATTCTAAAATAAAGAACTGTGTCAAATTTATAAGAATACAGGTCATTCCCCAATTGTTAAATGGTCAAAGGATATGAGCAGATAATTTTCGGATGATGAAATTAAAACCATCTATATTCATGTGAAAAAAATGCTCTAAATCACTATTGATTAGAGAAATACAAATTAAAACAACTCTGAGATACCATCTCATAACTTTCAGATAGGCTAAAATGACAGGAAAAGATAAAGATAAATGTTGGAGGGGATGTGGGAAAACTGGGACACTAATACATTGTTGGTGGTGGTGTGAAATGATCTAACCATTCTGGAGAGAAATCTGGAACTAGATTTAAAAGTCTATAAAATTGTACATACTTGGAGCCAGCAGTAGAATTACTGGGTCTGTATCCCAAAGAAATTATAAAGGAGGGGAAAGGACCCACATGTGCAAAAATGTTTGTAGCAGCAATTTTTGTAGTAGCAAAGAATTGGAAAATGAGTAGATGCCCATCAATCGGGGAATGGCTGAACAAGTTGTGGTATATGAAAGTAATGGAATATTATTGTTCTGTTAAAAAATGTTAAGTTGATTTTAGAAAGGCCTGGAAAAATTTATATCAACTGATGATGCTGAGTGCAGAACCAGGAATACATTTTACATGATGACAGCAAAATATGTAATGATCATTTATGAAAGACTTGGTTCTTCTTGGTGATTCAGTGATCCAAAGCAATCCCAATAGACTTTGGATAAAAATTGTCATCAGTATCCAGAAAAAGAACTATGAAAATTGAATGTAAATCAACACAAGCTATGTTCACTTCTTTTTTCTCTTTTTTTTATCTCTCCCATGGCTTTTCCCTTTTATTCTGCTTTTTCTCTCCCAATATATTCATAATACAATGTGTATTGAAAATAAATAAATAAACAAAAAAATTGCATATATTTAATCTATATCGGATTGCTTGATGTCTTGTGGAGAGGGAAGGTAAGGGAGGAAGGGAGAAAATCTGGAACACAAAGTCTAACAAAAATGAATGCTGAAAACTATCTTTACATGTATTTGGAAAATAAAATACTATTGAAAATTTAAAGTAAATAAAAATGTGATGATCAACTATGAAAAGCTTGGCTCTTCTTAGCAATATGGTGATTCAGGAAAATTCCAATAGATTTGAGATAGAAAATGCCATCTGTATCCAAAGAGAGAGCTACAGAGACTGAATGCAAATTGAAGCACACTACTCTCGCTTTTTTTTGTTGTTGTTGTTGTTTGTTTGTTTGCTTGCTTTTATTTCTTGTGGTTTTTCCCTTTTGTTCCAATTTTATTTTTGCAACATAAATAATATAGAAACATGTTTTAAATGATTGTACATGTATAACCTACATCAGATTGATTGATGCCTTGGGGACAGGGGAAGTTTAAAAGGAGGAAAGGAGAAAAAAAAAAACATTGGAACTCAAAATTTTACAAAAATTAATGTTGAAAACTGTTTTTATATGTAATTGGAAAAATAAAATAATATTGAATTTTTTAAAAAGACTGCTCTTGGGGAAGTCAAATCTGGTCTCTGATACTCTTCTAGCTGGGCAGGTCATTTAACTTTTCTTGCCTCAGTCTCTCATCAATAAAATGAGAAGGAAATAGCAAATCACATTAGTATCTTTGCCAAGAAAACTCCAAATGATGTCACAAAAAGTTGGACATGACTGGAAAATTACTGAACATCCAACCTTGCACATAATACTCAATAAGCACTTATTTGTTTATTCATTAATTTGTCATCATCAAGGATATAGTGAGATACTGTGACAATGACAATGTGACAATTGTAGATACAATGAACATACTATTTCCCTACATAGGACAATACCATTGTTGGTAACATGCATAGTGTAGAACATTTAATTCTCTATTCCCTTATTTCTAAAACTGAATGACAGTGATTGAATGGCTAGAGGAAAAGTATCAATTCCATGTAATTGCACAGATTATAAGGAGTCATTTCCCTGTTCTTCAATATTTATCTTTATGATGAAAAGATACAAGTCATCCTGCCAAATATCTTTGAAAAAGAAAAAAAAAATATCAAGAGAATCAGCACTTTTTAGAAATAAAATGGAAACATTTTGGAGGAAAGTTCAAATGTCTCAAAGATTAAAAATTGAGCCTACTTACATAAATTAAAATCTGAAGTGTTAAATATGCCTAGGCAGAAAGCAAAATGAGGATGTGATCTCCAGAGGCTTCTCAAAAAGCATGGGTAAAGGAGAAAAGCACTATCACAAGTGAAAGAAAATGAAAAAAAAAACTGCTTATCTGAATTTGTTGCTATGTTCACAGTCAAATATAAAGTTTTGACTCTTCCATGTGAGGCAAATACTACCACCTGGATAGGCAACAGGCACATTAAGCAACACAGGAAGACTCAGGATTTATAGTAGTTTAAATCCCTTAATTCTGTAGACTTAAAAATATATAGTATGAATTTATTTATAAACCCAATATTTTAAAACATTTAACAAGAGGCCTATAGAATGGGCAACATAGATGGGTTTTAGGACAGATTTCTCCAGAGGGCACCCATATCAACAAGATAATAGATTCATTGAAGTAGTATTTTTAAGGTCCACTTCACGCAAATTTTATATACACCTAAATCTCCTGACAAAAAACACACAGACATGTATCAACATACATGCACATAATTACAAAGTATATTTAGAAACTATCAGACTCATAACAAAAGTATATATATTTTTGAATTGCCTTACCTTGAAAATGCAGCAATATTATCAGCTAAAGTTTCTTGATCATTAGCGCCAGATCGATAATAATCATAAATGGACTTTTGAAGAACTGATTTTGCATATTTTTCAAAATCATCAATACAAACTGGCCTGGGAAACATTTTGCAGGTTCTTGGTAGTTCACAGCCTTTCTGCTTTGCTTTTTATACACTGATGATCCCTTTATTTGTAAATCATTAATATGATACATTTCCAAAGTTCACTTCAGGAATATGTTGTTCACAAAAAGTGCACAAACAAATGACCAATAGGCCACCTAGACTTTGATATCCCAGTCTCCAAAAGAATATCTATGCCCAAATGATATACATTTTGCATGAATCTATCATAAAAAGCTGGGGACTTGTTCCTTGTAGTCAGCCAAAACACACACACACATAGATAGATAGATAGATAGATAGATAGATAGATAGATAGATAGATAGATAGATGTGTGTGTATATATATCTTGGCTGCCACTATCTACCTGACACTTCAGATGATATGTCTGCCATTGAAGTCATTTCTTTGGATATTATTGCTATGGAGTCCAGGTAAAATATCCATGTGTTGTAAAAGAACGAAAAGAAAAGTACAATTACAGAAGTCAGTGTGATAAAGTTAAAGAAAGAACTGACTCTAAAGCTTAGATCTCATTTCTAATACATTATTATCAGTGTAACCTAAGCTAGCCTTTTAATTATGCTGGCCTCATTTTTCTTTTATTTATTTTCTCAGTTTTCTGATGAAAGAAAGGTGAAGGTAGGGAAAAAATGGTCTTTATTGAATGCGACTATTTTCCAGGCACTGTGCAAAAGGTTTTGAAAATGGTATTCATTTAATCCCCACAATGACCTTGATTTTACAGTTAAGAAACCTGAAGTAGAAGTGACTGGTACCACAGCTACTAAATGTCTGAAGCTGGATTTCATTCAGGTTTTCCCTATTAGTTATGGAAAGAAGCACATTAAAGGATTAAAGATCATACCATATTGGAAGCCCAATTTCTTAATTTGTTGAACTAGAATGGATGATATAGAAGAGTACTTTCATTTTGTTTAGTTTATAGATTTGGAGCTTTGGAGTCATAAAAAATTGAATCAAATCCTAACCCCATCATTTATTTTGTGAATAAGGACAATTTATTGAACCTCTACATCTTTTTTGTTGCTGTTGTTTAGCTGTTTTCAGTTATGTCTCATTCTTTGTCAGACTTTTCGATGTTTTCTTTGCAAAGATACAAGAGTGTTTTGCATTCCCTTCTGATCATTTTACAGAGGAGGAAACTAAGGCAAAAAAGGGTTTAGGAATTAGCATATATTTAGTATCTGAGGCCAGATTTGAACTGAGATGTTCCTGACTCCAGGCTCAGGACTCTATTACTGTGCCACCTAGCTGCTCTTTTTGCACCTAAATTTCTTTATTTTTTTAAATGGAGATAAAAATACATATAAAATATACTAATGCTGCTGTTATGAGGTTCAAATAAAAGATCATATATGTAAAGAACTTTGTAAGATTTTTAATGATATTTTATTTTCCCAAATACATAAAAGATAGTTTTCAACATCCATCTTCACAAAGCTTTGTGTTCCAGATTTTTCTCTCTTCCCTTCCCTCCTTGCATCCCCAAAACAACAAGAAATCTTATATAGGTTAAATGTGTGCAGTTCTCCTAAGCATATTTCTACATCCATCTTGGGGAACAACAACAACAACAACAACAAAAACCTGAGAGGAGAGAAAAAATACAAACAAACAACAACAACAAAGGTGAAAATACTATGCTTTAATCTATGTCCAATCTTCATAGCTTTCTCTTTGGGTGGGGATGGCATTTTTCTATCCCAAGTCTATTGGAACTGCCTTGAATCACCTCATTATTGGAAAGAGTCAAGTCCCTCAGTTGATCATCACATAATTTTATTGTTACTGTGTACAATGTTCTCTTGATTCTGTTCACTTCACTTACATTAGTTCATGCAAGTCTTTCCAGGCTTTTCTATTTCTTATAGAATGATAATAGCCCATTACATTTATATGCCATAACCTATTTAGCCATTCCCCAACTGAAAGGCATCCATTCAATTTATAGGTCTTTGTCACTAAACTTTGTAAATGTTAAATCAATATAATATCTTATATCTGAATTAAGTATGGAATCAGGTTGCTGGATCAGTCAGCCCATACTTTCTTTATACAGGCCAGTAGTCATTATCATAATCACGACAATAAATCTAAACAAGGAGAATAGTTCCATGTGGACAATGAAATATGATTTCTGAGGCAGCTAACATCAATCCAAGATTGCAAAGGGTTAGGAAGTTGTCCCTATATTGGAAGAATGACTTAAAAAGGAAAGGTAGCCTGGAGAATACAAGGAGACATCTGTACTTCAATAGGAAGGGATACAGAGGAGAACAGAAGCAGATATTTACATTTAATTAGAGAGAGCCTTACTAATAAGGCCTGCTTTGAGAATGGGAAAATTTAGGGAAAACACTATTTTTTTAAACTTCAAAGAAGGAGGATGAAACTGAATAGTATCATAGTATATACTGAATAAACATAAAGAAGGGATACTACAGTCAACATGAGAGTAAGTGGGACAGTGAAAGAAGAACTAATAGAGAGCCTGTCTGAAGAGACCCCAGAGAACACTACCACCAAAACCAAGACTAGGACTTCAGGGTCACCAGAGAGGCTTTGGTCTGGGCCCCTCTACTGTTTCCAGCTTGAAGTGGTCAGCAGCCACAATCTGGCTCCTTCCAAGGTTTTCATTCTTTAATCTCCCAAATGCAATTGAGCTACTGAACACTTGATGTTCCAGCCTCAGCTCTCCTCACTCTGAGAGATCCAGAGGGAGCTGGAGAAAATAAGTAGTGGTTTTAGCTCAAAGGCTGGGCAGCCAGGAATCTCTAAAACTCTCCCTTCATCATTCTTTTTCTCTTTGCCTACAATCTCCCTATAGTTACAAGGTGCCATCCACAACAGTCTTCCCTTGTTTCCTTCAATCTTTTCCTCTGATGCTTTCTGGCTTCTGCCTCTCCTGGTCTTCTGTAGATAGCTTTTAGATATTTTTTTGTTTTGTGTTTTAGAGAGTAATAAAAAACTGGTTTTGAATGACTGCAATCACTCTCACTGAGTGTCAGTGAGAAACTCACTAAACTTCTCTGGATCCTAGTTTCCTGTGGTAAGATGAAAGGGAAATGAATTTTGTGAGTGAAATCATTAAAATAGTATTTAATGTTATTACAATTAGTTGGATTTGGAACTGTTCAAAGAACTAGAACCAAAAATTTGTCATAGAATGATGTTGATTTGAAGAAAGCTGTCCAGTAGAGTGTCCCATAGTTCTTTTTTTGGCCCATTGATGTTCACTCAGTATTTTCATCAATTATTTAAATGAAAGCATGATGGCTGAATGCTTATAGAATTTTTAGATGATGATACTTTGGATGACAAAACCTCACTTGGCTAGAATATTGAGTGAAATATAATATAAAGAAATGTAATGGGATGTACGTATATAAAGTCCTACAATTATATTTAATAAAAAAATAAAAAACTTCACATGTACAAAATGAGGAGAGCATGTGTGAAAAAATTCCAAGAAACTGAGGTATTTAATAGACTACTTGCCCATTAATGAAACAGCGTGGAATCGTGGCTAAAGAGCAGGTATTAGATTCAGGAAGATCAGTGTCTCTGAATCATAGTGGCTGTTATCATTCTGAAACAATCACTTAACTTCTAAATATCATGAGACAATACTCTAAGATTATAAATTGTAAGATGGTTATTACTTATCTTCATTTCCTATATCAACAGAATCAAAGGTTTGGATGAAAAAAATAGCCCATTATGAGGCAATAATGTGAAAAGGAACAACAAAAGCTAATATAGTTGTAGATTATCTTGAAAAGAGCAAAATAAAAGGTAAAGACAAGACAGTAGAGAAAAAGATAGGACTTGCCTAGGTTTTCCCAAACAACTTTAAGGAACACTACAGAACAAAGTCTCAAGTAACAGAACCTCCACAAAAATGGAGTAAAACAATTCTCTACCCCAAGACAACTTGGAAAAAAAGGTTTGTTGCACTGGAGTGAGAGTGGACCACTGGATGCATCTGTATAGACTAGCCACAGGAAACCAGGAATAGCCATTGGGGATGACTGAAATAGTAAACTCAGATTTTAAGAAATAAATGTTTAAATTATTTTTATACATCACTGGGGACATATTAATTTTTTTTCACAATAGTATAATAACCAGAATGGAGGCAGGAACTTGGTCTAATAGTATTTGAGCTATTAGTTGCTCTAATTACCACATTTATTTTTTTTTTATTTTTCCTTGAACATTTTATTTATTTTACAAATATTTATTATCTTTGCCTCCCACTGTTCCCCATAATTGAACAATAAAAAGAAGTAACAAAAAACTTACATAATAAATATATATTGTCCAACAAAACAAATTCCCACATTGGTCATGTTTATAAATGTATTTCTCATTCTGCATTTTAAGTCCATGACTTCTTTGGCAGGAGGTATGAAGCAAGTTTCATTTTCAGTCCATTCAGTCAGAGTTCTAAATCTTTTTAAGCTATTTTTTTCTTAATAATGTATATTATTTTCATTGTATAGGTTCCCCTAATACAACTCAAATTATTTCACAGAGCCCTTTTTTATATCTTCTGAAATCATCTATTTTGTCATTATTAATGGCACAATAATATTCTATCACATTCATACAACACAATTTATTTCCCCAAAAGGTTGTTATCATTTTAGTGTTATGATAAAAAAATCTGCTATAAATAATTTTGTACATATTTATTCTTTTACTTAGTTTTTTATCCTTTTGATGCATAGTGGATTTCATATTTATAAAAGATTTTTATAAGATGGAGAAAATCCAAAACTGAGTGACCATTCCACATAACAATCAGTTGAAAAAAAGATTTCAAGAGGACATGCTAATTATCTCCAAATATTTGAAGGGCTCCGATGGAGGAGAAAGAGGATGAGGGTAGTAGAAGGGAGCTTTCATTTCTCAAAATCTGAAATTCTGAAGTTCAGAGAAAGAAGAGTTGAAAACAAAGCTTATCTATTTCATAGTACTATCTAAGCCTGTGTTCCTCTCCATGTTTCATGTTTCTCTTGCTTTGATCATGTGTATGTTTTGTAAAAATGATTATTTACAATTCAAAATTATAATTCAATATCAAACTGAAGTACAGGTTATTTTAATTTATTAGCATAATGATGGTAGGAATATTATTGAAAGATATGATCCGTATATAAATACAAAAAAAAATTGCTGTGGTCAATATTTTTTTTTCCTTTCTGTTATCTGGGAACAGAGATGGTTTATTCCCAAAATGACTTTGTGGACTAGGAAAATCAGATAATCACTATCAGTTTAGGAATTGCTGAGGGAAGGCGAGTGTCAGCAAATTTCTATGAGCAGCATTTCTTTCCCATGAAACTATTGATGTCTTATTTAATTATATTTTCATTAGGACTAATAATAATTGCTACCTGTGTATCAAAATTAAGTCAGCTAATTAGAAAAATAGAAAACAATCTGAGTCATTTTGATAGCCATTTCAAAATATAAACTTAATCTAACATAGTATACAATTCTACATTGTTCTCCAACAACATCCACACTGCAAAATTATGTTATATATTATATAAACATATATAGATAATAATACATGCTATTTCTACCCCAAAATTATTATTGTAACTTGATTTTCCCTGTACAATTGTACAGAGATAGCTAATATCATGTACATTTTCAGATATGGTCAATGCATTCATCTGTTTTGAGTGATTGCATTTATTTGTTATGAAAGAGAGCTCCTATTTAAGATAGAGAAAAGGATGTGATTAATTTGATATTGATAAAGTTGAGAGAGAGACAGAGATGACAATAGAGAAAAAAGAAAGGAAGGAAGGAAAGAAGGAAGGAAGGAAGGAAGGAAGGAAGGAAGGAAGGAAGGAAGGAAGGAAGGAAGGAAGGAAGGAAGGAAGGAAGGAAGGAAAGAAGGAAGGAAAGAAGGAAGAATAAGAAAGGAAGGAGGATCCTAAAACATTAGAAATATACCTCAGGAAAAAAAAAAAGAATGTTCAAAAAAGGGATAACAAAAAAGGGAAAATCTGTTAGTATAATGCTAAATTCAAAATACACTTAAAAGACTACATAACAAAAGTTCATTCTTTCATACCCAATCTTATTTTTCCCTTTATACACTGAAATGTTTATATTTATGGATGATAAGTTCATAATAAAGAAGAGTTTTTTTTTGTTTGAGTCTAAATTAATAGTAACATTAAACCTTAAAAATCGATAAGACAATGGATAATCTTTTTATCATAGAGGAGTTTGATTCCTACTCTAAAGCACACAAGGTAAATTCAGACAAACATATTTACTCCAACTGTAGTTCCAGGATCAGAAAATTGTTTTATATATACTAAAATGTTAAGTGAATTGTTCGTGGTCACACACCTAGTATCTGCCATAGGCAAATATCATAACTCAGTTCTTTCTGACTTTAAACACAGCATAGTGCACAGATTACCTCTCAAACTCAGTGAAGAGAAGGGAAAAACTGAGATTCAAAGAAAGAAGTAAGCATATCTTTGGGCTCGGTTCTTAGCCATGATGACAGACTATATCCCTAATTTGCCAACCATCTGTTCAATGCATCATGTAGCTGGTTATAAAGGGCTCCAACAAGAAGAGTGTGGGTGGATCAGCAAAATACATTTCTACTAATGGAAAAACAATAAATGGTAGTTTAATAACATCACTTCTACATGAAGAACAGAATATTTTTAACTGAGAATCAAACTAAAACTACAATATGCTATTAGACCATGTTGATTAAAGTCTTCCACAATAATAACAGTATACAGAAGAATAGTAGAAAGTATTTTTGTTTTAATCCAATGAGAAATAGTTATCATATATCCACATTTAATTAAATGTGGATTCCAGAGGTTGAGCCAAGATAGCAAAGTCAGGAAGCTGCTCAACTTCTTCCAGTTTCCCTAAAAAACCACATAAAACCAAACCTCTGAACAGAATCTGAACCTCTCTCCAGCTCAAGATAGACTGAAAAAATGTCAAGAAAGGTCAGTCTCACTGGGATGAAAAGGATATTCAGCTCAGCTCAAACAGATTCTGGGAAAGCTAGTCAGAGTTTCTTAATTGTAGCAAATCAGCAACTGAGAGCCTCAGTCCTGGCTCAGTAGAGGAGCAAATCAGTGAGACAGCTTCCAGTTCTAGATAAGAAGGCAAATTATGGGAAACCAGGATGTTTCCTAAAAAGAGCAGGCAAAAATACTCCTGCAAACAAAAGGGGTCCCTGGGCTCAAAGCCAAGGCACAGAGCTGCACAGAAAGCTTAGGACAGCATTCCTTTTACCCCAGGAGCAGAGGTCAACCATAAAAATAAAAAAGAGGAAATACCAAAAGAAAAGGAAAGAAAGTGAGCAAGAAACAGAAAAGAACCTTGATCTTTGAAAGCTACTATGGTCACAGGGCAGACGAAAACACAAACTCAGACAAGGCCTGAATGTCCACAGAGAAAATCACAAAGAATTATATGAATTGGTCTCAAGCTCAAAGTGGCTTCTTGGAAGTTCTCATAAAAGACTTTAAAAGTAAAATAAGAGAGGTAGAAGAAAAAATGAGAAATGAAATAAGAGATATGCATGAGATAGTCAATAGCTTGGAAAAGAAAAGGAAAAAAATTGTCTGAAAAAAAAAATTCCTTAAGCAGTGAAATTAACCAAATGGAAAAAGATATACAAAATTTAACTGAATAAAATCACATATTAAAAACCAGAAAAGGGCAAATGGAAGCTAATGACTTTGTGAGACAACAAGAATCAGTCAAACTAAAAATAATGAAAAAAAATGGAAGAAAATGTGAAATATATCACTGGAAAAACAACCCATCTGGAAAATAGATCCAGAAAAGACAATTTTAAAATGATTGGTCTACCCAAAGACCATGACCAAAAAAGATCCTAGATAGCATTCTACAAGAGATCATTAAGGAAAATTGTCCCAATATTCTCGAAGCAGAGGGGGAAATACTGATTGAAAGAATCCACTAATCACCCTCCAAAAGAGATCCCATAAGGAAAACCCCAAGGAACATCGTTGGGAAACTCCAAAACTACAATATCAAGGAAAAAATACTGCAAGCTGCCAGACAAAAACAATTCAAATATCAAGGAGCAACAGTCAGGATTCCCCAGGATCTGGCAGTTTCTACAATAAAGGATTGAAGGGCCTGAAATATCATAAAATATATAATGAACTCTGTCATAAGAATACAAGTCATTCCCCAATTGATAGTCAAAAGATATGAACAGTTCATTTTCACAAGATGACATTAAAGCCACCTATAGCCATATGAAAAAATGCTCTAAATCACTATTGATTAGAGAAATATAAATTAAAACAATTCTGAGGTATCACCTCACACCTTTCAGATTAGCTAAGATGACAGGAAAAGACAGTGATAAATGTTGGAGGGGATATGGGAAAACTGGGACACTTAGCACATTGTTGGTAGAGTTGTGATCCACCCATATTGGAATGATCCAGCCATATTGGAGAGTAAAATGGAATTATAAAACTGCATATACCCTTTGACCCAGCAGTAACATTACTGAGTCTGTATCCAAAGGAAATGATAAAGAAGGGAAAAGGATCCACGTGTGCAAAAATGTTTGTAGCAAATCTTTTTGTGATAGCAAAGAATTGGAAAATGAGTAGATGCCCATCAGTTGGGGAATGGCTGAACAACTGTGGTATATAAAGACAATGGAATATTATAGTTCTATAAAAAATGATGAACAAGCTGATCTTAGAAAAGCCTGAAAAGATTTACATGAACTGATGCTGAGTGAAACAAGCAGAACCAGGAATACATTGTACACCATAAAAGCAAGAATGTGTGATGATCAGCTATGAAAAACATGGTTCTTCTCAGTGGTTTCATAATCAAAAACAATCTCAATAGACTTTGGACAGAAAATGCCATCTGCATACAGAAAAGGAACTAATGAAACTGAATGTAAGTCAACACGTGTTATCTTTACTTCTTTCTGTTTTCTTATCTCTTCCATGGTTTTTCCCTTTTGCTCTGATTTTTCTCTCCCAACATGATCCATAAAGCAATGTGTGTTATAAACAAATAAATATTTTTTAAAATGGTCTGTGATCTTGTCACTAGTAAAGATCATTCAGTAATTAAGGCTAGATTGCAAATGAGGCAAAGAATCTCTTCTTTGATCTAGTCCTTCCCTCAGAAAAATCTTAATTAATAAATGAATGAATCTGGGAGAGAAAGACCCTCAGAATTTCTGGCCAAAATAAAAATGACTTCTATTTACATTCAGTCAGGAAGGAAGCAATGATCAAATGGGGTTTGGCCTAGGACCCATTGGTAATCAGTTAGAATCAGATTAGTTTAAGATTAATGCTCCCTAGCCTTAATTACAAAATGGGTATGGTCTCAGAAAAACTGAAATCTGTGGCTAAGATCTCCCATTTCATCCAAGGCCATCTCCTGATCTATATTTTGCCACTGAACCCAGATGGTTCTGAAGAGGAAAGTGAGGAAGATAACCTTTCACAATCCATCATTTAAATCCAATTCACTTCATGTCATGGTGTCACCTCCATGATGTCCTCTTAGAGAACAAAGGACAAACAACAAGTAAAGATCATAACCTAATTTTTCTGTCTTACTCTGTGCCACTGTTTTTATGTCCTTCCAATGTTTTTGTCTTTACCATTGCCCACCCACCATGTTAAAGACCCCTTCCCTAGGTGTTTTTTTTTAAACATGAAGTGAATAGCAAGACATCTCTTTTCCCAAGTGAACTCTATCTGCTTTGTTATGCTACCTACTCAGAAGACCTGTTTGTTAGGCTGATCACCTTATGGAAAATATTCCTGCATTCCAAAGTATTGTCCAAAGTGTTCACATCAATTTGTATATTTCCTCCAAATTTGGATTTTCCTCCAAATCTTCCTCCAAGATTGCTATTAGCAATCTGTTCATACTAGTCCATCATTTTGTTCCTATTCTTTTATAAATCTAATACAGAGGGTCCATCCAACATTCTAGGAAACTTCCTTTCAATCTTTTGGCATTGGTTGAATTGATATTGAATAACCTATGAAAGCATACACAGATTTACCAACAAAACTAAAAGGCTAAAAAGCTTTAGAAGTGCTACAAATTGATTTGGTTTTCTATTTCTAAGCAAAAGTAATGATAGGCCTCCTTCTTTCTCAACTCCTTTTTCAAGCAAGAATTGATGAAAAGAACTGGAAATGCTTAGCCTGAAGAAGAGATGACTGAGTAACTGATAAGAGCATGAGTTTTAGATACTTCAAAGGCTGTCCGGGGGAAGAGAGATTAAATTTGTTCTGCTTAATTATAGAGAATTAAGCAACAAGTAAAACTATAAGCACCAAGTAGATATTGTAAAGAGTTTCAATATAATTCGTAGATATTTTTCTAGAACTATTAAAACCTTTAGGAAAAAAAAATACAACCTGAAAAACACATTTAAAAAGGTTTAATGCTAGTGGATGTTTCTGTGAAGGGAAGAATTGGTCTAAGAGTATTTGATTCTTTCTCTTCTCTCTTCCATGCTGGATAGGAGCAGAGCTGAATGCTTCCTTAGCATTTTCCATCTCTTCCTTGGGAACTAGTTTAAAGTGTAACTTTTATTTTGTCATCATCCTTACTACTCTCTTTTTTTTATCTCTACTTATCAATCACACCTTGATACAATTATTGCTTTTCACCATAAAGATAATAATATAAAAGACATTGTTGAATTTAGTCCATTTCTCTATTTTATAAAGTTCATAATAAACAAAAAGCTACCTATAATATAATCACAATAGCTTATAGCCCTAATTATAAAATTCTTAAAATTCAATGCAGATTTGGTTTTCTGCCCTAATACAAATTTTTATTTTTCTCTAACTAGTTCTTGGCCTTTTTCTATTTCAGGGGGGAGGGGAGGAAATGAAGAAACAGGAAACAGTGAAATAAAAGAAACAAGTAGATTATATTAGAGTGTCTACCATTGGACAAATACGGGGAGGGAAAGTTAGAAAAGTAATAATCTTTTTTTGTGAACATCTCTCAATCCTTTAAGAGATGACTACTACTCATAGATTTATTTTGAGTTTTCTATTCTTTTTTGATCCCACTCTCATTTAGCACAATTTCACCCTCCTTTCACTTCCTGCTTTTATTTATCCTATTTCACCTATGTACCAATTCTTCCTATCTTGTTTTATTAAATACCAAGTAATAATGGAAAGTTTCCCCAGAGAAACTTCTGCTGCTTACCCATTTTTCTGTCTTCTCTTGTACAATGGTTGTTTCCCTTTAAGAACTTATAGGTATGACTCAAGTCCTCCTTCTATTAAGATCTTAATAGTCCCAGAATCCTTGGAGAGGAATTTTGTACTTCTGAATGACAAATCTCTATCAGTTTTTAAACCCCTGTTAAATTCCTGCTTATTGTTATTGTTGGACTTTTGATCTTGGGTTTTCTTCACAAAGATACTAGGGTGGTTTGCCATTCACTTCTCTAATATGTCCTCATTTTACAGATGAGGAACTGAGGCAAATAGGGTCACATAGGCAATAAGTATCTGAGATGGGATCTGAACTCAGATCATCTTGACTACAAACCTGGTAGTATTCTATCTACAGCACCATTTAGTTGCCTATGTTCCTATCTAGAGTTTGGAATTTTTTAGCCCTTTGCAAAATCATGAGCAAACATTTTTTATATGTATGGTCATTAAATGCTTGGGCAAACATATTATATAAGTTTTGTTATTTTCTATAAAGATCATTAATAATAATTAGAACCTTGACAATTTTGGTGAGGTAAACAAAAGTTCTAAAACTACATAAAGGCAATCAAAGCAATAACAGAAAGATATTTGATGAGGAGATTCCTGAAAAAAAAAATAGAATGAAAAAAGGAGAAGAAACTCTCCAAATTTTTTGCTAAGGACTTTGTCTTTTAAAATGCCTATTTTGTACAAATGAAATGCAAAAGTCAGATAAGGAAAAGGATTGATTTTTGTTCCCATGCCTCTTGATCAGGCATAAGAGATGACATTAAAGAAAAGGAATAGGATATACTATAACTTGCTATTACTTATGATTATTATTCTCCAAAATATTACATTTCTTTCCAAGATAAATTTATTTTTTAAAACCCTCATTGTACTAAGCTGAGATGAATGCAACATATACAATGTATCCCAAAAGCCTAGTGTAGTTTTAACATTAATAGCTTGAAAATGGCTAATACTCTTAGACAAATTATATCATATATATATATATGATTTTAAAATCATTATATGTATATATATATATATACATATAATGATTTTAAAATCATATGTTTTAGACATAACCACCATTTTAAAAATACTTTTTGAATACTGTTTCCCAGTCTGAGGAAAATAAATGTTGACATTTATGCAACATCTTAATGTTGGTTAAAAAAAAAAAGAAAAACTTTAAGTATAAGCTTCCTTGGGGGCAGAGCCAAGATGGCAGAGAGGACACAAGCTTCTTTCTGAGCTCTCCTACTACCCTCTGCAGATCTGCAGAACTGCAGGGCATGGCCATTTGAGTGAAAAGAGAATTAAGCATCTTAAGTACTATTGTCTGTTGGGCAGAAAGGAAATTAAATACCTTAAGTACCTTGCTGAGGAGCTTGCTTTTCACCTTCAAAGATCATTTTCAATTCTGCCTACACCTGAGCATTTTGCTCCTTTTTTTTTTACTGTATTAAAAAAAAAAAAGATTCCCCAACAATCTATGGGGAAGAGACATCTTACAACAGTTAGGAAACAATTAAGCACTTCAGCTTTTTAGGCAGAGCTGCAGTAGAAGACCTGCTAGCACTCTCACCTGTTCCCATTCGATAGAAAATTTATATACCAGTGTGGGTGGAACAACATTCCTTAATCAGTGAAAAAATTCAGGCCTACTTATACACTCCTGAAATGCAATTTGGTGATATTTATCCAGATTTTGACTCCCAACAACAGAATCCAGGAGCAAGATGCTCCTCCAAAAATAAAAGAGAGCGGGAGCCATAGATAATCCTAGAGAACTTCTAAATTTAATTTTATGCATTAATTTTTTTTTTTGATGGAGATGCATTGGCTCCAGCAGACAGGTTTTATAACACACTGCAAGGGCAGTGTTCAGTGCGAGCAGCCCCACTATCTTTAGATGATCACCAGGTGATGTGACAATCCAGAAAGTGGTGAATGGAAGGGACCAGATAGGTTAACTGCTTGGTGAAGAGAATTTGCTTGTATCTCAACAGATGGAGAAGGAACCCAATGGATGCCAATGAGCCATGTCTGCCTTGTCCATTAGAGAGAGAGACAGAAAGGAACAGGACCTTTGAATTAAAGGGGAAGGTCCAGGAGGCATTGGGTGGTTCCATCACTGACTGTGCACACCATTAAAGGAGCCTGGCAGTTAACCCTTTGTGTACTGATGACCATCAAAAATAATTCTCAATAAGACTGATGCAAGACTTCAAAACCTACAGGAATCATTGGATTCCCTGAGACTTAAGACTGATGCAACGCTTTAAAACCTGCAAGAATCACTGGATTCCCTGAACCATGAGGTGATGAATAATAGATTGCTTGTGAACTATATCTTGGCTGCTGAAGGAGGTATATGTGTGGTTGTGAATTGATAGTTATTTTTTATATCTTCTTTCTGGGAAATCTTTATTTTGTTTATTCATATTATTTGTTATGTTACTACTTGCTTTTATGATGTTACAACTTGCCTGTGTGATTCTTCCCATGGTGATGGATTTAACCACTGGTATATACCTGCTTCAATTAAAACAAAAGAAAGGGAAAGATGTAGAGTAGATAGTGGGGAAACTCTGGGTAAGATATAAGACCCTTCAGCCCAGAGGAAAGCTGCTAACAATGTCTGGTTCAGCTCTCCTTCTCCCCTAAGGGGTCTTGACCTTCCTGAGAAGTCAGAGGGTGGTGACAATCTGTGTTGAGATTGAAGCAGAGTAGGAGATCATTATACACTTCGACAACAATATTGTATGAGGATGTATTCTGATGAAAGTGGATTTCTTTGACAAAGAGACCTAACTGAGTTTCAATGGATAAATGATGGGCAGAAGCAGCTACACCCAAAGAAAGAACACTGGGAAATGAATATGAACTATTTGCATTTTTGATTTTCTTCCCAGGTTATTTTTATCTTCTGTATCCAATTCTCCCTGTGCAACAAGAGAACTGTTTGGTTCTGCAAACATATATTGTATCTAGGATATACTGCAACATATCTAACATATATAGGACTACTTGCCATCTAGGGGAGGGGGGGAGGGAGGGAGGGGAAAAATCGAAACAGAAGCCAGTGCAAGGAATAATGTTGTAAAAAATTACCCTGGCATGGTTTCTGTCAATATAAAGTTATTATTAAATAAAATAAAATTTAAAATAGATAGATAGATAGATAGATAGATAGATAGATAGATAAAAAGAGATTGAAGCAGAGTGATATCAGGTGGAAGTGATACCGGGTGGCAAACTATGTAGCAAGTTGTTTATATGGTCCCACATGAGCAGTGTTATTTTTGTTACATTATATAAAGGGGAAAGTCCTTGAAATAAAGGGACTCCATTTCTCCACCATCCTGGGGAGTCCCATCTCATCACCTCTCCACTAGGAAATGTGGGGGCTCTAGAAAGCAATGGTATGTTTTGTCATTCTAGCTTGGGGGCTCTAGAAAGCAGGATATTTTAATCACGCTGGTGTGGAGGCTCTACAAAGCAAGACACAACAATAACCTAAGGATTATTGAACTCCCTGAAAATCATGATAAAAAAAAGAACATACATACTATTTTTCAGGAAATAATCAAAGAGAACTAGCCATATGTCATAGAATCAGAAGGTAAAATAACCATAAAGAATTCATCAAACACCTCTTGAAAGAGACCCCAAAATTAAAACTCCAAGGAATAGTGTGGCTAAATTTTCTAACTATCAGACCAAGGAAAAAATATTACAAGCAGCCAGAAAAAACAATTCAAATACTGAGAAGCCACAATAAGAATCATTCAGGATCTAGCAGCTTCCATGTTAAAGAATTGAAGGGCCTGGAATCTGATATTCCAAAAGTCAAAGGAACTTGGAATGCAACTAAGAATAAACTACCCCACTAAGCTGAGCATCTTCTTTCAAGGAAGAAGATGGGCATTCAATGAAACAGGTGAATTGCATTTAGTGCTGATTAAAAAAAAACAGAGCTAAACAAAAAAGTTGACCTCCAAATATAGAACTCAAGAGAAGCATAAAAAGGTAAAAAGAACTTTTGAGAACTGTATTACTGTTATGAGTATACATAGAGAATGCATGTATAATTTGATTTTACTGTTATAATTTTTTTTAATGAACTAGAAGTAGAAAGGGGAGTGTACTAGAAAAAGGGAAAAGTGGAAGTAAAAAAAGAGAAATTACATCTCACAAAGAGGCAAAGGAAACCTACTGTATCTTAGGGAAAGAAGGAAGAGGGATGAACATTGTGTGAATCTTACTCTCATCATATTTGGCTCAAAGAGAAAATATTAGACATATTTGGTTTACACAGAAACTTCTCTCACTTATTGAAAAGTGGGAAGGAAAAGTGAGAAAGGAAGGGGTAAGCTAAATAGAAGGGAATACAGAAATAATAGGGGAAAGGTATAAGAAAGGGGGAGGGACTCTAAAGGGGGAGGGATTCTAAAAAAAAGGAGGGCTGCTTGATGCAAATAGTGTCCATAAGTTAAATACTGGGGAGAGAGTTAAGGGGAAAAGGAAAGAGAAAAGTATAATCCTGGAATAATAAATTGGCAGGAAATACAGAATTAGTAGTTTTAACTGTAAATGTGAATGGGGTGAACTCTCCCATAAAGCGAAGGCAGATAGCAGACTAGATTAAAAGCCAGAATCCTACAATATATTATATATTGTTTACAGAAAATACATTTAAAGCAAGGTGATACATACAGTGTAAAGGTAAAAGGCTGGAGAAGAATCTATTATGCTTCAGGTAAAGTTAAAAAAAAAAAAAAGCAGGGGTAACCACCCTGATCTCAGATCAAGCAAAAGCAAAAAGTGATCTAATTAAAAGAGATAAGGAAGGAAACTCTATCTTGCTAAAAAGTACCATAGATAATAAAGCAATATCAATTCTAAACATATATGCACCAAGTAGTATAGCATATAAATTCCTAAAGAGAATGTTACAAGAGCTGTAAGAAGAAATAGACAGCAAAACTACAATAGTGCAAGATCTCAACCTTGCACTTTCAGAACTAGACAAATCAAACCACAAAATAAATAAGAAGGAAGTTAAAGAGGTAAATCAAATACTAGAAAAGTTAGGTATGATAGATTTTTGGAGAAAACTGAATGGAGACAGAAAGAAGTACACTTTCTTCTCAGCAGTTCGTGGAACCTATACAAAAATTGACCATATATTAGGACATAAAGACCTCAAATTTAAATGCAGAAAGGAAGAAATAGTAAATGCATTCTTTTCAGATCATGATGCAATTTAAAAAATGCATTCAATAAAAAGCCTAGGGAAAATAGACCAAAAAGTAATTGGAAACTAAAAATAATCTCATCCTAAAGAATTAATGAGTGAAACAGAAAATCATAGGCACAATTAATAATTTCATCTCAAGAGAATGACAATAATGAGATGGCTTACCAAAATTTGTGGGATGCAGCCAAAATAGTAATAAAGGGAAAATTTATATCTCTAGAGGCTTATTTGCATAAAATAGAGAAAGAAAAGATCAATGAATTAAGCTTGCAACTAAAAAAAAAAAAAAGCTAGAAAAAGGGCAAATTAAAATTCCCCAATCAAATTCTAAACTTGCAATTCTAAAAAAAAAAAAAAAAAAAAAAAAAAAAAGGAGATTAATAAAATTGAAAATTAAAAAAAATCTATTGTAGTTGGTTTTATGAAAAAAATAATAAAATAGATAAATCTTTGGTCAATTTGATTAGAAAAAGGAAAGAGGAAAATAAAATTGTTAGTCTTAAAAATGAAAAGAAAGAAGTTGCCACTAATGAGGAGGAAATTAGAGCAATAATTAAGAATTACTTTGCCCAACTTTATGCCAATAAATTTGATAACCTAAGTGAAATGGAGGAATACCTACAAAAACATACGTTTCCCAGATTAACAAAGGAGCAAGTAAATTGTTTAAATAGTCCCATTTTAGAAAAAGAAATAGAACTGGCTATTAATTAACTCCTTAAGGAAAAATCCCCAGGATCAGATGGATTTACATGTGAGTTCTACCAAACATTTAAAGAATAATTAAGTCCAAAACTATTTGAAAAAATAGGACATGAGGGAATCCTACCAATTTTTTTTTTTATGACGTAGACATGGTACTGATATATAAATCAGGTAGGATGAAAGCAGAGAAAGAAAATTACAGACTAGTGTCCCTAATGAATATTGATGCAAAAATCTTAAATAAAATATTAGCAAAGAGATTACAAAAATTCATTTCCAGGATAATAACCATGACTATGTAGGATTTATATCAGGAATGCAGGGCTGGTTCAATATTAGGAAAACTATTAGCATAATTGACTATATCAATAACCAAATTAACAAAAACCATATGATCATATCAATATATGCAGAAAAAGCATTTGAGAAAATCCAACATCCATTCCTATTAAAAACACTAGAGAGTATAGGAATAAATGGACTTTCCTTGAAATACTCAGTAGCATCTATTTAAAACCATCAGTAAGCATCATATGTAATTGGGATAGGGCATGAGGGAGTCCTACCAATTTTTTTTTTAATGACATAGACATGGTACTGATACATAAATCAGGTAGGATGAAAGCAGAGAAAGAAAATTATAGACCAACCTCCCTAATGAATTTTGATGCAAAATTCAATAAGATCAGAAGTGAAACAAGATTGCCCACTATCACCATTGCTATTCAATATTGTATTAGAAATGCTAGCTTTGACAATAAGAAATGAAAAAGAGATTAAAAGAATTAGAGTAGATAATGAGGAAACCAAATTATCATTCTGCATATGATATGATGGTATACTGAGAGAACCCCAAATAATCTAGTGAAAAGCTATTAGAAACAATCCACAACTTTAGCAAAGTTGTAGGATACAAAATAAATCCACATAAATCATCAGCATTTTTAGACATCACTAACAAAATCCAACAACAAAAGATACACAGAAAAATTACATTTAAAATTATTGTCAATAGTATAAAATATCTGGGAATCTATCTGCCAAGAGAAAGTCAAGAACTATATAAGCAAAACTACAAAACACTTTCCACACAAATAAAGTCAGATCTAAACTACTGGAAAAATATTAAGTGCTCTTGGATAGCTTGAGCAAATGTAATAAAGATGACAATACTACCTAAACTAATCTATTTATTTAGTGCTATACCAATCAAACTCCCAAGAAACTCTCTTACTGACCTAGAAAAAAAAAATTCATCTGGAAGAACAACAAATCAAGAATTTCAAGGGAACTAATGAAAAAAAAATCAAATGAAGGTGGCCTAGCTGTACCAATCTAAAACTATATTATAAAGCAACAGTCATCAAAACCATTTGGTACTAGCTAAGAAATAGACTAGTTGATTGGTGGAATAGGTTAGATTCACAGGACAAAATAGTCAATAACTATAGCAATCTAGTGTTTCACAAATCCAAAGACCCCAGATTTGGGGCTAGAATTCACTATTTGACAAAAACTGCTGAAAGAATTGGAAACTAATATGGCAGAAACTAGGCAGTGACCAGCAAGGTAAGGTCAAAATGGGTTCATGATTTAGACATAAAGAATATTATAAATAAATTAGAAGAACATAGGATAGTTTATCTCTCAGACCTTGGAGGAGAAAGAAATTTGTGACCAAAGAAGAACTAGTGATCATTATTGGTCACAAAATAGATATTTTTCCCCCTGGGAAAATTATTTAAAAAAAAAATAGATGAGCATTTCTCAAGCTCAGATTGGCGACTAGAAGCTGCTGAATGTGTTGTGGTGAGGTAATCATAGGGAAAATTGGAGGGCTGAGAGAGAGAGAGAGTCTCTCTGCCATAGCATGCTTAGCAGGGAAGACTTTAGGTTCCAGACTCCAGAGTCCAAGATCCCTCATAGATAATCCATGTGGCAGCTTGCCTGCCTCCTTCACTTCTCCTTCTAAAGACCAAGGACTCTGACTGATGCTCATTCTGATTGATCCTGAGGCCCTCCAGAGAGCTAACCTGAACATTATAGATGCCCATCAATTGGAGAATGGCTGAATAAATTGTGATATATGAACATTATGGGATATTATTATTCTGTAAAAACGACCAGCAGGATGATTTCAGAGAGGGTTTGGAGAGACCTATATGAACTGATGCTGAGTGAAATGAGCAGAATCAGGAGATCATGATACACAGCAACAAGAAGATTATATAATGGTCAATTCTGATGGACGTGACTCTTCAACAATGAGATGATTCAAACCAATTCTAATTGTTCAGTAATGAAAAGAATCAGCTACACCCAGAGAGAGAACTATGGGAAATGAGTGTGGACCAAAACATAGCATTTCTACTCTTTCTGTTATTGTTTGCTTGCATTTTTGTTTTCCTTCTCAGGTTTTTTCTTTCTTTCTAGATCCATTTTTTTTCTTGTTCAGCAAGATAACTGTATAAATATGTATGCATATACTGGATTTAACATATATTTTAACATATTTAACATGTATTGAACTACCTGCCATCTAGGAGAGGCAGTGGGGGGAAGGAAAGGAAAAGTTGGAACAGAAGTTTTTGCAAGGATCAATGTTGAAAAATTATCCATGCATATGTTTTGTAAATTAAAAAATATAATAAAAATTTTAAAAATTAAAATAAAAAATGCATTAAATAAACTGCTTCCTTAACAGAGGGGAAAAAAAAAAACTTTAAGTATATCATCTCATTTGATCCTCTCAACAATAATGTGAGGAAAATATTGCAGTTATTATAATTCATGTTATACACATGAGGAAACCAAGTCTCAGAAAAGTTATGATTTGGCCATTGTCACATGGTGAATAGGTATAGGTGGTAGATCTCAAATTCAGGTTTCCTCTGCCATCTAATCTATTAATCATTGCAATACACCACAATGATCATGGTTTATTGGCATAGGAAGTTACTTAAAGGAAATGTATCAGTATCTTTTAATGCCCATACAGTATTTAAGAGTATCCGAAATAAAGAAAACTTGCTCTGAACAAGTTTACAGCTTTAAATAATGGATATGCCTTTTAATCTCAAGACATAGAAAATAGGAATGAAGTTGGTGTTCAAATGTCATTATTTCCAGTATGTCAGATGTGAGGATGGGTACTGGAGAAAGTATTTGTTGTTCAATTATTTAGTTATGTCTAACTTTTTGTGATTCCATGGATCATACTGTCCATGGGATTATCTTAACAAACATACTGGTTTGTTATTTCCTTCTCCAGTGGATTAAGACAAACAAAAAGTGAAATGATTTGCCAGGATCAACAGCTAATGAATGTCTAGACTGGTCTTGAACTTAGGTCTGCCTTACTTAGCATTCTATCCATTGAACCAATTAGAAGCTTTCTGGACAAAGTATGCAAAGTATTTTCTTTAGGGAATCTAAAACCCTATCAGAAATAAGAGTCTCTGAGATTTGATTTAAAAAAAAAGGCTTTAGGTAGATATCTCTTAAATCAGAGTAGAAAGAATAGCTCTAAGTAAAAAAGGTAGATGTGTAAATGTTTAAACAAAAAGCACAGCACTTAAAGATACATATTTTCTAATTGCTTTTACATCTGAAGACTGGCTTAGTTTGAGAAGTCAGAGAGAAGTTTACTTTTCATGTAGGTATTCAATTATACATCTTCACAGAAGTAACAAAATTCAAAAGATATATGTTATTTCTGTAAATTAGGCTTGGTTGCTAAATGCAGAAGATTGCATATCCTTGTCCCTGTTGAATTAAAATTGTTTCAATATATTTGGACATACAGTTAATTTTTCAATATCTATTAAGCCCACATTTTTTTGGAAATTACCAATGCATAACAGTGTCTGAATTTGTCACAAATTTAGAAAGCATACACATTTCTTAGAAACAAATAATCAAATAGACTTGGAAAAGAAACAAAACAACCATAAATTAAGGTAATGTTTGCAGCTCTGTTCTTTTCATGTTACTGCCAATAGCCACATTAACATGGAAAATTAGCCAAAGAACTTGCATAGTTATTTACTCATTTTCTAATGGTTCTCTGTGGCAATAGAGGTATTTTTTGGCCACCAAAGATTTTGCTCATCCTTAGTGTACTGAGCAAAAGAAAAAAATAGTTATTTTGATTCTTTAATTCTATTTTCAAGAATATTGCTCCTCTAGAGAGTGTAGGTTGATATAGTAGCTTATTCTAGGACTTTTGCTTCACTTTACTCAATCTCTGATTGAGGTAGAAAGTCACAGGATTTCATGGTCAGTCACTTGCAATTGAGGAAAATTTTATTTGCAATGAAGGTGATTCCTTCAAATGCCTTGGAACCATTAGAACATAGATATTTCTCTATAGATAATTATTCTAATTATTCTTCCCCCACCTCTTCCCAAATGTTTCATTTCCAAATGGCAGTCTAGAAATATCCTGGAAAAGCATGGAGATGAAATGGTATTAAGTAACATAGAATTGCAAAATGCTGTGAGAGTGGATACCTAAATTCTCTTTCCCCTCCTTTTTTAAAATCATTTTTAGTCATTTATATATCTTGTTACTTCTTGCTTTATTTTCCCTCCTAATCTTCACATATGATACCATCAGAACCCTCTGGTGAGGTTTCTTATACTCTTGTTTTATGGTTGCTTAGCTTTTCTTCATCTTCTATTTGATTTGGTTCAGTTGTTTTTCAGTAGAGTCCAATTCTTTGTGACCCCAATTGAGGTTTTCTTGGCAAAGGTACTGGAAGAGTTTGTCATTTCCTTCTTCATCTCCTGCCAATTACCTGCTATCTTTACAGTGATGCTATCTATTCACTCCTTAAAATTCAGAAGAATCTGAATTCTTAAATTCTTAAAATTCTTAAAAATTCAGAAGGAGAAAAGAATATTGACATCCATTTGTTCAGAATTTTATGGTTAACATGCATTATATTGTAGGAAAAGGAGACTGGAATCAGAACTCTTGTGTTCAAATCCTGCTTCTGTTGTTTATTATTTGTATTTTTTTAGTCATGTTGTATCACATACCATCCCTTGGCTTCAATGTCCTTGTCTGTAAAATGAAGGGGCTGGACTAGATGGCTTCTCAGTTTTTAGCTCTAGAGCTAATTATGTCTTTTAATCTTAAAAATAAAAGAAAAAAAAAGAAAAAAACATATGAGAGAGGAATGCAAGTATTACCTTCATTTTAGAGAAGAAAATTAAGAGGAGTTAAATGACATCCAGAAATGATCCCCTCTTTTATTCTCTAAACAAAGAGGTTGCATGATATAGTAGGCAAAGTACTAAACTTGGAGTTGGAAAAACATGAGTTTAAATCTATCTTTGATATTTTACTAGCTGTGTGTTGGAAAAACATGAGTTTAAATCTATCTTTGATATTTTACTAGCCCTAGGAAAATCACTAAAATTCACTGAGACTTAGGCAATTTCATATAATTACAAATTTTAATGGAGCGTTTCCCACTTAGATTAAGATGGGGTCCTTGATATATTGAGGCATATTTGTAGAGCAATTTAATGCATATAGCTGGCATTTACATGACAACTAAATGCTTTCTTACTCGTTCTTAACTTGAGTTAAAAGTCCATTAGCCATGTTTGTTTTATCATTTTCTAGTACAAAGGTAATCCTTTTTTAAAAAAAAAAAGTTTCACTGTATTCAAAGTTTCTAATAATTTTTAGTCTTTTCCTCAGAAATGTTTAAGTATTCTATTTTATGAGAGGTCTATTTTTTTTTTCCCTGTGAGATTATACTGTTTTTCTGGGAAAGTCATTCTTATTTGTAAATCTATATCTTTGCATTTTAGATTATAATATTCTAAGCTTTCCAATTTTTATTAGAGGTGGCTACTAAGTCTTATGAGATTATTGGGGTGGCTCTCCAGCACTTGGAGTCTCCCTTTCTGGATGTTTGCTGTGTTTTTCCCTTTGACTTCCCTTTGCTGTGATATTCCTTATAGCTTTCATTTTGGTATTTCTTTTATGAGATATCAGTAAATTCTTTCTATTTTCACATTAACTTCAGATTCCAGAGGATTTGGGCAGTTTTCTTTCATTAGTAACTGAAATGTACTAACTAGGCATTTTTGGTTTGGGCAATAACTTTTAGGTAGTTCAGTGATTCTTAAATTATTTCTCTGTGTTCTGTTTTTTAGGTCAGTTGACTTTGATATACAGAATTTACTTTTTTTTCCATATTTTCAGTCATCTGATTTTGTCTTACTATTTTTTGCTGTCTTATACAACATTGGTTTCTATTTGCCTCATTCTAATTTTCACCCAATTTGTTACTTCAGTAAAGTTTTGTACCTCCTATTGAAAATTCTTAATTCTCTTCATATAATCCTTTTTCCTTTCAATTCTCTTTTTTAATATTCTCATTTGATTTATAAATCATTTTTAAAACTTAAAAAAAAAAAAACCCTTGCTTCAATTCTTCCAGAAATTCTAGTTGATCTTGTGATCAAAAGAGGTGTATGTGTATATGTGTGTGTGTGTATGTGTGTGCATACCTGCGCAGTGTGCTAATTGTTTTGAGGCTTTGCTTATAGATGTTTTGGAATTCTCTTCTTCTGGATTTTTTGTTTTAGACATTACTTTTACCATAATAGCTCTGTATGGTGGAATTTTCTTGTGTATACTTATTTTTCCACTATTACTACCCCTAAATTAATATCTTTCATTACAACCAGATTCTTCATAGTTCTAGAGAAAATGTACAAAATGACTGGGTCTTACTCCCATTTTGTATTCTCTAGTGTTTTCTCACTGATTTCTTCAAGTATTAAATGTTCTGCTGAGACTTGCACGTTTTCAGAACCATCCAATATGGTCTGATGCAGAGTAAATTGTAATTACTGACTCCTAGTTTAATCTTCTCAAGCCCATGAACTGGGTTTGGATCTGAGCAATACAATTGTGGGTTTGCCCCTAGTTGGAGGTCCAACATCCTGCTGGGTACAGAGCCACCATTAACTACCTGAAAGGGTCTGCAAGTCCTTAGTAACAGAATGGCAGGCTCCACATGGTCTTTAGCTCTCTATGTTTATTATGCCAATGCAGTCTTCAGATTGGATTAAGGGCTACATCTAAAACTCTGACTCTTGTGATCACTCACACAGCTGTTGTCTGTTTCTTTTTCTGTCCTATGCCTAATACATGTATTTCCTTGGTTACTCCCATCCCCAGGCTCAGGTCTCTTAATCAGTCCAAACTGATTTTATATTCCAGCTCTGAGGCATGATCAATAGAGCTGCCAATTGGCACTTATTATTGATTTCTATATAACATCAAGACTAGTCACGCTTGATTGAGGATATGGGATATGTAGGAGGCTATATCTTCTTTTCTTAATACATAAACCCATATTCTAGTTTAATTCCTGTACTGGAAGGCTTTACTTGGAGCCCTCCCTCCTGGTTAGATCTTTGGACCACAGTATACATAAACCTTTGTTTACCCCCTATACTTATTTGGGCTGGAAAAATGACAGCATATGATTTTTCCCTAGATTTCCTGATTGGGACTTGGTCCACTGTGGCTTCTCAGGCTTTATTTCATTAGCTGGGAGAAGGAGATGGCCTGAACTGCTTTCTCCTATAAATCCACAAAGAGAAGACCACTAGGCCTACTGATTTTCTTTTTGTGGATTGATGTTTTAAAAAAGAGTTAAATTTCAGTTGCTTTCCATGTAGGAGAGAATGTTCAGTGCTGTGCACATAATATATATTTCATAAATGTTGAATTTCCTTAATAACTTTTGTCTGGTCAAATGAAACTTAATCAAACCGTCTTTGTTTATTGTACTGAACAATAGAAGTAGAAAATGGTGACTTGGTTTAAACATATGATTCATAATGATAGGACACAGATATTTAGTTTTTAAATAAAATCTACATATTTTCTATGTATAATTTTTCCTTTGTGTTATAAAAATCTAATGCTTTAAAAAAAAATGATATAAGTGCTTCCATTACTGAATAATCACAGTTTATGCTACAACTAAATTGACTGTCATGACTGAAGATCAGTCAATCAGTAGGGATGAGTGAATATGCTACACAACACATTACTTATAAACAACTAAACAAGAAAAGTGCCATAAAGTTCATAACCAGAGAAACACCTGTTCTGAAAAGAAAATGGATGCATTGTAGGGAGTAATATACAACCTGTGTGCTCTTTTGTAATCCACACAATATTAAAAGAATTGAAATAAAGTCCCTAGCACAAGGCTCTGGAAACTATGGCTCATGCCAAATATGGTTAATTATAAATTCCTCTGAAGGGCCTTAGAAAAACAGGGAGTAAACCAGATTTGGTCCACAAGTAATACTTCCTTCACCTTGGCCTACTACTGCATTGAGTTTACTTCCTATGTAAATTTCACATGATGATACAGGCTGAGAAGAAACATAAGGATCCCAGTCTGATTGAGTAGAAAGTCCTTGAATTAATGATAAAAATGTTTTCTAAAATTATGTCATATTTTAATATATGAAAGGCCATGTTGCTAATGCTCCTACTACTACTCCTTCTACTACTACTATTATTGCCCCTACTACTGATACTATTATTATTACTACTATGACTGCCCAGCATCTACTTAGCATTTTAAGGTTTGAAAAGCACTTTACAAAAATTATCTCATTTGATATTCATAATAATTCTGAAAGGTAGGGGCTATTATAATTTCTCTTTTTGGATGAAGAAATTGAAGCAGGCTAAGTTGTGATTTCCCTGAGACCACATAGCTAGTAAATATCTGAGATTGGATTTGAATGCAATTTTAATAACTCCAGGTTTAAGGATCCTTACATTGTGCTCCCTAGTTTCCATATTTCAAAGATGTATGGCACAAACAAAAGGCAACCAGGAAAAATGATATTAAACTATTAAATATGTGTCAAAAATGTTATTTCTTACATTAGAATGGTTTGAGATCCCAAAAGTTTATCTCAACGTCTCTTGTAAGACATTGCTTAACAGTTATATGTGTGTCAAAGAACTAGAGGACTGTGGAATTTCTTACAATAGAAACACTTAAAATATCTAATCAGTCTGTAGGTCAGATCACTTAACCTCTTATAATCCCATGGGAACCTTTTCAGCTTTGTACAGAGGAAGTGAGATTCAGATGTGGTATTCTGACCCTAACTTCTAATGTATCAGATTTACCATTAACTCCTATCTTTGAAATCATCCTATTAAATGTGGAGTAGCTTTAATGTAATTTTGTCCTGAGTAATTGGCCTTTTTTCTAATGAAGCTATCCAGCAGTTGTCCAGCCGGATGAAAGACTCTTTAAATTTACTTAATGAGACTTTAGCTGTCTCAGCTTTAACCTTAGCAACTGACAATGAAAATGGCAGAATGTGTTTCCAAATCTCTATAGGTTATTTTTACAGTTTATTTAATGGCAGCAAGCTCATTATAATCCCTAAAATGATAGTTGCTTTCCAGATTTTCTGCAACACCTGAGCAAAATCTGTCAGCCCATGTTTCATGAAGGAAATTCTTTAGTGACCAATATTCCTTCTTGTTCTGCTTGCTGTCTTTGGAGAATGGACACCAACTGTAAGATGCTGCATGAGCACAAAAATAAGCATGTTTTCCGAGGCCAATTTGCCTTCCATACCAAAAGGATACAATGTCATGATAAAAACATATATAAAGAGACACTGAGGGCATTGATGGGCATCAGAGTAGCAAGATAGACACCAGGACAACTTTATTGTGTATTGAGATTATTTTGTATTATTTCTGTTAACATACAAATAATAAAGGCAAGAACATAAATCAGGTAGAGGACAATACCCACAGCTCTTTTGCTTGGTATTCGTGCTTGATTTTATTCATTTGCTTGCCCAGTTAGATGATTTGAGAATAGAAATAGGCTTTTGTAACTGAGCTCCCACACAGCTTTTGTGGTTTTCTTTGGCAAAACTCCTTGAAATAGGTTTATTGATGGCAAATAAGGAATTTCTAACCCCAAATCGCATATTCTTGATCAGTGGACTTAGCCCAACCTCAGACACAGTAAATTAAAAGAAGAATTTAAACTTGGATTACCCTCCCTGGACTAAATTCAGCAGCCCTTAACTATTGGGTAGTTCATAGGTTCTGCCTATGACAAAAGAGTTTTAGCTTACACTTATCAAGAAGAAGGTAGTTAGTCATAGTTTTATGGCACACAATAGCAAAATGGTCAGCAAGTGACCTCAAAGTTATGAATCTTAGAAGTTCAAAGCAAAGAATGAGGTCCAGAACTGATCCAAACCAATTGAGCAACTTGATTATCAAAGATCAAGATGATGATATCACCAGAGGATTTTTTCAGCCCTATAGAATAAAAGTTATGAACTTCTGTAATATGTCATTACCATAAGTGTTCTTGCATGTGAGTGCCCTGGTCACAGGAGTTCATATATGTACCTCCTCTTATATGTTCCTTGGCCACATCTGCTTTGTTCCCTGACTATATCTGCTTCTTATAGATGTCCCATCCATATATGGGCCTAGTTAGAACATTCCTTTCTGGAAATATGCCTTTATTCATATGTTGTAGAGAATATTTCTTGTGCATGGATGGGAGGAGGCCTCCTTGTTACTTTTTTGCTATACTATTTGACTATTTTTTTTGCTTGAATTAATAATATATTTTCTGTCTGACTGGCAAAATCAAATATGTTGATAGAATCTTGTGAGCTATGTTTTTTGTAGAGAAGTACAGATACTGGGGAACCCTAGGCGAGGTATAAGACTCTTTAGTCCAATGGAACTCTGCTAACTGACTGATTTGGCTCCCCATTCCCCCTTGGGACATCTTGACCTTCCTGAGGAGTCAGGAGGCACGCCAACCTATGTTGTAATTAAAGCAGAGTTATACTAAAGTGGCAAGGAAACATCTGCACACAATAGCAAGTTGTTTATGTGGTCCCACATGCACAGTATCCTATAGTTAGAGCATGTACAATGTGCTATAGCTATGTAAGCATATTAGGGTATAGAAGGCTAAGAAAATTTTGAATAAATGGACTCCTATTTGACCATCTTTGTGAGTGCTGCCCCTCTATTCCTCACCTGTTAAGGGGCAGGTCAATTCTCCGAAAGCCTCCACAGCTGTGGATCCTAATACCTAAAGGATTTGCAGGCACCCTTTGCTGACACAGGTGTTGGAATGAAATAAATTGGAGGCAGAGAGAAGAGGAGAGAGGACAGACAATGCAATGGCCTTTCAGTCAGAGAAATCAGAAAACAGCAACTGTCTCTCAGTCTCCTTGTATCATCCTCTCACACCAGGAGATCCATTCTGCAGGTCTGGGTTGGATCTCCAGCAGCCACTGTCAGGTGGATCCTGTGTCACAACACTTATCCATAATCAGGATTAGGGTTGGTACCAAAATCCTCTGGTGAGCAGGTCCAGACATATTGACTTTTGACTAATGAGATTTTGACTTATACAATATTTTTATCTTGAGGTCAAAGGATTTTAGATATAAAGTAAGAAGAGACTATAGAAGTTCTATAATCCAACTCTTACATTTTAGAAAATGAGAAAACTGAGACTTAGTAAGTGACTTTCTAAAATGATACAGATTATAAATTGTAGAGTTGGGACTAGTATTTTTTCCTACCACATCATTACTGGGGGCCATATACAATCCTGAGTGTCCTAAGGAAGACACATGTGACACTATCATTATTTCCCTTCCAAAACCTTCAATGCTAGCTGAATAAATCCCGAGAATCTACATACACACAAATTTAAGCATTATATTCTATTCAGAGTCTGAGAGAAGAACTTATAGAAAGATGATAGATAACATAAAAAAATATTAAGTTGTGTATATAATTAGAGAGAAACAATTATAAGAAAGTTTCAATTGAAAATAAGAAAAAGTAAACAATGCATAATAGTATTGTTTAGTTAATTACAGAATTATTATTATTATTATTATTAAGCAGATCCATGTCAGTTCTTGAAGCAAAAATATAAGTGACTCTGCAACTATCACCAATAATCCTAAATAAATGCAATCAATGCAGTGGCTAATCAGAGCATTATAGGTTTGGTTTCCTTATCAGTTTCCAAATCTTACCAATCAGAACAGAATGCAGAGAAAAAGGCCAAGGGATTATCCGTATCCTATATTCTAATCCTTTTCTTTGGCGAAGACCAAACAATTATTTGGAATTATGCAACTCTGGTTTTCACAATTCCTTTGGAACTTCTTACCTGTTGACCTGACATCCAGTTTAAGAAATACTGGTTTGAAGGAAACCAAACCAAAAGAGCTTTACCCAACTTAGTTACATATATTTCTCTCTTAGAAATTTTAGCATGTTCTACATTTATCTTTTTTTTTAGCTTTTCTTATTTTCTCTAATGTTTTTCCACCAATTTGTTAATGCTCCTTCTCTCTTTCTGCCCAGATTCAGATTTATATAAAGAAAAAAGTGGCAGTGGGACTAGGAATCCCAGATTTAGGAAGCCCCAAAGTTAAATTTTGCATTACAAATAAAATTTAAAGTTATTATTGTTGTTGTTATTATTATTATCATCATCATTATTTCTTGGAGACAAACTAGAAGCTCTACGGATGTGTGGCCCCCAGCTCTTTGCCTCCTTTTCATATTCGTAATCACATCCCTTGGTTTATGCAGAAAACACTAGGAACAAGGTCAATCCAACAATTCTCAGTCAGTCCTTTTATTTTTAGTAGGATTTCTGAAATTTATCTGGACATGGAACACAAAATAAATGCACTTCGTCAATCCCTAACATTTTCTGATGAATACCCTGACTCATATTACACACACACATACACACACAACAAAACTAAGGCCATTCACTGAGCTTCCATTTCTCTCTCCTCATCTCAATTCCCTTTGATGTTTCCCATTATTTCTTCTTTTGCTCTAGTTCTGGATGATAAAATAGACATTCTGTTTCTAATACCATTCCCTATGGCCTTCTCCAGCATGTTGTTACCACCATTTCCCCATTCTGTCCTCTTCAATTTCTTCCTATCTATTGGCTCCTTTCTTATTGTTTGCAAATATACTCAACTCTCTCTTTAAAAAAAGTAAACAAACAAATAAACAAATAAAGATCCTGATCTCAAAGAATTTATACACTAATGAAGGCAATACTATAAAATCAATATATGCAAAATAAATACAGAAATTATGAAAATAGCTTTAAAATGAATGGCTCTAACAACTGGGGATAATGGGAAAGATCTCCTGGATATAATACTACAGTTGAGTCTTAAAGGAAACCAAGATTTTAAGAGTTGACAAATAAGCATTATAGGCATGGGGAACATATTAAATTTGAGATTTCTGTGGGACAACCATTATAGAAATGTCTAACACATAGATGGTACTTTCATCTTAATTTCTTATACTGTTGTTTCTATCCTATCTACTTTATTTTTAGATAAATAGATAAGAGATTGGATAGATATCTTACCTATATCTATCTACACACACACACATACACCCTAATTTTGAAATCACTGAAATAAGGAAGAGGTGTTCATATTATTGTCTCTCTCTCTATATTATACATATATATATATACATATATATATATATATATGTTTATTATGCCTGTGTGTGTGTGTGTATGATTGAGAGACAGAGAAAGAAACAGAGAGAGATTGAATACTTCTTGACGATTTAATCTGCAACTCTATTAGCTTCTCTAGGAATTTGGGTGCTATACCACTCGGTGCATATATGTTTAATATGGGTACTACTTCATTCTCTGGTATCCTTTAGCAAGATGTAGTTTCCTTTCTTATCTCTTTTAATTATATCTATTTTTGCTTTTGCTTGATGTGAAATCAGGATCGCTAGTGCTGCCTTTTTTTTTTTTTTTTTGCTTTAATGGAAGCATAATTGTTTCTGCTCCAGCCTTTTACCTTTTTTCTCTGTATGCATATCTCTACTTCAAATGTATTTTTGTAAACATATTGTAGGATTCTGGCTTTTAATCCAGTCTGCTGTTCCCATTTTATGGAGAGTTCATTTCATTCACGGTCATAGTTAAAATTACTAATTCTGTATTTCCCACCATCATATTTTCCCCAAGTTATACTTTTCTTTCTCCTTTTCCCTCTCCCCGCCTCATCAGCATTTTGCTTTTGACCATCACTTCCCTCAAGCTGCACTTCCTTTTTTTCAGCTCCTCCTTTTTTATCCTTTTCGCCTTGTACTGCCTCCCTCCCTTCTATTAGCCTCCCCTTTGCCTTCTCTTTTCCTTTCCTACTCCTCTATAAGGTGAAACAAGTTTCTATATCAAACTAAATATGTATGATATTTCCTCTTCCAGACAAATCCAATGAGATTAAGGTTCAAACAATGCTCATTCCCCTCCTTTCTTTCCATCAACTGTAATAGGTCCTTTTTTGCCTCTTAATGTGATATAATTTACACCATTTTACTTTCCCTTTTCTCTTCTTCCAGTACAATTTCTTTTTCACACGTAGTTTTTTTTTTTTGATATATCATCACATTAAAATCATCTTATACCTATATCCTCTAAGTATATCCCTAACAAAGATACACTTCTCAAGAGTTACATATATCATCTTCCCATATGTAAATATTTAACCTTTAAAGAAACACAGGGGGTTTTTTCTCTCATTTTTACATTCTTATGCTTCTATTGAGTTCTTTATTTGAAAATCAAATGTTCTGTTCAGCTTTGGTCTTTTCATTAAAAAAAAATGGAAAATTCTCTATTTTTTGAATGTCTATCTTTTCCCCACTAAAAGATTTTTTTTTTCTGAGTAGATGATTCTTTGGTGAATAAATGAGTTCAAGCTCCTTTCTGTCTGGAACATCATAATTCAGGCCCTTCAATCTTTTAAAGTGGAAGCTGATAGGTCCTGAGTAATCCTGATTGTTGCTTCTCGATATTTGAATTTTATTTTCTCCTTGATCTGACCAAATAAATTCCAGAATTTAGCTACAATATTCCTTGAAGCTTTCATTTCAGGGTCTTTTTCAGGGGTAAGTGGTGGATTCTTTCAATGACTGTTTTGTTCTCTGGTTTTAGAATATCAGGGTAGTTTTCCTTGATGATTTCTTGAAAGATGTTGTCCAGGCTCTTTTTTTTAATTTTGGTTTTCAGGTAGTCTAACGATTCTTAAATTGTCTCTTCTGGATCTAATTTCCAGGTCAATTGTTTTTCTGATAAGATATTTTATATTTTCTTCTATTTTTTTCTTTCTTTTTTTTTTGGGGGGGGGAGTGGTTTGCTGGACTGATTCTTGATGTCTCATTGAGTCATTCACTTTCATTTGTCCAATTCTAATCTTTAGTGAATTATTTTCTTCAGTTAGTTTTTTTTTTAAGCCTCCTTTTGCATTTGGCCAATTTTACTTTTAAAGGAGTTGTTTTGTTCATTGGATTTTTTTTTTCCATTTCACCAATTATATTTTTAAGGAGTTGTTTCTTTTTCCATTTCATCAATCCTACTTTCCAAGTTATTTTTTTTCCCATATCACCAAATCTATTTTTTAAGGAGTTGTTTTCTTCAGTCAGTTTAGTGTTTTCTTTTCCAAACTCCCCTTTTCAAAGCTCTCATTTACTTTCCCCATTTTTTTTCTAACTCCCTTTTTTAGTCTCATTTTGAATTCTTCCAAGAGAGCTTTTTGAGTTGGAGAGCAGTTCTTATTTCCCTTTGAGGCTTCATCTAGAGGAATTTTCCCTTTAGTATCCTCAAGATTTGGGTTCTGTTCTTCCCTGTGGTGCTACATATTTCCTCCTTGTGCTGGATGGGCCTAGCCAAATCCTGTCTGTTATGCTGGAGTTCAGGGGCTCAAATTTGTGTTTATGAAATTGTGTTGGAGGTCTCACAACTAGTCTACTGATTTACTGGCCTTCTGAGCTAGGACAGAGTAACCAAAACTGCTGCATTTGGGTTAAGAATGTCCCACAGTATTGCCCATGCTTATAGAACCTCACCTCTCCACTCTTGAACTGAGTTGCATCCTCCCCTACCCAATTGAGACAGATCTTTCCTGAAGTTTGTCCAAGATATCTTCTGCTGTAAATTTGTTCACTCCAAATATTTGTAGGTTTTGCTACTCCAAAATCCATTCAGAGGTTTGATTCTGAGGGAAGCCAGAAAGAGCTCAGGCAAAGTTTTTTTTACTCTCTGCCACCTTGGCTCTGCCAGAGGGCAGTTGCAGCTAAGGTATAATGATCTTCTGAAATTCTTTCCAACTCTGAAATTGCACTGTTGTCTTTCAAATTATTTTATCCTCTGCTACGAATGCAGAAATGGGAAATTTGACACATAAGTGCCCCCAAATAGGACATACTCCTAGGTGATTAAATTAAGCTTATTCTGAGAGAATCAAATATGCAAATTGGTGATAGCAAAGGGCCCTGCAAATTCAGCCCAAGTTTACTTTTTGATATGTTTTGGTTCCAAGATTTTGAAGTTTATCCTGGGACAATAAAGACATACCACTGATGAACAAATACATTTTCCAAAGACCAAGATATATAAACAAACAGGAAGAAAACGAACACTCCAACTGAACAAATTTACTGAGCATTATTTGGTAACGCAATTCCTTTTTTTTCAACATCAAATATTATGCAACCTTTGTTTAAAGAACTTCTCTTGCTCAAGACAGGTAAAAATGAAGTCTCTGAATTTTATCATTATGCTCATCCTTATCTAAATTTCTCCACTATTACATTCATTGCTAATAAAAACCAGCATATAGCACGTCTCATTTTGGGAGGAATCCCCAAAAGAATAATCAGCATTTAATAATAATAATAATATTATATATAATTTAATATTAATTAAATTTAATTTAATATAATTTAATAATATATAATAAACATATAAAATTTATATTGTTTTGTGGTTTGCAAAGAACTTTACAAATATTGTTATAAACTATGAAATTTGTTCCTTACAACAACTTTTGGAAGTAGGTGATATCACTATTTACATTTGATAAATGAGAAAACTGAGCCAAATAAGTTAAATGACTTATTTTAGAGTTTCATAGCTATTAAGAGAGGCTGGATCTCTGCTTAGCACTTACTGCCTCCATGTCTAACATCTAGCCACTGTGCCAGCTATCTGCTTCTTAGAACATCTCTTAAATATGAATTTTCAATCCTGAAAAAAAAAATTTACTTTCAGTTCCACCAATAAGGTCTTTGGAAATAGTTTTGAGAATTTTTAATACATCTCTTAATTTTTTGTTACAATTACAAACTCATAAATCAACAAACTATTAAGAAATGTTTATTCTCCTTTTCATAGTCATCTCAAATATGCATATAAAAACACAAATTTTAATGTTTTGAAGAATTTTTAAAAATTTAACATTTCGTGACTGGTAATATAGATTGGAAAATGCATCTTTACTTTAAATGTTCTCTCTTCTGATTAAAGAGAATGCAGAGAGGACCTTAGAAACAGCAACAAGGAAATTGTGGTCTTTGAGCATTAACCAAAATATGTAGAGAAAAGAATTCATGTTTTCCAAATTTTTCTTTCATTAGAAAAGAATGATATATAGGAAAAAAATGCCAGATTATTTTTTCAATGAAAAGTTTTAATGTTTCATTGGTTTTACCTAATGTCCTTTAAAAAAGAAAAAGGAAAAAGGGGCAGCTTGGTGGCACAATGGATACAGCACCAGCCTTTGTCAGGTGGACTTCAAAATCTGGCCTCAGACACTTAACACTTCCTAGCTGTGTGACCCTGGGCAAGTTACTTAACCCCAATTGCCTCAGCAAAAAACAAACAAACAAACAAATAAATGAGTAAATAAAAATAATTAAAAATTATATATATATATATTTTCCCTTAATGAGACAGGTGAGGCTATTTAAATTCCTTTCTGGAAATCTAATCTTTTGGCAGATGAATATTGAATACAGTCTTGAATTAGAAAGTAATGATAGGAAGGCTATGAAGAGAAGTCAGTGTTGAGAGTAGCTCAGAATGCTAGAAAGAGCCTAGAATATAAAGATGACTGGATGGCAAATAATAGTACCTTTCTTCTAAAGAGCTCCACACAATTTTCCACTAGATTCTTACTGTATCCAGGATTCTTGAAAACTGAAGCCCAAGCTTTGGCAAGTTGGTAAGCTTTATTGATCTTTGAAGGATCTAGATATAAGCCTGATGTAGAAATGTTTGTCCAAAACTAATGCAGACAAGATTAGAAGGGAAGCAATAAACTGGGAAAACATTTTTGCAGTCAAAAGATCTGATAAAGGCCTCATATCCAAAATATATAGAAAATTGACTCTAATTTATAAAAAATCAAGCCATTCTCCAATTGATAAATGGTCAAAGGATATGAATAGACAATTCTCAGATGAAGAAATTGAAACTATATCTAGCCATATGAAAAGATGCTCCAAGTCATTATTAATCAGAGAAATGCAAATTAAGACAACTCTTGAGATACCACTACATACCTGTCAGACTGGCTAGAATGACAGGGAAAAATCAAATGTTGAATGGGGATGTGGAAAAACAGGGACACTAATACATTGTTGGTGGAACTGTGAATACATTCAGCCATTCTGGAGAGCAATTTGGAACTATGCTCAAAAAGCTATCAAACTGTGCATACTCTTTGACCCAGCAGTGTTTCTACTGGGCTTATATCCCAAAGAGATCTTAAAGAAGGGAAAGGGACCTGTATGTGCCAAAATATTTGTGGCAGGTCTCTTTGTAGTGACCAGAAACTAGAAACTGAGTAGATGCCCATCTATTGGAGAATGGCTGAATAAATTGTGGTATATGAATAATATGGAATATTATTGTTCGGTAAGAAATGGCCAACAGGATGATTTCAGAAAGGCTTGAAGAGACTTACATGACGTAATGCTGAAGAAATGAGCAGGACCAAGAAATCATTATATACTTTAACAACAGTACTATATGATGATCAATTTTGATGTACCTGGCCATCTTCAGCAATGAGATGAACCAAATCAGTTCTAATGGAGCAGTAATGAACTGAACCAGTTACACCCAGCAAAAGAACTCTGGAAGATGACTAAGAACCATTACATCAAATTCCCAATACCTATATTTTTGCCTGCCTACATTTTTGATTTCCTTCACAGGCTAACTGTACAATATTTCAGAGTCTGATTCTTTTTGTATAGCAAAATAACAGTTTGGTCATGTATACTTATTGTGTATCTAATTTATACTTTAATATATTTAACATGTATTGGTTATCCTGCCATCTAGGGGAAGGGGTGGAGGGAAGGAGGGGAAAAATTGGAACAAAAGGTTTGGCAATTGTCAATGCTGTAAAATTACCCATGCATATAACTTGTAAATAAAAATCTATAAAAATAAAAAAAAAAAAGATTTTGCAAGGGTTAATATTGAAAAATTATCCATGCATATGTTTTGAAAATAAAAAGCTTTAAGAAAAAAAATGTTTGTCATCTGAAAACTAATCTGGATCATATTTCAGAAGCCAATTGAAAGAGTAGTTTAATTCAAGTTTTTTATTTTCGATTTTTATTGATCTCTCCTTTTATTTTTAGAATTTCAATTTTAGTGTTTGACTGGGGATTTTTAATTTGTTCCTTTTCTAGCATTTTTAGTTGCAAGCCCAATTCATTGACCTTCTCTTTCTCTATTTTATACAAATATGCCTCTAGAAATATGAAATTTCCCCTTATTACCAGTTTGGCTGCATCCCATACATTTTGGTATGATGTCTCATTATTATCATTTTCTTGGGTGAAGTTATTAATTATGTCTATGATTTGCTATTTCACCCAATCATTCTTTAGTATGAGATTATTTAGTTTCCAATTATTTTTTGGTCTACTTTCCCCTGGCTTTTTGTTGAATGTAATTTTCATTGCATCGTGGTCTGCCTTACTGCATTTAAGTTTGAGGTTTTTATGACCTAATATATGGTCAATTTTTGTATAGGTTCCATGAACTGCTGAAAAGAAAGTGTATTCCTTTCTGTCTCCATTACATTTTCTCCAGAGATCTATCATATCTATTTTTTTCTAGCATTCTATTTACCTCTTTGACTTCTTTCTTATTTATTTTGTGGTTTGATTTATCTAATTCTGAGAGCGCAAGGTTGAGATCTCCCACTATTATAGTTTTGCTGTCTATTTCTTCTTGCACCTCTCTTAATTTCTCTTTTAAGAATTTAGATGTTACACCACTTGGTGCATATATGTTTAATACTGATATTGCTTCATTATCCATGCTACCCTTTAGCAAGATATAGTGCCCTTCCTTATCTCTTTTAATTAGATCAATTTTTGCTTTAGCTTGATCTGAGATCAGGATGGCTACCCCTGCTTTTTTGACTTCACCTGAAACATAGTAGATTTTGCTCCAACCTTTTACCTTTAATCTGCATGTATCTCCCTGTTTCAGCTGTGTTTCCTGTAAACAACATATTGTAGGATTCTGGCTTTTAATCCATTCTGCTAACCGCTTCCTCTTTATGGGGGAAGTTTTACCCCGTTCACATTTATGGTTAAAACGACCAATTCTGTATTAATTGCCATCTTGTTAACCCCTGTTTATGCTTTTCTCCCTTGAAAGAGTAGTTTAAAAAGAATTAAATTTGGGATCCAGAGCAGTTCTTTTAAATCATATCTTGGAGGAGTTATGAGCTAGATTGGTGGAATGAATTTTCAGACTAATTAAACCTCAAGTCTTTGATATTCTGAAGTATCCTATGTATGTATAAGAAAGTACTAAAAAAAAAAAAAAAAAACTAAAGAAAAAGGAAAAAGCTTAATATGAAAGTAAATTTCTAAATTATTCATCAGGCATTCCAGAAATCATAATCCATAAAGAGTATTCATCCATAAAGAATATTCACAGAGAGCAACTATAGATGGGAAAACAAAGGCTTACAGAGAATCAATGTTTATCCCAAGATCAGAATAAATCATAAAAAGTGTTTTGTTCACTAAGATCAACTTCATTAGTTGGTGTTCTAATTTTCAGCCTATAGTGTTTCCATTTTTCCACATCAATAAAACACTAAGTTATATGTTTATTTAGTGATTTCACTTTGGTTCTCTCCCACCTAGTTTTTCAAGCAAAGCAAGGGATGAAATACTATATGCATCTTTGTATCATCATACTGTTTATCAGGGACAAAGACCTTTCTTTGTGCTTTTTGAATGCCACACTGATTAGAGTAGTCTGGTGATATACCATTAGACTGTAAGGAAGAAAGTATGAAGCATAGTTGTCTTCCTCTAGCTCACTCAATTGAGTCAGGATTAGACACAACTGAGCTGTCTATACAAACTTAAAAAACTTTGAAGAGTCCTAAACGTTTCCTCCAAATTTGGCATAGCTTCCTTTAACAGAGGAAGTATCATCATTCTTAGTCTCAATTCCAATTAATCTCAAAAGATTGGTAAACAGCCTGGGTTTAGGCTAATCAGAAGCTTTGAGTAATGAGGTGACACATGCTATATCCTTACAGTTTGCTAGAATTTTAGATATGTCTTTGGCCAAACTTAGGCCATTCAGAGTCACAACAGAAAAAATGTATAGGAGAGGGAAAGGTGAGGAAAAGAGAGTAGAGGGAAACATGGAGAGGGAAAGAGTAGAAGGAAAGAAAGACAACTTTGGAAATTGTAAGGGAGAATGAGGAGAATATAGGAAAGGAGGAAGACAGGAAGAAGCAAGATGAGAAAGAGGGAAGAAAATGAGGCAAGAAGGAGAAAGAAAGAAAAAAATGATGTGGGGGAGAGAAATCAACTAAAGGGTAAAAGCCAATTTTAATTAAGCCAATATTCTATATAATCCAAAAGGGTGAATGTCATGTAGAATCTTTCATTCAAAAGTAAGGTATTTTGACTACAATCTTTGAGATAACTATTAAGTATTGATATAATGATGTTTCAAAACTGTCTTGATTTCTTATTTCAGCTTTTTACACATCATTTGAAACTGTAAAAGAAGAATATTATAAATTCATAAGATTTACACAAAGCACCATAAGGAAAATAAAACTTTAAATACCACTGCATTAAAAGAATCAAGAGTAGCCACAAAGAGTTTAAATACTAAATTTATAAGGTATTGCAATACAAATATGCAATAGCAAGTCTGCTGAACTTTTATATAAAAAGATTGCATTTCCATGAAAAAAGCTGTGTAACATAAATATCATTCAACATTTATAGCCAATACAAAATGTCAAAGCTGCATGACTCACATACATTAGTTGCCTTCTACCTCAAACTTTCTTTATACTAAGTAAGTCAATTAGGAGAAAGCTTGGTTTATGTAGTTTACATGCTGGTAATTAGCTTGATGATGTTGACAGAAACGTGCTTTTTCCAAACATCTCCTATTGCTTAGTCTCAATCAATCATGTAATAACGCATACTATATTGAATAAGTTAATTATACGTTTCAACTTTTCAAAATAAGTTGTGTTTTTTCAAGTGAATCAAAACACATGAATGAGGTAAACACAATGTAACAATAAAATACTTTTACTGTTGACACAGAAGAGAGAAGCAAGTATTTTTGAAAACCTTGGCAATGTGGCAGATTGAATAAACTACTCATTTATAATACTGGCAGAAATAACACTTCAATATTGTACTGGGATGAAGGATGCCAAAGAAAAATGAAATATTCATTTTAGAACAAGTCACCAACCTACATTTTTTCTTTTCTATCCTGATTTGCATTTACATGATGTAATCATTCATTTATCAAACAAATCATATATTTAGCTTATCTTGCCCATCTTTACCCCTTTTTCCCCATCACTTAAAATTATGCTTTTTCTACCACTCAAAGACTGAGTCATAAAATTTCAGATGGTTAACACTGACTTGAAGATATAAAACAATGCCCCCCCCCATGCTATTCTTTGCAATTAAGTGGTAGGTTAGAGTATATGCAATTTTGCAGAACACACAGAAATCCTATAGAAATCAACATGATTTCTTTGCTAGCAAATAATTAAAATTGTTTTTTTGAAAGCCAAACCTGATGAAGCTAAAACTTCTAGATAATATAACATTTATTTTTCATTTCTTTACATAATTTAAGTTACTATAAATAAAATAGTGATCAAATGAACCAGATATAAACAAAGATTGCACTGCAAAGCTTTCATACTTGAATGATACCTACCCTCTCATCTTTCTTTAAAGCTTGAAGTGAGGGCAGGGAAAAAAGGCTTATTTCACTATCAAATAGAGAAATAAAAGAAGGAGTGGTTTGACCATAAATCATAGTCCAAACTAAGAAAACTGAAATACTACAGTAGAAAGATGTTCTGTAGAAAGAAAATTCTTCCAAGAACTATTTATTCTATCCTGTCACTAGTTTAAAGGTCTATATTCCCCACTTAAAAAACATAACTAACTCTAACACTTATCATATCAAAATTCATTTTACATAATCATGAACAGTCAGATGTAATATAACCAAAATGTCTGAACAACAAATGTAAGACAATACTGCAGAAATTTTAGGGTTACAGATCTGTACATTATCGATTCTGGCCTTTCACTTTATAGACAAAGACTCCAAGGCCTCTACAGGTGATATAACATGCCAATGGGCACATGTGGAAAATATAGAATTCAAACTCAAATCCCAGGCCATTTCTATGGGCCAAACTGATTTCAAATAATTAGAAAGGCTACTGGTATCAGGTACACATTGTAATTGTGAAACTATTATCTCTTTGAAGGAGAGATGAATAGTCCTGTCAGGGGGGAAAAAAAGAATATATATATATGAATAGTCCTGTCAGGAAAAAAACAAAAACAAAAACAAAAACAAAAGCAAAAACAAAAACAAAAACAAAAAAACAGGAAATGGAGTAACTGTCCAACAACTTTGAGATTTCTTAAAGCTCTTAAGGCTATATAGCTATCTCAAGAACAACAGTACCAAGTATCAAAGTGTAACTTTCCCTAGATTTTAAATAACTAAGGAAAAAAGATCAAGTCTCTTTTTCTGGAATATATTAAGTACCTAATATAACATTAATATTTATTAGATCATCAAGAACACAAATATGAATACAATATGCCTATTGGGTACATGGTTTGTTCCTGTATCTATTCTGCAGCAGTAAAACTATGAAATAAACAATCTAATTCATGGGACTGCAGGGGCTTAAGAGAAACCCTACAATTCCTTGGAATAAATCCTTTCTTTTTAATTATTATCTTTACTGTCCCCTCCTCACACCCAAGGGGAGGGGAAAGGAAAACTAAAAACAAAACAAAACAAAAAAATTTGTTTGTTTTTTTGCTGAGGCAACTGGTGTTAAGTGACTTGCTTCAGGGTCACACAGCCAGGAAGTGTCCAGATTAGAACTCAGGTCCTTCTGACTTTAGGGCTGTTGCTCTATCCACTGTGCCACCTAGCTGCCCCACCTGACATTTTAAAGATGTAAACTAATCCCAGGATCAGATTTTATATATTAAAAATAATAATAATAATAAAGTAAGCCCTATAATACTTTATTCAACCACTGAAGGCAGAGATTCTCAGAATTCCACATTAATTTCTTTATTTTTAGCACACCCAAAGAGAATACAATTGGAATAACCAAATGTATACCTAATTTATTTTAAAAGGTGACAAAATAATTTCTAGATCTTATTAAATTCTGTCCTTTTCCTTATTATGCACCCTAGTGCATCCCCCTAAAAGGGGAGTGGTGTGAGAGGAGGTGATACGTCCTACCTGGAGAATCCATGCACAACTTGGTTCCTTATTTTCTCAACTTATTTCTTAAATATAAGACAAATAAAAAAGAAAGTTAAAAAAACGAAATCCCTGGGCACTTTTAATAAGTCAAGTATTGAGAGATTTACAAAGATGCATTTCTTTGTAGGATTAAAAAGAATGGGGGTTGGAGGGTAGGTGGGAAGAGAAGAAACCATTTCTCTCATTTCCTGCTTTGATTTTCACTCATTCTTTCACCAGTAGGTCAGTTCACTAAAAAAGAAACCATAAGTGGCTTTTTAGTTGTTATGATTACTAAAGTAGCTCAGATGGAGCCAGGGAGCTACTCTGGAGAGGGAAATAGTACCACATCATACTGCAGCTCTCTGCACATGACTTGCTTATATTGGCAAGACTAAGAGGATTTTCTGGCTTCAAAAAAAAAAAAGACTTCTCAATGAAATAGTTGAAAGGAGGTGGAAGTGTGTTGGGGGAAATGACTGCCTTTTGGTAAAAAAAAAAAAAAAAAAAAAAAAAAGTTCTCCTCTTGCTAAATGACCACTTCCTTCTGAATCTCTGAAGGTTACATGTCGTTTTCAGCATTTGCTTGTCAATAATTCATTGCCTGTGGTTTCCAATGATCTAAGCCCCTGAAGTCATAATAAGCTTGGCTGATGTCACATTAACTTGTATGCTGTTCTTCTGAATACTTGGGAACTGAAGAGTGCTGGTGTTGTATGTAGGAAGCCCAGTCCAAGACTAGTCCCTGTTGTCACAGTGCACTCAGTATATTTTTAAAAGAAACATTGAGAAGGAAAACTGAGAAGCAAAAACGGGAGCATAATGAAGGTACTTCAGTGAGCAGTGATGAGAGCTAAACCACCATAGCCACAGTTCCTGTACTAGGATAATATTTAAAGGCCTCTCAGTTTCTATTTCAATAAATAACTATTGACTGACTACATTGTCTGATGTTTTCCATACGGTTTGACAAAAACATTCAAGACCAACTAAGGAAGGGAAACTTCTACTACAGTTATTAGGACACATTTTGTTATTGCTGATGTATGAAGTCAAATATGCTTTCATCTCATGTGGCTTGGAGCAATGAATATAGAGGATATTAAAAAGGAGTAATGGCCACCTATTACAATCAGAACTTCTTAACCCTACAATCTTAAACAATCTCCAAGCAGAATAATGGATCTTATTTTTGATTTTGATTGTCATGCCTAAAAGATTCTCATTACTACATAAGGATTACTACCTTTTAGGACTAGATGTTTATTAAATATAAGCTTTTAAGAGAGAAGCTGGCTCATGCAGGAGAGATTAAGAATTTGGCTTCCACTGTAGACCAGAAGGGAAACTGACACATTTCTTTGGTCCAGTTTGCTGAAGATAACTTTAAAAAAATTACTGTTCTCCATCAGCAACATGACTTTTACGCTGCCTCACTGAACTTTCAGCCTCCACATCAGTCAACTGTTGGTCTGGGATATTCCCTGCATCTTCAGTTGCTGATCCTTCATCCACTGCAGAGTCATCTTCAGAAGTTTCATCATTTGAATTGCTTCTTTCCTCTTCTCGTTCTGAAATATCTTCTTTGTCGTCTTCTCCCTCTGATAGGTCATCTTTCTCTTCCTCTTCATCTGAAAGGTCTTTTTTCCCTTCTGAAATTCCTAGATCTTCAACTATCAGAGCTTCCTTCTCCTTTTCAATTAATTCTATAAAGAAAAATAAAAGTAAAAATAACTTGCACTGAATATGAAATCAGTATCCAGTAAGCAACCAAATCACAAATGTTCAATAATTTAAAAAATTTAAATGATAATTATTAAGCTAATTTCTACAATTCTGAATGGACACCTCTGTTTATACATTAATCAATTGCTTTTTTTGTCCTTGTCCTTAATCTTACCTGAATTCTATTTATTTCAAAGACTTCTGATCGTTGATGGAGACTTAATATATTTCCTCCTATGGCATTACTCAGTTCTATATTAATCTTAGATATTACAAAAAGCAAATTTCTATTCTCTTCCTAACATATTTTAAATTCTACAGGAGATATTCTGCTATAAAGAAAATATTTAAGAGCAACACAGGAGTATAGGCTTAGAGTTGCAAAGCAACTCCAAAGTCATCTATTCCAACCCTTTCATTTTACAGATCTGGAAATTGATCACCTGAGACCTTAAGTGATTTGTACAAAATCACTTAAGTAAAAATGGCAGAAAGTGTGAGATGTTGTCAAGAAGATTCAAAGATGACTCTCAAGCTTCAAGATTGGGTAACTAAGATAATGGTAGTGTTTTTAAAAGACACAGGGAAATTGAGAGGAGTAGGCAGGAGAAGATATTGAGTAGAGTTTTGAATATATTAGTTTGAGGTGCTGGCAAGACAAGTGGGTAAAGATTTCTGAGAGTCAATTAGGGGTGAATGATTAGACTTCAAAGGACCTATGAAGAAAGATGCTATCTGCATCCAGAGAAAGAACTAATAGATAAAAGTATATATAGAATGATATATTTGTATCTAATAGTAACTATTTATATGGAAGGAAGAATAAAAGGGAAAAAAGTTACATTATAAATTTAAATATATTTTTAAAAGGAAAAATGAGTTGAACATAATAGATTTGCAGTTTTGTTTCATATGCAATCATCTTTTCCCTATTCTACTATGTTATGGAACTATTTTTTTATTTTTTAAACTTAGGACAAAATAAATATATGTAATGATTTAATAAATAAATAGCATTAGATTGGGAAAAAGTATCATTTGGGATAGCTAAAAGGATAGTGGATAGAGTGCTTAACCTGGAATCAGGATGACCTGAGTTCAAATCTGGCCTCAGATACTTATTAGTTGTGTAACCTAGGCAAATCACTTAACTTCTGCTTCCCTTATTTTTTTCCTCTGTAAAATGGGAATAATAGCACCTATCTTCCAAGGTTATTACAAGCTCAAACGAAATATTATTTGTAAAGTGCTTAGTACAGTGTTTGGAATATAGTAGATTACATGCCATAATGTTAACTATTAATATTATCTATATGAAGGTGATAACTAAACCCATAAGAATAAGGAAAACCACTAAGGAAAAGAGTGTCATGGGAAAAGATAAGGGGTCCCATGATATTTGCCTTAATAGACACCCATATTTAGAAGGCGAAAGAAGGCTACATTAAAGGGATGGGCAGATAGACAGAAGCAGAAACAAGATCTCAAATAGTGTCAAAGAAGCTAAAGGAAAAGAAAGCATACAGGGATTGGCAATGTTTTTAAATGATGTTCAAAGTTAAGGATGATGAAGATTCAGAAAAAAATCTTTAGATTTAGCAATTAAAAGGTCATTGGTAATTTCTGAAGGGCCAATTTCATTAGAGTCATAGAGTCACAAGTTGGAATGTAAATATTAAAAAAGGAATGAATGAATGATGGGTGATAAGGCATACTCTTACTAGACATTTAGTAGGGAAAAGGAAGAGGGATATAGGATGATAGCTCCAGGGATGGGCAAGGTCAAAGAATGTTTTCCCTTTTAATAGATGGGAAAAACTTAAGCACACTTATAGGCAGAGGGGGAGGAAGTAGTGGATAAGGGGAGAATGAAGATCATAGTGGTCGAGCGAATTAATTCTCAATAAGGCAAGCTCCTGAAAAAGACCAGAATAGAAGTTCAAGAATGCAAGTGAGGATGTCAATCTTGACAAAAAAATTCTCTTCTTTGACACTGGAGTACAAGGACAAGAATATGAGTGAAGAAAGAAATATTTTGAAGTATCAGGGATTGAATGAAGATCACAAAAGGATGTTTTCAATCTTTTCAAGAGAAGAGTTAGGGGCTGACAAGAAAATTACAATTCAAAGGAAGATCTGATATTAGATATGAGTGACAGATAGACATTAGTGATATTAGATATAAGGATCATGTTGAAGAAAGTTGAAGGAGTTGAAGAAAGGAAGATTAAAAAAAACAAACAGCTTTCTAGAAGACTTGGTACTTGAGCTGGGCTTTGAAAAAAAAAGAAGAGATTTCAATCAATGGACATTAGGCAAGAAAATCTATTCCATGATTGGATGGTGAAAAGAACAAAGAGGAGAGCATAGAATGAAAACAAGAGACGGAAAGTATTTGATTTTGAAAAATAGAGTGGAAGCATAATAGCTTGGCATAAAACTAGAAAGATAGCTTGCAACTAACTTTTAGGGGCCTTCCAAACTGGGCTAAGGAGTTTGAATTTTATTCAGTAGCAGCAAGGGAGCAATGAAAGTTTCTGGGTCCTCACAATTATCAAAGAAACAACCAGTGCAGACACTCTCAGATTCATATATCAAGCTTTATCTGAAGTGTTAAGAATATGATTTACATAGCATTAGAATTGGGAAGATCTGGGTATAAGTCCTACCTCAGTACATAAAAATTATGTGACCATGAGCAAGTAATTTAATCTTTTTGGGTGCTGAGAAAGAATGTAAAATACAAAAAAGTTCCTAATTAGCATCAGTGGAGGAAGTTTTTACATTGCTAGTTTATAACATGAACAATTATAGGTCTAGGGGAAAAAAAGGGTGGGGGAAAGAGAAAGAAAAAGCGAGAGAGAGAGAGAGAGAGAGAGATTAATATATATTTTTTCTCCTAGTTTTGTTCTCTGGCCTCACAAACACAAGAATATACAAACAAAACATAAAATTTGCTCAACTTATGTCCTTTGTTATGATAAGAAGAATGGAAAATCTAGAATGGAATGGCTTTTAAAATTCTGGAAACTAAAAAAATGTCCTCCTATATAATTGTCTTAAATTAGTAGAGAATATATAAGGATATTTTTTGTCCTTAGTATTTTTTTTCTTCTTAGAGATATCCCCAGTGTACCAGTAAACAGATTGTTTGATGGTAAAAAGGCTTAATTACATTTAAGAAATCAAACAAGAGCTTTCACATTACTTCTCCCTTTTCCCCCCCATCATTCCAAAGACATGGTATACATTAGCTCATAATGCTTACCAGATTGATCTATTCCATCTCTTGGTTTAGGTGGACAAAAGCAGTCTGCAAGTAAAACCAATATCTGAGAGGGAAAAAAATAAAAGATATGATTCAAGGTATAAAAAAGACAATATTTAATACTCAAGTTATATGTTGTTCCAAAACACAGGCATGGATTTCTAAATAAATGATCAACAGTGAGCAATGATAAAAGAAAATTTTAATAACCTTTTAACTTCCCTGTCTCCAGTCTCTACCTTCTCCAATAAATACATCCTATGCATGACCACTCCAGTAATCTTTCTAAGATACTGCTCAGATCATTAATTCTCTTGCTTAAATCCTTTCAGTAGCTCCCTCATCATCTATAAAATAAAGTATGAATTCCTTATTCTAACATGGAAGACTCTCAACAACCTACTTCCAATGTTATCTTTTTAGGCATATTTCACATGCATTATCTTCACTTGTTCTCTGTCCTAGCTACTCTAAACTCCCCCTTTCCCTGTCCTGCTTTTTTGTCATTTATGACTCTGCTTGTCACCATGAATTTTAAAATAAACTCCTTTGTGTCTTTAATTGTTGAACTTCTCTTTCTTCAAGGTCTAATTCAATCACAACCTCTTGTTGGAATAATTTCCTAATCCCCTTTACTGGGAAATGACCTATGCCTCCTCAAATTTAACGCATTTGGCTTAGATCTTTCCTTTGCATTAAGCAAATTTGACTTTATGTTTTAGTTAGGTAATTACGAATCTAATATCCACAAGGTCCCCTACTGCCCACCAGAAAAACTTCACACTCCCTTATTTGATATTCAAAGGCTTTCATCTAGTACCAATCAATTTAGTTGATGCAGCTGATGGTACAGAATTTTGGGCCAGGAGTAAGGAAGACCTGAGTTCAAAAATGACTTGAGACATTTACTAGCTATGTGACTGTGGGCAAGTTTCTTAAAATAAGAATAATAGAACTTGCTTTCCAGGATTTATTTTGAGGAGCAAATGAATTAATATTTGTAAAATATTTTGTTGGCCTTAAAGAGCAAAAGTTTTATCTTTATATAATACTTTATCTCTCCCCATATTCTATACACTATTCAAACTAGAATATTTGCGATTTCTTATCTCGCCTCCTTCATTCACTTTTTTGCATTTGTTTCTTTTATCATGCAGTCCTCTATGTTTATAATAATCTTTCTATCCCTCAAGTTTGTTATTTCTCTTTTAGAGCCCAACTTCCATGTCCCTTTCTCTGAGAAATATTCTTGAATTCCCCAAATGAAATGATTTAAGAATTTCAAAATTCTCAAAATACATAACCATCCCAATTTCCAAATGAAACTTTCTCCCAGAAATCTTTTAATTAAGAATTAAAACATAATTTGAAACAAACAGGGAAAGATAACTAATGTTGCAAACTGAATAGCCTTAATAAATTGTCTCTTTTATTCTGTGGTAGTATCTATGATAACATTGCAAATACACTTTTAATTGTTGGTTCTAGTTGTTGTTTTTTTTTTTTTAATTGTAACTTGTTATTTGGGGTTCTGTGTATTCTTTTGTCATTTCATCTTAACCACAATTCTTCTCAAAATAAATCCATTTCTTTTTAATCTTTTGTTCACTAGATAGCAACTTTAGGACAGGAGCCGAAAGCTAGGAATATGACACTTAAAGTGGGGTCTTGGCAAGACCCTTAGCTTTCTGTGGGGCTTTATCTGTAAAATAAGTGCATGGAGATGAACTTGGATTCTCTCAGGTTATGTCAACGGACCATGAGCACTGGACAATTATACTACATTGGCTAATAAATAGGCTAATAAATAGAAAATAAAGTCTCAGTCAGAGATCATTTCTTCTTTTTAAGAGCTAACATTTCTAAGCACTTTGAAGAAATTTCTTCATAGCATGCTGAATTCTCTGGTCACACAAATTGTGGGGGGAAAAAAACAAAATAAAACAAAACTTGTTCACAGACCTCAATTCTCATCCCCCTCCACTTCTGCAATGATTTAGTTCCAGTTCAGAGCTGAATGTGGTGGACATGGAATAATGTTACAGAAAACAAAATTGATTATATGAATATACTATATGAATAGGAAATGATGGATTAGTGATCTGAAATTGCTTTCTCAATCAGCTATATATAATCAAACTATTGAAGGAGAAGAGATGAAAATCAATAAAAAATTAGAACAAAGACTAAAAATGAGAGACTATAGAATGCAATCTATATATTTTTCAAAATGAAAAAATGAATGACATGCGTAGAGTAATAAATTTGAAATAGTAGGGGAAAAAGTCACAAGCTATCATCATTCCCTATGGGAAAATCATGGAATGCAAATTGTTCCAAAGAGGGGCAAAAACAAAATTAATTAGAATCTGCCACAATCAACAAACTCTTGAACTCCTGGCCAAAAGGATAAACATTACAACACAGAGCAACACAAATTCTTTTATACAATGGTGGAAGACTTAAAATTTTAACTTTATAAAACAGCGAGAAGTAGTGGAAGGATAAAAAAAAAAAGTTACAGAGGCTCAAATAAGCCAGATGATCTTGAGGGCATTTATAAGTAAAACTGGGAGAACACAACAAAAAAACTAAACTAAACTAAACTGAAAGGCAGACAAAAAAATCAAGATTCATAAAGATTTCTATAACCTCCCCCCCACCCCAATCATTGATTGTAGAACTATTTGGACTCTAATATCACATTTTTGTTAAGGATATTGATATGATGCTAAGGAAAAAACAAGTGATAAGTGTGGTAGATTAATCCAAATATATACATGGCAAGACTCTGTGCCAGGGTACAAAATTTTTAGGACAATTAGGTATTAGATTTTCAAGATTTCTGGAAGACAGAATACAAAAATTCTTGGGGAAAAAAACAGATCTTATTATTAAAGAAAAAGAATGAGATTAAGATCTCATACCTACAATTGATATACCTACTTTCCTACCTCTAAAAAAACTTGATGAGAATAATCTAGATAAATGGATTCCTTCCTTGGAGAAGGTAAGTGAAGGGGACAGGCAGGTTCAATGATAGTTTACGACATACTTTACACTTATCCAGTATAAATATAAATAAGTGGAAAATAAGTATTTCCACTGACTATGTTTAGACCATATAAGATTCATTTAAAGATGTAACAACAGTAAATCACTATTGATCAGAGAAATTGATCAAATTAAGACAACTCTGAGATACCACTACACACCTGTCAGATTGGCTAAGATGACAGGAAAAAATAATGATGAATTTGGAAGGGATGCGGGAAAACTGGGACACTGATGCATTGTTGGTGGAGTTGTGAACGAATCCAACCATTCTGGAGAGCAATCTGGATATATCCCAAAGAAATACTAAACAAGGGAAAGGGACCTGTATGTGCCAAAATGTTTGTGGCAGCCCTGTTTGTAGTGGCTAGAAACTGGAAATTGAATGGATGCCCATCCATTGGAGAATGGCTGGGTAAATTGTGGTATATGAATGTTATGGAATATTATTGTTCTGTAAGAAATGACCAACAGGATGAATACAGAGAGGCTTGGAGAGACTTACATGAACTGATGCTAAGTGAAATGACAGAACCAGGAGATCATTATACACTTCAACAATGATACTGTATGAGGACATATTCTGATGGAAGTGGATTTCTTTGATAAAGAGACCTAATTCAGTTTCAATTGATAAATGATGTACAGAAGCAGCTATGTCCAAAGAAAGAACACTGGGAAATGAATGTGAACTATTTGCATTTTTGTTTTTCTTCCCTGTGGTGAGCTTTTTCTTCTCAAAAAGCAGCCAGGTGATAAAAGTTCAGATCTTTTATTATCTCCAATATAGCCCGGTTAGCTTAGAGGCCTATCTCTCTGCTTGGTTCCAAGAGCTCTTGCCGCTTTGTCCTTTGCTTCTGCCTCTGCTTTCTTCAGCCTCCAGAGCCAGCACCACTCTTCATGTCATTCCAGTGAAATCTCAACTTGTAGCTTCTTCACTCTGAAGAACTTCTTCGACTGGCCCATTGAAGCTCTATTTATGCTCCTTCAAGAGAGGGATTGTGGGTTTTCTCCCATAGTGCTCTCTGGCCCAAAGAGCTTCAAGGGAGGTGTGAACTCATTGAACTCCAATGAGTAAAGGTGTGAACACAAGCCTTGTATTAATTAGTTCTACTTAGTACCTTGTTTCAGGTTCTGCCCAAAACATTTTCTTGTAAGATTAGATCAACTCTAATTAGTTAGCAGTTAGTAAGGATTCCAACACTTCCCGGGTTATTTTTACCTTCTAAATCCAATTCTCCCTGTGCAACAAGAGAACTGTTTGGTTCTGCAAACATATATTGTATCTAGGATATACTGCAACATATGTAACATATATAGGACTGCTTGCAATCTAGGGGAGGGGGTGGAAGAAGGGAGGGGAAAAATCGGAACAGAAACAAGTGCAAGGGATAATGTTGTAAAAAAATTACCCTGGCATGGATTCTGTCAATAAAAAGTTATTATAAAAAATAAAAAAAAAAGATGTAACAACAGAAATAACTGTTTCATGATTCTTTAATCATTTACTGTCAAGCATCATTAAACAGGAGACATGTTCTCTAACAATGTTTGCCACTGAAATGAAGGATGCCTTGCACAGGATCTAAATGGTTTGAAAGGGATTCCATAAAGATGATAAAATCCTTCAAATATTCCCATTCACAGATAATATTGCTCTAGAATACAATAGAAGCTCTTGTATAGAATCATTTGTTTTTGATTTGAATTTGTCATTCAAGCTCAAAGAAGATAGAAATCATATCACTATTTTGAGGTCAAGGTACATTGTGTTGAACTGTGTCTGATCAGACCAATATGAGTTTAGAAGGCTTACCCAAAGGTCAGGCACAAACAGTTCATATGAACATTTGGAGTGGAGATATCTCTAAACCTGTGTATTTCATGTCTTTTGAGCTACTACAATTCTGATTTGTGCTTTCTTTGATATAAATGCATCATGCTGGTTCAGTCTTGTGTCAATATCTTTCATATCTCACAACTGATTCCAAGATTCTTCAGTGAGATCTTGAGAGAATTCCTGTATTGCTTATTCTGATGTCCATGTGAGAGCTTGCTTTTTGTGAGTACTCTGTTTTATGAAGAGTTCTTTTTGTGAGTTTTCCACAAAACAGTCTTCTAGACAAACATACGTTTGACATTTGAACAACATCACCAGCCCATCAGACTTACCTTCTGCAATCAAGTTTGAATGCTTGGCAGTTCAGCTAGAGAAAGAACTTCAGTATCTGGTACCTTAAATTGCCAGATGATCTTCAGAATCTTCCTTAGGCAATTCAAATGGAAGTGGTTCAATTATCTGGTATAAGCACTTGTTATATGGTCCAGATTTCATAGGCATACAACAATGAGGTCAGCAGAATAGCTCCAGAGATCTTCAGTTTGGTAAGCAGCCTAATACCTCTCTCACACTTTCCTTTGGAACCTCCCAAATGCTGAGATAACTCTGGCAACATATTATGCATATACCTATATGTATATCCCTAGAAAGTATACTGTCAGGATAAGTGAATTTATCCACAGCTTTCAAAATTTCCTCATTTGCTATAAGCAATGGCTCTGCATATAAATGGTGCTATGCTATCTGGTAAAGAACCGTTTTTCTTTGTGTTAATTGTGAAGTCAAAATTTGCACAAATAGTGGAGAATCAAGTATTGCTCTATTATATTTCAGCATCAGTGGCTGCACTGAGTGCACAATCATCTGTGAACAAAAAGTCATATACTAATTCTCCCATCCACTTGGCTTGTAGCTTCTTCAAGTTAAATAATTTACCATTAGCAACATAGTGTTCACATAAGCATTCTGATCTGTAGACATTAAATCTTCTGGTAGTTGTTTCGCCTTGGGGCTACCACTTTTGTTTAATACAAATATTTAGTTAGGAGAAGATAAGTCTATTATCAGTCCAGAATTCTGTGCCACATATGGCCTTCATTACTTTGACATCTTGTCTTTTTCTTCTCCTTTATATGGCATAATCTATCAAATGCTAATGTTTGCTGTGAGGTACATCCACAGACTTTTATTGCATTAAGGGAAATGGAAAATGTTTCTGGTGATGAGGTCATGAAATGCACAGATCTTCAATAGTAAGCAACCATTACTGTTGCTGTTTCCAATTCCATTCCTCCCAACGACTCCTTGCCATGAAGCATAATTAGTACCTACTCTTACCTTACAGTTACCCAGAATTACGAGCTTGTCCTCTTGGGTCTCCATGTCTTCCTAAAATTGTTCTTTAACCATATCAGGGTTTAGTGGAAGCATATGCACAAAAATGGTGCTATGGAGCTTTTTTGAAAATGGCGATCATACAGTCATGAGTCAGTTATCTGTTCATTTTGGTGGGTATACAAGCTTGTTGACTAGATTAGCTTTGATTGAAAAACCCTATGTCAGCTTCACAGCAGTCCCCATTACAGTGGCTATTCCAGGAAAATATGTATATGCAGTTCTGACTTCAGTAAGCTAGCCATAATTTACCAGCTTTGTTTCACTAAGGATTGTTATTTATAGGATGTGATATCTTCTGAGTTTTCTCATAACAAAAATGATTTGTCTTTCAAGTCTACTGGGTTTCATGTTGTCCATAAATGTGCACAAATTCCATATACCAATGGTGAGTAAACCTTTGCAAAAGCTTTTGCACTTTTTTGGGGGGGAGGGGGAGGGTGTTCTGACCACAGAGTAAGATTCCTGCCTGCTGTGTACAGTAAGGCAAGGGTTGGGTAAAGCAGACAATTTTAAGAGCATCTTTTCTAGCCCTTTCTTCATGCCAAGAGGTGAGCAGTGCAGTTCCTAAAAAAGGCTGTTCAGTCTAAGGAGGTTACCAAATCCTACTGTTGCTTCTATTCATGATCCTATGAACTAGCCCACCTGCATGTAGAGCTGTAACCCCTGCCTCCAGTGTATTTCCATGTCTGCTATATGACAGCAGATTTTGAGATAGGTAAAAAATAGCAAAATGGTATAGATGATGTCTGATTGGTGCATAAATTGAATTTAAGTGAAGCAGAGTTGCGTTTACTCTTCAGCATCACATTTCCCCCAGAGTTATCAGAATCTACTGGCAAGACAAAAATCAAGATGACTGATGATGGACCAGGATGCAATGAATGACCTTGACATCTTCAATGTCTAATTAAGCAGCTGCTTCAATTATCCTTTTGAGCACTGGAACAAATTGTTCTCATCAATTCATTGCACCAGGGGAAGTTTTCACATGCTTGAAGTAGACTCCACTCTCTTCTCTATCCCTACCCCTCCAGCTCACTGACAAATTTAAAGTCACTCAGTTATCCTGGTTAAGGCCGTCTGGTGAGACTATTTACCAGAATGTAACTTCTTGAAGAGGCAGTAATTTGGGCAAATCAGATGGACACCAAAGGTGGAAAATTGTCTTGAAAAGAGATCAACAGACCTCACATCCAGAGGTACTAGAATTCCCTAAATCCCAAAGACTAACTATATGACTCTGAGAAAGTGAATATAAATTGCTTAGACAGCAGAAGTAGAAATAAAATATTGAAACAGATATTTCTATTTTTTAAATAAGAAACTTGGGCAGCTAGGTGGCACAGTGGATAGAGCACCAGTTCTGAAGTCAGGAGGATCTGAGTTCAAATTTGAGCTCAGACATTTAACACTTCCTATGTGTTACCTGGGCTATGTGACCCTGGGCAAGTTACTTAACCCCAATTGCCTCAGCAAAAAAAAAACAAAAAACAAAAAACAAAAACCAGAAAATAGGTTTCAACCAAATATTGTAGAAGGATTGACCTTCCAAAATAAGATCCAATAAAGAAAAAATTTTTAAATCTTCAAAAAAAAAAAATCACATATTATATCTGAAAAGAATTCCAAGGAAACTAGAGGGTAGAGATAATTTGGAATTCTTTCTAAGAAATAGTCATAACAAGTTACAAAGGAGGGATTTGAACTCATGTCCTCTGATTCCAAATCCAAGATGTTTTCATTGCATCAGACTGCCTCTTTTTTTCAAAACAGAGAGTAGTATTCCCAAGAAATTAATTACAGAAAACAGAATGTCCCAATAGCACCTGAACAACAGTTGACTGGAAATCTAAATATGCTGGCATCAGTATTTTTTCTGATGAAAATGTTTTCATTTGATTATGTAAACACTTAAAAGTTCTGATGTGATCATTATACCTTCTCAAAAATCTGCAATTGTTGTGGTATATGAATACTATGGAATACTATTGTTCTGTAAGAAACGACCAGCAGAATGATTTAAGAGAAACTTGGAGAGACTTACATAAACTGATGCTAAGTGAAATGAGCAGAACCAGGAGATCTCTATACCCGTCAAAAAGAAGACTATACAATGATCAATTCCAACGTGCATGACTCTCTTCAACATTGAGATGATTCAAACTAGTTCCACTTGTGCAATGATGAAGAGAGCCATCTACACCCAGAGAGAAAATCATGGGAACAAAGTGTAGAAGACAACACAGAATTCTCACTCTCTCTGTTGTTATTTGCTTGTATTTTGTTTTCTTTCTCAGTTTTTCTTTTTCTTCCTTCTTGATCTGATTTTTCTTGTGCAATAAAATAACTATATAAATATGTATACATATATTAAATCTACTGTTTATTTCAACATATTTAACATATATTGGACTACCTGCCAGCTAGGGGAAGGGGTGGAGGGAAGGAGGGGAAAATTTGGAACTAAAGGTTATGCAAGGTCAATATTGAAAAAATTGCTTATGCTTTTAATAAATAAAAAGCTTAAATAAAAAAAGAGGAGAAAAAAATCTGCAATTGTTCTCATTTGCCAAAGTTCAAATTCCTTACTTTGATATCTAAGAACCTCTACAGTATGATACCAATTTTCATTTCCTAAATTCCCCCCGTATACATCTTATGTTCACCATACTCTGTACTTTCTTGCATTTTCCTACAATTGTGGCTTTATTCACTCAAACAAAAAGCTCTCTTCTTCAACGAAAATTTTTGGAATTTCCACTCCAACTCATCTCAAGTCATAAACTAACTTTGTTCTCTGACCTTTAAAAAAAAATCACTGTCTTCCTTCAAAGTTCAATCAGGTGCCAATTTCTTTAGGAAACCTTCACTGAGCTCTCGCCCATCCCTCCCTGCCATTTAGCAAGCTTTCCCTCATTTTATTTTGTAGTATATTCCTATATGTGTATCTTCTAATATAGTATAAGCTCATTGAGATTGCTTTCTGAGAACCAGGACTATCCTTTGTATTTTTAAACTTATTTTTGTACCTTCCACAGTAGCTAACCTTTATGCCTTTCATTGGAAAGCTATACAGGCTACGTGGCATTCTTTTTCTAATCTATTCATAATTTGTTTCTCTGTATTAATATGTTCCCAGTATTTTAGCCAATAACCAAGCATTTACTAAGCATCAAGTATGCACTAAACATTACAGAATATTACAAAACAAAGAGAAGAAAGAAAGGGAGTTTTATTTAGGAGCCTATATAATGTTGTATGCTATTAAATGTATATATTAAAGTCTTAAATGGCTATTAGAATCTACATTTATTTAACTTTCCAAGCACACAAGTGAATAGTTCAGAAATATGTGTTAAGGAAAATTAGCAAATTTTTTGAAGTGTGATTCCCCTCTCTGGAAACCAATGTTCCTGTGACTATGTAGGGGACATCTCAACACACTGGTATGTCGGTTCCATTTAGTTCTAGCAGATGGCATTGTCACAGATGTTTGACTCTGTTATCATTAAGTGGATTTAAATGAGAGCAAAACACATACACAGAAGAATAAAATTAACAAAGGTAAAATAACAATCAAAATGGATATCTAAAATATTGATGAACAAAACTATGCAAAATTTATACATAATTATAATATCCTTTCATGGTTTAGATTTATTTCCCAAAAGATGATACCTGTATTTTAATGGAATTCATTTCCTTTGTAATTCCATGTATTTTGTTTTATGCATTTAAAAAACATTCTGAGGAGTCCAGTGGGTTTACCAGAATGTCAAAGGGCTCCTATTAGAAAACTGGCTGAGTAATGAGGGGCTAACTGATTTCTCCATGGTAATATGTTTCTGAGGTAATATGTGAACCCAGGTTTCAGTGACTCCAAAAAAATTCCTTCATTATGCCATGCTACCACTGATCTTGCACAAAGTAGACAGGAATTCAATACTTATTTGTCAAACTTATTTATTTAACTTCTGAATGAGCATAAATCACTTAGAGAATAAATATGCCTGAAAATATTATTTGCATGATAGGCAAATCATAATATTTCTCTGGGGCTCGGTTTTCTCATCAGACTAAGGACTTATGCTGATTCTTGAGGCCCCTCTTGCTGCTATAATTTTATGAAGCCAGAGGACTTCAGTTCCCTCTACAATAAAAATTCCTGAAGCTAATAAAAATGTCATTATGGAATGACTGATAAATTGGGAATGAAAATGGTCACTAAAACCATGAGGGTTCACAGTTTTGTAACTGTTTTTATAACCCAAAAGCTGACAAGTCAGAAACAACCAATGCTTGTTGAACACACAATTCCAGCTTTAGAGAGTTAAAGCATGTATATATATGGCATATCACAGGCACTGAAGCACAGTATTTAATATGCATTATACTATTTGTATGTCATAATATTTCAAAAGTGTAACAGAAAACAAGAAGAATAATTAGAGGTCTATATTCTCTTGAAACTCTTCAATCTTCTCAAATTAACTTTCTTATTCATTTACTCACACTGTAAATTTTTCAACTGACTTTCTTATGAACCTTGGCCTCCCCTTATTGTCACCAGTTGGCCTGTTCTATTAAGGCTATAGTTGCCACATGGTCTCCACTTTAATCTTTCACTAGTTATTATTTTTGTCCTTTAAACACTCACAATTCCCATCCTGGGGATTCTCATGCCTAGTTAACTCATAGCAACTGATTCCTTTTCTGCTATTTGATAATGAGAAGAATAGATGTCATTTATACATCCCTTTAGGGTTTGTAAAATGTGTTACAACCACTTCATTTTATCCACATAATTCTGGAATGTATATACTATTTTGCATGTAAGAAACTGGGGCAGAACAGATTAAGAGATTTTGTCCAGGATGATAGTAAATACATGTTTAAGCCCATATCTGAACTCAGGTCTTTCTTGAGTGCAGGTCTAGTGCTCTATCCAACTGTATCACCTGATTCCCTCTCCAGAATTGGAGAATTAGCTTATTGTTTCAGAAGAAATTCATGAAATGGAGTTGACTTTACTTGCAATCTCTTCCCTATAGGTTCCCTTGACAATCATATTCATTCCTACAATGCCAGAATCACAGACTTACTGCTGAAAGGACCTTAGAGGCCATCAACTCCAACCCCCTCCTTTTATAGATGAGGAAACACAACTCTAAGTGACTTGCTCAAAGATACAGAGGTAAGTAACAGAGACAATGTTTGAACCTATGTTCTCTGACTCTATAGTAGGCAGCCTGTGGTTTCTATTACCATGACCATGCAGCTTACTACCCAGATCTACACGGTCAGTTCCAATCTCTCTTTGAAGCTCCAGATCTACATTTCAATTATTTACAGAACTTCTCCTGAATGTCCCACTGGAATTTTAAACTCCAAAGGCCCTAAACTAGGTTTACTATCTTTTCCCAAAACCTGCTGCTTCTGATTTTAGTATTAACATCGATAAATTCATCATTCACCTGAACTCACATTACTGGCAATTAGGTAGCACAATGCATTGAATACTTGGCCTAGAGTTAGGAAAAACCCAAATTCAAATTGAGCCTCAGGTACTTCCTAGTTGTATTACACTGGGCAAGTGAGTCTCACCCTTTTTTTTTTTTTCCCACTGCAAAAATGAGAATTATAATAACATAATAACAATATAATAATAATCGCAGGAGTATTGTGAGACTTAAATGAGCTAATATTTGTAAGCACAGTACAGAACCTGGCACATGTTAGATACCTAATAAATGCTTGCTTCCCTTTTTTTTTTTTTTTTTGATTTGTAAAATTAGGGTGATTTTTTTTTCTCCTTTCCCTCCAATTTATCCTTCATAATGTAATCAAAACAATTTTATTATATTGTTTCCTAGTGCTTACTAAGTTAAAAAAACAAACAAACAAACAAAAAAACTAAACCCTTTGGCCTTCAAGGAGCTACATAAACTGGCACTGCTTTACCTTCTAGCTTATCATTTAGTATATCCCTTCACAATCTTTATACTTTAAACAAACAGAACGACTATCCCCCAACATGCCTTATGCTCTTTTTCTTTCATAGTTTTATTCAGTCTATTTCCTAAATTTGAAATATCTTATTTCCTTCTTTGCCTGATAAACTGAAAGAAGAAACTGTCTTATTTATCTACCACAATATTCAACACTCTACATAGTAAGAGCTAAGTAAATATTTATTATTTCTTTGCAATTACATTTGATTGCTGATTAAACAAGAGGATCACATTTTTTCCCCCCTTTTATAACTTTCTCCAAAGCATATAATGTCCTATGGCTTTTACTCTGGACAACAAATAAGTTGTCTTTTTTTTTTTTTTTTTTAAGGCAAATAGGTGAGGCAGAGGAAAGAGTAATGGACTTGGAGTCAGGGAAGTCCTGAGTTCAAGCCTACCTTTGATATAACTGTATAAACCTGGGAAAGTTGTTTAATTTCTGTCTGCCTCGGTTTCCTTATTTGTCAATTGAGTATGATTAAGACTATCTACTTTCCAAGGTTGTGATATGAATACAATAAAATAATATTTATAAAATACTTTGCAAAACTGAGTGCAAAGCACTCTATAAATTATAAAGGGGGGAGGGGAAACTGGCCATATCTATAGAACTTTTAATACAAGGTTATTTAAAAAACAACAAAGACTTATTAACTAAGTGCTTACCATTGCCCAACACTGTGGAACCTGCTGGAGATACAAAGACAAAAGCAAAACAATCTCTGCCTCCAAAGAGTCTGCATTCTAATTGGGAAACAATATGTACAGATAGAGCTACATAGAAGCCTAGGGGAAGGCTTACCTAAATTTTTAAGAATGCGCTCTCAGAAAAAGTGAATTTCAGTCAGTCAATAAACATTCATTAAATTCCATCAAAGACAAAGTTCATGCTAAGAGGATAATTTTCTTTGCTTCATCAAGTAAATTACTCATTTTACTTACATTTAATAATGTCCTGATCTTTAGATCACTTGAGTTATATTAATTCCCCAAGTTAATAAGCAAAGAAATACAATTTCATCAAATTCAGTCATGATCCTGCAAGAATGGAGTAAATTCCTATGAAAACTTACCAAAAATAAATAAAACAAAGAAAAAGACAAAGAGTCCATTTTATTTCTTTTAGGTATACTAGTTAATTTCCTTTAGAATTTAACAGTGGATACATGCTAATTAGCAACAACAACAAAAAATAATCCAGAATCTGCAATAGAACTAATAAAAGAGTTCCATATAATAGAAAAAAAAATATATATATATATATATATAAATAAAAATAGCTAACTTTAAAAGATAAACAATAAAATGCTTTAAAAAGGGTATGTTTATCTTAAAATAATCTGGTTCCCTTGAATTATGTGTGGCTTTGGATTATACTCTGGGTCCCTAGATTTGTTTTAAGGATATTTCAAAGGTTTTTGTTAAAACACATACACATATAGAAAAACAACCAGATATCCTAAATGATCATCAACAACAAAAAGTGTTGAATATAAAAATAAAATTATTTAATATCAAAGCAAATAAGAGTCATGGTCCACTTCTCCAAGGGTTTTTAAGCATTCAGAGGCCCCTGAAGTTTTCTTTGGTGGCTGAGACAAACCACTGACCTCAATTTATTTATTTGCTAGAAATACTTAATAAATTTATTATTAATTATCCATCACATTTGGCAGCCACAAGAGGGACAGGTTATTTTTTACCTTCTGAATCCAATTCTTCCTGTGCAACAAGAGAATTCGGTTCTGCACACATAAATTGTATCTAGGATATATGGTGATATATTCAACATGTATAGGACTGCTTGCCATCTGGGGGAGGGGGTGAAGAGAAGGAGGGGAAAAGTCGGAACAGAAGTGAGTACAAGGGATAATGTTGTAAAAAAAAATTACCCAGGCATGGGTTCTGTCAATAAAAAAAATATATATATTAAAAAAAAAAAAAAAGAAATAAAGAAACACTGCTGGATCAAAGGATCTGCACAGTTTGATAACTTTTTGAGCATAGTTCCAAATTGCTCTCCAGAATGGTTGGATTTGTTCACAATTTCACCAACAATGTGTCAGTGTCCCATTTTCCCCACATCTCTTCCAACATTCGTCATTATCTTTTCCCATCACCTTAGTCAGTCTGAGAGGTGTGCCTCACATCTCTTCTAACTCTAAAAATTTTGTGATGAGAAATATTTTTTTCTTTTTTCTCCATCACTAAGTCATCAGATCTTTTCATTATATTGTAATCAGAAATTCTGCAAATAGTATACAACTTTTTTTATAATTTGTGAAATCCCACAGAATTAAGCAGGAGTTGAAAGCACAATAGACAACTTGCAATTGCCTAAGTAAAGAGGAGTGTTTTAATGACTATTCTTTAGACAAAATTAGCTAAATGTACCTGTAATTAACTAATAGAATTTTTTGCTGCATTCATAAGCAGTTATATTAGCATATTTGCTATTTAAACTTTTCCTGAAAACACATACAGATAGAAAAATTTTACATACACTTGTAATTCTTTTATAATAAAAAGATACTTTTGAACCATCATCAATAGGGCATATGCTGAAAATTGTTGTTTGTCAACACTCAATAAACATCTATGAAATACCTATAAGGTGCCAAGCATAATTCTGAGTACTAGGAATTCAAATAAGAAAAAGAAAGACAAGACTTCAAGAAGCTTGAAATCTAACAGAGGGAAATCAAATATAGAAAGGGCCTCTGAAAAAGGGTAAGCATAGACCATTCTCAAGCTGTGGCGGTGGAATGGGGAGAATTATTGTTCCTGGAAGCTAAACCAAACAAACAGCAATTGGAAAATGGAGAGTTGCTTGCTTTTTCAAGTAACAGAAGTTTTGGAATTGCTCCCCTTTTGAACAATGTATGTACAGTTAAGAGACAAATAACCAGGATAAAGAGGATAATCTTTGGTCATAAAACTGAGTAAAATTTAATGGCCCATACTGAGTACTAGGAACAATGGGTAGAAGCTGAAAGGGAAAAATTTAGGCTTGTATTTAGGGAAAACTTCCTAACATTTACAACTACCCAAAAGTGGAAGAAGCTGCCTTGAGAAATAATCATAACAATTATGATAGGTGATTGTATTGTTATTATATTATACAATACATATCATATGTCATAATTATTATAGCAAAGCCTGAATGAACTTTCTCAAGTATGTTGTTGTAGGATGCTTTTTTGGGTATGAGTTGGATTGGCTGCCCTCTAAAAATTATTTCTAGCTTTAGCTCCTCTGATCTATGACAATGAGTTTAGATGCCAAATCCACACAATGTTCTCATTAGCACAGTGCTCTAACCAGATGAATGATATTTGCATAAACAGCTGACACATTTGTCAATGGAATGATCCTACAATTTGACTGCTAACCAGTCCCTTTTCTTTTTTCAGCTGTTGTCATTTGGCCATTTCTGGGACAATATGCACCTTCATCAGAGAATCAGAAAAAGCAGATGGTTTTCCAGACAATTTATTCTAGAGACTGTTAATGAAAGAGGTAGTTGAAAAAATAGCTAATAAGAGTTTTTTGATGGAAGAACAGTTTAATTATTCTGTATTACTAGGAACAGTTAAAAATGAGTGGTATCTTATAAGAAAACCTAACAAGAAATCCCAAGTTATATTAAAAAATACTTAAGAAAAATTGCACAGAAAATTAACCATTTGCTTTAAAGAAGCGGTTCTTAACTTTTCTGAGTCATTGACAACCCTGATAGTCTGGTGAAGTCAATGGATTTCTCAAAATAGTGTCTGCTTTTAAGAAATTAAAGGAAATGCTAAATTGCAGATATATTAATGGAAATAATGGAATTATAATACATATTATGTATTATATACATAATGTATATATTATATTGTTAAATGCCAATTATATATAAAAATATAATATATAATATGATAATAATGGAAATATACATGTAATTTTTTCCCACCCAAGTTCAAAGTCCTCATTAAATATATACAGGGACTGAATCACCTCAAATTAATGCCCCCAAATATATACAGGAACTGAAAGGGGTTTGCTGATTCCCCAGTTAAGAACCCCTATAGTAAAGTGGGGAAAATGAGAAAAAAATAGTCTCTTACCAGACCAAGGATAAGGCCAATCATCAGTGTGGCTACAACAAAGATGAAATATGAACCCCAAACTGGAATTCCAAGAGTCCCTGTGAAATAGTTGTGAAGTTGCTGAAGTGGAAAGAAAAAAAGAATAAATTAATTTTCACTGAAGACAAGAGTATGATTATCTCTATTCCATATTCACTCAAATCTATGAACTTTTTTATGTGAATTATAATCAATCATCAATATATTTCAGCACCAGAATGATTCTCCCTAACAATCCTATTTTTTTATAAAATTACAAATCATGGATAAAGGAATACATTTAAATATAATGAAACTTAAAAGCTGCCTGAAGTCAATAGCCTGATTTGTGAAGGAATTCATAGTATTCCTTGGTCCATTCATCCATCACACTGGAATTCTTTCATATTTCCTTTGTGAAGTTCTGTTCTAGGTTTTATCTTGTTCTACTGAAATGCTCCAAAGAAACACAGCATCTATAAATGCCAGATATTTGTAATCTGAGATTCTTTCTGTCTACTTGCCCAACATTTACAGAAAGACATATAGGCCTGACCAATTTTCTATTTGTTGTGATTCTGAATTTTTACTATATTTCAAAATAGAATTAAAAACATTTTTTTAAATTTCCATCAGTTCTTCCCAAGTGAAAATTATTAGTGTTAAGTTTTTAGTCATAACTTGGTACTAATAATATATGTGCAAAAAGGCAGCATGAATATATGACTGCATCTGGCATCTGCCCTCATGGAAAAGCTAACATTTGTAACCTTTGTCCCTTGAATGGTAGAGAATGCTACAGTTCTGGGCCAATCAGGGACTGAGTTGTAAGATCTCTTCCACCCCCACTCTCCCCCCTATCCTCTCTGCAGTTAACCTTTATTCTGAAATCTACTGCTCATTTTTTGACTAACTAAAAGAAAATCACAACCTTTTGTGATCAGTAAACCAGGAACAAAGGTAGAATTGCCACTGTTTAATGAAAAGAGATACTCCAGCTAGCTGGAGTATTAGAGGCCCTTTCTCCTCTCATTAAAACTTACTAGTCAGGACTCTGTTGGTATTCTTCCTTGAATCTCTATAATAATACTCCATACTTATTATTATAAGCACCCAGGCATGTGGGGCTAAGTAATGATGGGGTGCTACTAATAATGATCCAGTCCTACTGACAGAACTCTGATTGTTGCCCCAGTCCCACCCCAGCCCAAACTTAGCCCCAACTCCTTAACTCCAGAGAAATCATTAATCATGGGTCTCACTAGAACAATGAGCAGGCCAGTATACTCTACAACCACATCACCAGGTTAACCCATGAGGGTTATCACAAAACATAACATAGAAATTAGCCAATAAGAAATTAGCACCAACTACTGACCAGGACATTGGATTGCAAACCTCAATAAATCTTCCCCACACAAACATGGAGCCTGCATAGTTCCCTTTTTCTGCTGTCCTAGGGTGAACCCATGCTAGTTATGACAGAATCACCTCAAATTAATACCCCCAAATGGGCTTTTCTATATGCATTCTGAGTAACCAGATGTGCAGTTCCACCAAAGTTTTAGGACCTTCCCATGTTAGTTAACTCCTCCTATAACCTCAAAATTTACATATCTTGTGATGTAATTAGCACTATTTCTAAAAATCCTTCTTTTCTTTCTCTGGGCTGTTGATTCCCTCAAGGAGCTTGGCCCACCCTCTGAGTACATAAATCTCATTAAAATTTCTTTGCTTGGGTTGGAAGCTGTGTAAGCCTGAATTCTTTCAGGGGCAACACCAGAACACACACCTGATATCTCAACACTAGTACCTGTTTCTCCCTAGTCTCTTCATCACTGAATCTTGAAGAGTAGGCCTCAAGTTTAAATAGCACTGAATAGGTCTGGAGCCCTTTGTGGCCCTGGAACTGCTCTGGGGCTACTTCTTGTCTGAGGTAAATCTCCACAACAATGACAAAGCCCTCCATTTCTAACCCTATGTGAAAGAGGCTCTCTTGGAGGGGAATTCTAAAGTGCCATGTGGAAACTGCCTTTTACTTTTTCTGTTAACTTCTCATCTATCCAATCCTCAGAACTTTCTCAGGCTGTACCTTCTGTTCTATTTAATTTCCCTTTCTCCTTAATTTTGATGCTATAGTTAAACGGTTCAATTCCACACTGCCTACTATTCTTGAATCTCTTGTCCTTCTGTTTTACTGTTTCTCTTGCTTTATCAAATCTCAATACTAGATTACTCCCATCATCATCTTTCAACACTCTTATGCTGCTAGCTAGAAGAAATTATTCAACCAAGCAGATTGAATGTAGTGCAAATTTATATGAACTACTGAGGTCTTGCTGAAGCATTTATTTCTCTCTAATCAGTTCCCTGTTTCACTTCCCATAAGAGGTGTTCCAAATTGTTCTGCCCTCCAAATTCCCCTCTCTGTACTACTCTTTTAATAATCTACCCTCATACTTAACTAAGAAAAGTCATTTCTTCAATGGCAGGTCATTGGCCATGAGTTCCATCTTCTTCCCATCTCTTTATCTTCAAACTCTTAATTTATTCTCCATTTTCTCCCCTTTTACTCCAATCTCTAATAATTAAGAGGTCCTTTTCCTAACCAATAAAAATTCCTCTGCATAAAATTGTAGATTATCATTGATCCCACCCCTTTTATTTACTCAAAATTTTATAATGGTGTCAGATTAATTAAAAGAGATTTCTGAGTGCTTAGTACTCATGTTTTAAAGCACATAAAGCAGTACACACATGTGCGCATACACTTCTAGAAATTGAGGCTGATTGGAATTATAGTATTTATTAAGTTTCTAATATATGACAGGCACTGTGCTAAATGCTACTGATACAAAGAAAGGTAAGAAAGAAATCATTACTTTCAAAGAATTCAAAGTGTAAGAGGACTCTATATTTTTTCATATAAAAAGTCCCCAAAAATGTTTCTGACCCCATGTTTCTCTGGGTCTCATTGTGTCTCAATCACTTTTTTATTTAGCAACAGACTAAAGTGCATAATTTCAAGTTTACTTGTAGTTTTTCATACCAATTCAATTGGATTACCCTAGAAGTCCACAAGATGGCAACCTTTCCTTACATGTTTAGCTATCTTAGTTTGCAATCATTTGCTTCTTTGCTTTTGGCAATAACTGCTGTTGTTTTCAAATTTCAGCAAGTATCTCATTTCTAACTCCCTTTTTTCAGGTTAATCAAATTAACCAAATAAACAATTTTTTTCCTATTCATTTGTATAATTTAGGTATTTGGAAAAATCAAAAAAGCATATTTAACAAAACATACAAATAACTATTATGTCAAGAGTGATGTTTGGCTTTGATAAAGCTAAGAACAACTGCCAAAATTCCTTTGACAAAATTTTTGGGAGAATGACAAAAAGATTAATATGTTGCATATTCTTTAAAAACAAAGGCAACCCGATTTTACTGTATTTATCTCAAGGCCTCTATGAGTTAAACTATAATTTAATTTACAAACACTAATTATAGACTTAAAAAGAGATGATCAACATTACAATGAAATAGACCTGATATTTATTTTTTGGTAGTTAACAAATGAAAACAAATGCTGATATATGCATATAGAACTTTTACAATTTGTAAAGCACTTCATTTCCTGTCTCATTTTTTTTTCCACAGCCTTCAGTTTCATTTTATTGTTCTTTTTATAGAGTAAATACCTAATAAATGCTTGCATGCTTGAACATTTCCAATGTAATACTGTAGTAATCATTATTGTTTTGATTTCTCAGTTCTGCTTACTTCATTTTGCATCAGTTCAATTAAGTCTTCTCACAGTTTCTTAATTCTTCATATTCATTATTTCTTGAAGTGCAGCAAAGTTTCATTATATTTATATGCATATTCAAACTCATACAATTTGTTTCATCACCTTCAAACAATGGGCACCTGTTTTATTTCATTTTTTTGTTTACTATAAATAATATTTTGGTATGAATGAAAATGGACATTTTAGCCATTAGTAACAAAGGCATGTCATCAAATTCCTTTCTAGAATAGTTGGACCAATTCACAGATTCATACATCAACAGTGGTGTATCTATCTTCTCATCAAACCCTTTGCTTGCTTACTATTGCTTTTTTAATATATTTGCCAACTTGCTAGGTGTAAGATGAAATTTCATAGTTATTTTGACTTTCATTGATCTTATAAGAGAACTGAAGCAAACGTTAAAATATTTGTTAACAGTTATCAATTTAAGAACTATTTGGTTTGGGGAGGATTTTTGCCTTTTGAATATAGTTGACATTTATTTGCTGCTGTATTTATATCTTTTTATTTTTCCAAATACATGCAAAGACAGTTTTCAATAGTCACTTTACAAAACCTTGTCTTCCAAAATTTTTTCCCTTCCTTCTCTCTAGATTTCCCTCCCCTAGACAGGAAGCAAGCCAACATAGGTTAAACGTGCAATTCTAAACATAATCCTACATTTGTCATGCTGCGCAAGAAAAATCAATCAAAAGAGAAAAATATATGGGACAGGAAAACAAAAACAAGCAAACAAAAAAGGTCAAAATATAGCTTTGATCCATATTCAGTCTTCATAGTTCTGTTTCTGGATGTGGATGGCTGTTTCCCTCACAAGTCTATTATAATTGCTTTGAATCACCTCATTGTTGAAAAGAACTAAGTCTATCATAGTTGATAGATGCTCTTGTTGTTGCTGTATATAATATTCTCTTGGTTCTGCCCACAAGAACGATTTGTTTACAACCTCCAACAGCTTACCCATTGGAAAATGGCCCTTTATAGTTCGTAGGGTCATATTTCCACCCATCTCCCACAATGAAGTATGGTCAATTGTTTTAGGGCCTGCTTCCAGCCATATGATGGCCAAGAGCTAAAAGGAATGTTAAATACTTGGGATAGTATTTGCAGGAAATAATGTAATCTTTGCTTTGATTCTCCCATGTAGAGAAAGGATATGAAAGAGAGTTAGTGGCCTTTACTTTCTTTTTTACCCCCACAAAAGAGCTATGGACTTTTAACAACAACAACTTTGCCTGGGATCTTACTGACCATTTTTATTTTGTGTGTGTGTGTGTGTGTGTGTGTGTGTGTGTGTGTGTGTGTGTTTCCTTCTGTGAAACAACAGAAGAATTCTTCTGCTTTGCATATGAAGACAATAAAAGGATTACTGAAAGCCTGGCTGATGTGCTAGCAAATACAAAGCATGAATTATTTGGGTAATACAGGGCCAATGTAAAAAGTAAATGTTTAATCAGTAGTTTGCATAAAGCTTTATATTCTGTTGAGATCAAATACCAACCTCCCAACAAATTTTAATGGCAGTTATATGTGAAAGTTTGTGAATCCTGTTTGGTTCATGAAACTTTGTGAGTCTTAATTTTGGCTTTTCTTATGTTGTTGATTCATATTGTACACTGAGTGTATTTTTACTCCTTTTCTGGGGAGTCCCTAATCTGTAAGTCATTTATTTTAGATTCTTCATTAGTTTGTTCCACTTATACACATTTCTACTTTTTAGTCAATACCAAAGTTTTGATGATTACTATTTAAATACAAAGTTTCACGTCTAGAAATGCTTTTATTTTCTCCTTTGCCCTTTACCCCATAATTTCTACTTGCTTTTATTATGTCCTTTGAGAATCTGGACCTTTTGTTTCTCTAAATTAATGTTATTATTAATGTGTCTAACTCTAAAAAGTACTTCCTTGGTATTTGAACTGGTGTGTAATTTACTTATGTCAGATAATTATTTTAATTAGAATTATTATTTTAATCATATTGACTTGGATCATTGCCTCCATTAAATTATATATTGCTTTTGTTGATTTTCTGGAATTTTCTAAATAAATCATTTTGTGGTCTGCAAATATGCATAATTTTATTTCTTTGACAATGTCTATGCCCTTAATTTGTTTCTTTTTATTTACTGTTATCACTAGTATTTCTTGAATAATATCAAGTCATATTGTCTTTACTTTATCATTGTATTTAATTGGAGAGCTTCTAGTGTTTCCTTACTTCAAATGCTGTTAGTATGGCTTTCAAAAAACATATTAAAATGGCTCTCCTATACTTAATCACTTTAAGATTTTTATCATAAATGAATGCTGTACATTTTCTTTTTTTCTTAACTGTATTGATTTTATTCTGAACTTAAGAACTAAAACAAACATTTCTATAACATAATAGGGGAAAAAAAGATGAGTGCATATTTACAATATGCTACTCCTTTTAAATATACATGAAAGTTATTTTGTAATTTTCTTTTTTTAATTTTCATCCTCCCCTCCCTATCTAAGAAATGACTATTAGAAAAAAAATAAAACAAATAAATATATAGATAGATAGATACACACATACACATACATACACACACACACATATAATCATTCTACATATATTTGTATTTTTTAGTTCTTTCTCTGGATGAAGATGGTATCCTCCTTCATAGGATCTACTTAGCTGAAGGTTTACATAATGAATTTTTCTGTAAATTGATAAAAAGCATTTATGCAAAACCATCAACAAGCATCATTTGCAATGGGAATAGGCTAGAAGCCTTTCAAGTAAGATCAGATGTAAAACAAGAATACCCACAAAAACTTGTGAAAAACATATTTCAGATACTATTTTCTCTACTTTATGAATGAGAAAACTAACGTTAAAAAATGGTAAATGATTTGCATAGGGTCAAACAGCTAGTAAATATCAAAAGCTGGATTTAAACCCAGAATTCTCTGACTCCATGTCAATGGACATTCTACAACATTTGCCTTAGGAAGTCTTTCCTTTCCCATCCTTTATCTTGCCTACTCTCTCCAACCTTTTTGAGTATTCCATTATTTTAATTTGATAGAAATGAATCAAAGTGAGATCAATTTAAATGAATCTTTTTCTTATTTCAAAGTTAAGTTCAATAAACTCCAGTGATTCCATAATATCTCTACCTCCGGGATCAAATAGAAAATCCTATTTTGCTTTTAAAGACATATACATTATGACTCCTTCATACCTTTTCACTTTATTTACAATTTACTCCTCTCTAACTATGCTATGATGTAATGAAATGGATTTTCTTGCTGTTCCCTGCAAAAAACACTCCATTCTACATATCCACGCTGCATTAGTGGCTGTCCCCCATGATGCAATGTCCACTTCTGCTCTAATGATATCAGCTAACATTTATATCGTGGTTAGTTTGTCTCAGGTACTGTGCTAAGAGCTTTCAATCATTATTTTCTTAGTCTTTCCAACAATGCTTGAGAGGTAAGTGGTAATATTATTGCCATTTTACAGATGAAACTATCCTTGTATTCATATTATAAATTCAACTTCTTTGCATCATTTTTGCATGTATTATTATAGTCTTTTTTAAATTAAGATTTTCTTTTAAATGTTGGTATCAATTTTAATTTATAATATGATTCTAAAATTCTGATTCATTGCTTTATTCCTTCCTGGTTTGGGTATTAGAACTCTATTTGAAACACAAAAAGATGCCAGATCTAAAGTAGGGTCTTCCTAACTCCTGGTCCAGTGCTCTCTCCACTGCACCACCTATTATAATGGCTTCTCTACTTCCTTTCAGATTCAGTTCAAACCCAATTCCTAGCTTATTAAGGCCTTTCTTCTAAGATCGCCTCCCATATATATCTTATACGAATATAGTTGTTTACATTTTGTCTTCCCCATTAGAAAGGGAGCTCTGAAGATAAGGACCATGTTTTTGCCTTTCTTTGTATTCCCCTCCATACATAGCCAGGGTCTGACACATAATAAGCACTTAATAATTGTATAAACTCAACATATCATATATAACCAAGAGTAATTCACATTTAAAGAACATTAGTGCAAGGGTATAGATCCCGCCAAGAGGGAGAACTGAGGCTACCTCGATCTTTGGTGCACAATAAGTTTTTTGCCACATTACAGAATTGTCCTTGTTGAGCAAGAGCATTGATTTTGATCGTGGGAACGGGTGTAAGCCGAGGGTCGCAGCTAGTTACTCATGAGCAGGGATGCCTTGACAAGGCCTCTCTTGTAAGTGAGCTGCTGAATTGCTGGATTGGCTCTCCTCCCATTGGCAGATACCATGCATACGCAAAGCCCACAGCTGCTTCTCTGAATGGTGATTGGGGATTGTCGACTGTTCACATGCTGATCACTCTTGCAAAAATGTATATCAACAAGGCTATATGGCATAATAAAGTGAAGCTCTTTTCACACTCTATGAGTCTCCTGCCTCATTCATCTCGTCTCTGAGATCAAAGGGCTCAGTTCTTAAAATGCAACACATTAGCATTAGTAATTGATATTTATACAGCAATTAACAGACTTCACAACAACCTTCCCATAAAAATAGACCAAATAATATTATCTATATTTTACAGAGATGGTATTGAGGGAACAAAGAATTTAGATGACTTATCTAAGGTTACACAGCCAGAATAAAATCTGGGATTCAATTCCAGGTCTTCTGGTTCTAAGTTCAATACTCTTTCCACAAAAGCAAGTAATCAACAGGGTCAACAAGTATTTAAGTGATCCTAAGTAATAGGAAATATGAAGAAAAAATAAAAACATGCTCCCTTCCCTCTAGTAACTCATTCTAATGAAGGAGACAATATACAAACAACTATGGACATTTAAAATATGTAGAGTAGTCATATTAGAGGTAAGGCACTAGGAAGGGAGGAAGAGAGATATCAGGGAAGCAGAAAATGGGATTGTAGTACCTGCCCTGCATCCTTACAAACTCAGTAATCACAATGAGTTCAAACTCCATCAGGTCTGGAAGAATCTAATTCTACTTCACAGTTTTTCCAAGAGTAGAAACTCTTAAAAGTAGAAACTTTAATCAAAATAATAAAAATTTCTCAGTGTGAGCCAATGGATCCATAGCTGTACACTAATAAGGCTAGACTAGATAATCTACAGGGTACCATTTATTTTTAGAGAAGTGCTGGTTTTAAAGCTTCCCCTGGGATTCTGCTGTACTTTGTGGACTTATGGGGCAATTCAACCTGAATTATTGCCCTTGTTCCTATCAAAAACAGAATGGAAGTCCCAATGACACTCAATGTATTTATGAATTTCTTGGAATATAAATCAACAGTGGAAAAAAAAAATCTGTATTGTGATTATAGGTCTACCTATTTTTCATTCCTGTAATCTTTACCCATTGACCAAAAAATGGTACATAAGAGGTTCTGAAGCCACACGACAATTCCAGTCATATGGATATATACCTTCTAACCTTTGAAACTTTGCAGCCTAGTGATGAGATAAGGTTTCTTATGACCTGGTCTCCTCGTATTATGGTTTATAATGTAGGATAAAAGTGGAAATTTGGGCACCCCATTAAATACACACAAACACACACACACTTTGATGATGTAATTTTCTATAACCTATACAAATAAGAACTTTAATTTTTACTATGAAAAAATTTTAAGGCAGCAAATCTTCCTTTGTTTTGGTCAAAAAGGAATTTAGTAACCATAAAACATGTTTTTTCCATGGATATGATACATCTGTAAAGCTAAAAGTGAGAGAGTAACTCTACTAAGTCATCAAGAATATACATATCCACAACATAATGCAATTATTCTCTTAAAAAAATATCAATCTGGGTCAACAAAGCAGATGTTTCCCAACTGCTAGCCAACTCCAGCTCTATCTTTAATTTAAAAAAAAAAAATCTTTAAGAGAAAACACTCCACATTGTCTAACAGAAAAAGATAACAAATGTTTTAATAAGTATCTAACAAAAGAAAATGTCTACCTGTAAACCTATAGAATACCTAGGAAAGACGAGGGAGTAATAGGGAGAAAATAAAAGGGTAAGTCACTACATAAGTAGGACAGAATAAAAATTCAAGACAAATAATTCTGGACAAATAATTTCCTGACGATTCAGTCTCTATTTATATAAAAGGAAAATATCTGTAGCAATAGACACATAAATTAATTAATATTAAACATAAGTACGCATGTGGAAGTAGTCATCATGGAAGAACATTAAACTTAGAAGAAGGAAAACTTTGGCTCCAATTCTACTTCTGCATATGTGACCATAACTTCTAAGAGCCTCAAGCAACTTTCTAGGATTTAGTGGATAATCATGGGTAGTTTCTGTACGTTAGTGAAAGAAGTTCCACCTTAGATTTTTCTTACATTGATGTAAATACAGATTCTTTTTAAATTTTGTGATACGTATGGATAAGAATATGGAAGATTTCAGACAGAAAAGCAGCATTGCAGAAATGAAAAAACTCTTAAGAAATATCCAGTACAACCTGTTTTACAAATGAGGAAACTCAGACCCAAATAGGTTAAATATCTTGTCCATGCTAGCTGGTGACAGTATAGGCACTAGGATTCAGGTCTCCTATTTCCTGTAGTCTAGGGATTTTTTTTTTCCTATGATATAATCCAAATAAGAAAATTATGATCTATGGCAAGTTGACCACTGGTTTGAAAAAAAGGATAGGGAGAGAAGGCTGATAGAATCTGTCAGCATTTTGGTTGTATCAAGTTCTCAAGTTGTATCAAGAGGTCTAATCACAAATAAGGACACTGAAATAAACAGGATTAAGTGTTTGAGACTATGTTTGAAATAATAATAGTAACATTTCTATAGCATATCAAGACTTGAAAAGCACTCGACACATACTATCTCATTTGATCCTCACAACAACTTTTCAAGGTAAATGCTATTATTACTCTCATTTCATATCTGGGGAAACAGGAATAGGGAGCTTAAATAACTTGCCCAGGGTCACACAGTTAGTAAATGTGTAATCAAATCTTCCTGCCTCCAGGCTCAGCCCTGTCTATTCATTGTATCACACAAGTGTTACTGTGGCTGAGATGTTTTCCAAGTTCTATATTGTCAGGCAGGCAGACTCTAAAGCTAGAATTTTCAGGATTCTAAAAAGGTTTCAACCCAATAAGAAACAAGCTGATCTCTTTGAAGCTGAAGACTCAGATGAAGAGTCTACCATTTTGAAGTCAGGATGATATTCCCCCTCACTAGACTGATGGCTCCACTTGAGGATCTGTATACTTGAGAATCAAGGAGTTTTTCAGCTCTCGATGTTGGGGGCTAGCAGTTCAAATCCTTCATTTGAGGCTCTTGCCATCAGAAGTCTATTTTAAGTAGAGTTGAGGTAAAATAACAAACAGAGTCTCTTGGATGAGGAGAAGGCAGAGTCAGAAAAGAGAAAGGGAAAATTTCCTAGGATTATAATATACCTTGTTACCTTTTCTTAAAGTTATTTTTTTACATTTGAGATTTTCCAGGGAATCTCAATCAATCATCCCAGAACTTTCCTACATAAAGAAGCAAAGATAATGAAATAGTGTCAGTTAGCTACCTTAAAAAAACAAAAAAATCTACCTCATCAATTATTCACAAAATGTACAGAGCAAGCTGTGGGAGTGAATGATCTGCAAACACAAATATATTTTTTAAATATTTAAAAATCAAAATGTTAAGATTATACAATGGTCAATCCTGATGAACATGGTTATTTTCAAAAGTGAGGTGATTAAGGACAGTTCCAATGGTCTTGTGATGAAGCGAGTCATCTGTACCCAGAGAGATGACTTTGGGGACTAAGTGTGGGTCATAACATACTATTTTCACTTTTTTTTTGTTGTCGTTTGCTTGCATTTTGGGTTTTTTTTTCACATTTCTTTTCCTTTTTGATCTGAATTTTCTTGTGCAGTATGATAATTGTGGAAATATATATTAAAGATGTTTAACATATATTGGATTATTTGCCATCTAGGGGAGCGGTTGGGAAAGGGAGGGAGAAAAATATTAAACACAAGGTTTACAAGGGTGAATGTTGAAAATTATCTATACATATGTTTTGAAAATAAAAGGCTTTAAAAAAGTGAATATTGTAGCATTTCCAATCACTCTATTTTTGTCCATCTGCATTTTTGACTTCCTTCACAGATTAAGTATACTTATTTCAAAGTCTCATTCTTCTTGTGCAGCAAAATAACTGTATGGATATATATACATATATTGTATTTAAAATATACTTTAACATACTTAACATGTATTGGTCTACCTGCCATCTGAGGAAGGGAGTGGGGGGAAGAAGGGGAAAAATTGGAATAAAAGGTTTTGCAATTGTCAAAAAATAAATAATTTTTTAAAAAAAGGATAGTGAAAACTATCCTTGCATGTATTTGGAAAAATAAACTACTATTAAAAGAAAAAAATCAAAATGCTAAAGGATGGAAACAGTTAGATGGTGCTATGTATAGAGTACCAGCCCAGTCAGGAGTACCTGAGTTCAAATCTGGCATCAGACACTTAACATGTCCTAGCTATGTGACATTTAACCCCAATTGCCTCAGGAAAAAAAAAAAAGCTAAAAGGATGGAGATTTGTAGTTAGAGTAGAATTGTAAATTGTCCAAAAATTACTTATAGATGAGCCATAGAAAATACCATAATCCTTGATCCACAGAAAATATTAGAAACAACAATCTGGCTTTATCAAGTTAGATAGCAAGTTTTGCTATGAGCACGCTATATTTCCTTAATTACATATGTATAGAAAATAGAAAAAGCATAGAAAAGACGACAGATATTTGAAAATAAATAAGGGTTAAAATTACTATGACTAATTATTATCCATATCATTCTATAAGAAAGCTGAGCATTTAAACAGAGAAAAATCTTTGTAGGAACCTTTTTCCCATTAATACCTAGGTTCTTGGCAAGGATTATTTAAACAAAAATATACATGAAGTTGAAAAATAAAAGCCTAGTTAGATCAAATATCAAAGGTCCATTATAAAGTAGTTCTATATTTAATGAATTTAATTAGCCCATGAGTCAAAGTATGTCATATGTTTGTAACTCTTAAAGGCTGCTTACCCGTATCCAACCCGATAAGCTGAAAAGTCCAGCCATTCCAGACATTCTAAAAATTAAAATTAAAGAAGAAAAATTAGTAATTACATGAAATATGATTAAAAACCCACAAAAATTGATGAACACTATAGCCAGCAAAAAAAAAAAAAATTCTAATATCCTTTTCTCTTTGGCTATCCTCTAAATAAGATGATTTTATACAGTGGCAGAATCCAAACAAACATTATTGGCTGGGACCTAATACATAGTTATCTTCCACTTATACCATGAAAGCATCTCATGATATTTTAAATATCAAGTAAAAAATTATTTGTCTACTATCTCACCACTTATCTTTTATCTCATTAAGCAGGGCTAGAAAAGAGATAGGTTGAATAAAAGCAATAATAATAAAGATAACAGCAACTAACTTTTTCAAATATATTATTTCATTTGGAACTTACAATAATTCTGTGAGGTAGATGCTGTTATTATTCTCATTTTACAGATGAAGAAATTGAGACCATGAGAGATGAACTGACTTGCCTAATCACATGGCTAGTAAGTATCCAAGGTAGAACTCAAATCCAAATCTTCCCAACTCAAAAGTCTAAATCCCTATCCCATTATGCCACATCACTGCCAACTTTACAATGGTGACATCTTGACTTGAACTTGAAAAGTTATCCCCCAACTTTGTCTTGGATATGTAAACCTATTTCAATTTTCAAACCTAAGTTAATTTCCAATCTAAATTGTTATTTATATATATTTTTTTTTCTGCAAATAGTGTTTTAATTTAGCAGGGAGTTGGGGTGGAATAAGCATTTATATGATACCTAGGTTCTTGGCAAGGATTATTTAAACAAACTATGCCATGAAGTTGAAAAACAAAACCCTAATTAGATCAAATATCAAAGGTCCATTATAAAGTACTTCTATATTTAATGAATTTAATTAGCCCATGAGTCAAAGTATGTCATATGTTTGTAACTCTTAACATAAAATAGTCTATAAAATGAATATCAGAAAGAAAGCTTGAAGTGGATAAAAAGCTATACTGGGAAGCAGGAAGATTTAGATTTGAGTCTTGTTACTGATCTATTCTAGCTTAACTATTTTAGTTAAATGACCAGGAGAAAGTCATTTTACTTCTGAATTCCCTAGTTAACTCTCTAAGTCCAAACCATTATAGATGAGTTGTTAATCTGGTGTCAAGACATAGTTCTTCAACCAATAAGGTCACAAGTCAGGACAAAAAATAATAATAATAACAAACATAACTGGGATTCAATTTTGAAGTAATTTTTACTTTCTCTTTCCCTGGTTCCACAAAACTAGTATAGTCTAACTGTGTAACTTCAGAATAGCTATAGATAGCTAGTCATCTATTGTCTGAGCTTTAATGTCCACATGTGTAAATTGGTGTTAACATCTGTTCTAACTTTGGGCAAATTGCTTGACAAATACAATCAAGAACAAATAAGACTAATAAAGCCAAATGTTTTACAAATAAAATTGCCAAATATATAAGATACTGCTATTACTTATATGACATATCATAGTGAAGCGAGTTACAAAATTCTTTATGTAATGTTTCTCTAGACACAGAGAAGAAAGTTTATATTATACTAAAGAAAAATATAAACCTGGATTTTTCCTATACTATGATTAACATACTGTTTAGTCATATCCAACTCTTCATTATCCCAGTGATTAATAAAGATTAGCTCTATTCAAAGAAATAAAAATGTATTATATATATAAAATATCTGAAGTTATATATTCAGTAATTTATTCAGGGTTTATTTCAATTTTAGTAAAGATATATTCAACACTGTATACCCTATCATATTGATTCTTAATACTTTAATGCTCTATATGGCTTGAATATTCCTTCCACTAAAGTGTGGTAGAAGACTTAAGAGTGAAAGAATATGAATTTGAATTCCAAATGTTCCATTTCCTTCCCTTGTTATATTAGTCAAGTAATGACTTCTCTGGGTCTCAATTACTTCAATTGCAAAATGCATGAGATAAACTAGAATACCTTTCAGATCCTTTCTAATGCTAAAATTCATGAATTATGAACTTAATAGATAGAGTTGCTATGATTGAACACTTTATCACCCTTTGGCCAATTTGGTAATAAGATTTTAAAGACATAGATTGGTTCGTGTACAACAGAGAGAACGGGACCACTTTTGAAGACTTCCATTCTCTAAGGGCTTCTTGAAAAAGCAAGGTTACTTCTATATCATGGAAAGGGATCAGAGCACTTCAGAGTAGCTATAGATAGCTAAAATTAATTATAAATTTCTTTTCTAACTCTTAGACAAAGAAATATACCAACCTCACTAATTATTACATGGACTTGTAGTAGTTGTGGCAGCAGTAGTGGTAGTAGAAATGGGTATAAGTGTGATTACAATCATAATAAAATGAGGATAGTAAAATAATAAGAATTTATATGGCACTTAGTTTGCAAAGCATTTTACATATAGAATCTCAGGATTACCCCATTTTATATATGAGAAAACTGAGATTAAGAAAGGTTGAATAGTTTGCCCAGATTCACACAGCTAGTAGATTTGAACTGAGGTCTTCCTGATTTCAAGTCTGGCACTCTATTTACTATCTCAATAGATGTCTTAAATTCTTATCAACTCTTTCAAAGAATATATGTAGTATAAGAAACATACATTATAAGTTTTAATTGATTTCATATATCCAATTAATTCAAAAGTAAAAGAAACTGAAAATGGCACAAATACATATTTTGTACAAAGGAGGTACTGTTAGTTCAACTTACTACAAGATTTAAAAATTCCAGGTTATATTAAATCAACATAGTCAGTGTCTAAAATATGAATAAACATTTGTTACTCTTCAAAGTGTCTCTACAAGGAGGCTAAATAGGAATTTGAAAGGTTGCTACAGTATACATACACTAGTTTCAGATACAACATGGAGCATTGTTTGCTGTCTATGCTTTGCTTGTGCTTGTATAAACAAGAAATTCTGAATTGGGGTGCATAAAAAGTTAATTTGATTCCCAATGTATTTCTTATGTGAATTTAATAATCATCTCTTTCAGTAAAAGAAAGCCAGAGTTTACGTTATGGAAGATGGGGATTTCCATCCAGCCACAGGCTCAACTGCTTTCCATTTCTTCTCTAAGATGTAATCCTGAAGGTCTTTGAAGATCCCTGGGCCACGGTATCGGCGAAATATTCCATCCTTTGCACTACAAGTGTCACAGAAAATAAGCATCTATTAATAGCACAAGTACATAGTACAATGGATATCATAAAAAAAAATTAATTCTTCTTTCATTTCAGTTCTCTTAAATACAATTTTATTTAGTCTTTACAGGACATGAAGCCCCAAAGTTGAACTGAGATTCAAAGATTTACAATATATTTTCAGATATAACATCCTTAAGTATGTATATATGTATACTTCTATGTATGTGTATATATATATACACATACATATATATATATACACATATAATTCTGATGCTAAAGGAATTTATAGTTTAGTAGATGTGTCTGTGAAGTATAATAATAAAAAAGTTCAAAGAAAGAATTATGCTCAAAATTATAAATTTAAAAGTACTTATCTGGTACAAATGAAAGCTTCCTGATTTTGAAATAAGGAAAGCTTGTGCTAGAATTTTCATTAGTCAATCATTATTTTTATCTAATTAAGTATATTGCCAATTATATAAAATTGTTAAAAGAGGTTTATACTCATATATATATTATAATGTATAAATATATATAAATATGTTGATTGACTATTTATATCCTTAATTTTCACATTTCTAAAATTATATCTTTTGCCAACTAACTGGCCCACATTTGAGAATTACTGACAAAAGGAAGTATTCTCATCTAAATAATACAACTGAAAATGAAAAACAAAACAAAACTTCTAAGCTATGCTGATTTCAAATGTTTTTAAAAATCCACGTAACAAATCCTGCACCACCTGTCATTAATAAATGGAATAATGAATTGTTACTCCTGAATCTGTCCAGCCATGATCACTGGAATGAGGTAATACACTCCTATGAATTCTTTTCTTAAGGAAGAATAGGGAATTGGAAGAATCTAATGTTTCTAGGCTTTTCAATATATTTAAATAATATATTTAATTAAAGAAATTAAAAGTTAAAGTGTGTGATCTAAATAGAAATCAAAAAGCTTGAATTAACCTCCAAACAGAGTAAAACAATGAAGAAATTGTCAGATCATATAAAATCTAGAGTAGGACAGCACAAAGCTTAACAAAAGATATTTGTATGAGATATTCTGGGATTTGTTGTTGACATTTTTATTGAGTGATCTGTTTATATGGGAAGAGAACAGTTTTATTCCTTATTTGATATTTAAACTTACTGGAAAATAGTCGGAAGTGTAGTGACAAAGAATCGGCCACTCAAACCTAAGGAAAATAAAAGAAACCACATGAAAAATCACATTTAGAAGGAAAACATCTTAATCATTAATTTTCAATTCTAAAAACAAAACCAAGAATTAAGCAACTTTTCAAAATTGTATCTAATCATGATAGACTTTTTTTAAACAATAGCTTTTTATTTTAAAAATATATGCAAAGATAGTTTTCAACATGCATCTCTGCAAAACTTGTGTTCTAAATTTTCCTCCTTTCCTTTCCCCCTTTCTTCCCTCCCGTAGACAGCAAGTAATCTAATATATTAAACATGTACAATTCTTCTATACATATTTTCACAATTATCATGCTGCATGAGAAAAATCAATTCAAAAAGGAAAAAATGAGGAAGAAAAAAGCAAACAACAACAAAAAGGTCAAAATACTATGTTGTGAGCCATATTCAGTCCCCACAGTCCTTTTTCTGGATTCAGATGGCTTTCTTCATCACAAGTCTACTGGAATTGGCCGAATCACTTCATTGTTGAAAAGAGCCACACATGATAGACTTTTAGTGTCTATTAACATGATAGTGTTTAGATATGATTTAACGCTACATATTGCTATTTATATACATTTTTTTCTTTTACTATTATACACTACTATCAAAGTTTCTTATGTTCATAATTTGACATATATTTAACTGCTGATCATTAGTGATCCCAGGACTAGAAAGAAACTATGTCAATGATATTATTGATTTAGTATTCTTATACTATTAGTTGGTATTATTGCTTTACAAAGTACTTTAAGTTACCTCATTTGACCTTCACAACAACTTTGTGATTTAGGTAATGTTATAGATCAAATAAGTCTATGGAGACTAAACAAGGGCATTTGTCAAGGTAAAATGTTGTAACTGCTCCAGTGAAAGTTATCATTATTATTGTCTATTCTGTTTCACCCTCCCATTGATCCATATCTCCTATATAAAGAAATACATAATCTAGCTAATTGATCACATCTCCTTTATAATAAATGTAGAGCACAAGTATAGACACACAAAAACACAGGGAATATTGAATGAAGAAAATCATTAAAAGTCTCTGAAATATACTATTAATAACAATGAACATAGTAAAAGAGAAATTTTAGTTTAACTATCCATTCATTTAACATAGATTTATTGAGAGGCTGTGATGAATTATAAACTACTAGATAGAATATATATATATATATATATATATAATATATATATATATATATATAATATATATATATATACACATATATATAGTTGTATAAAACACAATGCCTAACTTCAAGAAAATTACATTCTAATAGTGAAGATAAAACAAGCAAGTGCTTGGATATGAGAGACAGGAATGACATTACAAGTCAGTAAGTATGTGATAAATGTGATGGTGTATCATTGTTTTTGAACAAAAGAATGACAAGGTAAAAGCAGTGTAAGATTAATTAGGTACTACCAAAAAAAGATAAACTGAAATTGAGGACAATATCATCTGGGAAGTCATAAGGAAGACTGGAAGGTAATATTTAAAGAATGAACTACTGCTATTATCTAGCATGAGATCATGATGTCATATAACCCAACCTGCACAATGTTGACAGGTTAGGACTGGGGTTAATTTTTTGAAGACAAAGGCCTCATCAAACTTGTAAATAACATAAACATGAGAAGAAAGACTAACACATTTTACAGAGGGCATCTTGTCCATCAACAATTATGATTCATCTCCACAGGACTATATCAACCATGCCACTGAAACCTCTTCTGCCTAAAAGCTCATTCTACCCTGGATGATGTCTCACATTAGAAGTACCCTCTGTCTCTGAGACATCAACTTCTAATTTTCTAAGTCTTCTTAATACCTCAAATTTAAGAAGGAGGTCCAAGGCAACCATGTCTTCATTTCTTTCCAGACTGAATTACCAACTCATTTCCACAGGACTTTCACGGATCAAATTGGAGTAAACCTCCTGCACTCACCCTTATTCCCTTTCATTTTCCTTTTATGTATTATTTTCTCTATTAGAATATAGGCTCCTGGAGGACAGGGAATAATTGTGTTCTTCTAGCATTTGTATTCCCAATAACTAACTTTTAATAAATTTTTGTTGACTGGCTAATCAAATGTGTTCAGGTTCGCCCATGCTCATGCTAAAATTCATGTATACTATATAATATACTTTTGCTCTATCAATCTAGGAACCTTATTAAAAAATATAAGAAATTAGGTTAGTCTAGCACGTTTTTGTTCCTGACACATGATAGCTCACTGATACTCTTTATTTTAAGCATATTGAAATCACAAATCTACGAATGTGTTCCACAATTTTCCCTTGAATCATGGTCAATTCAACAGTTTATAGCTTGCAGAATTCTCCTTTTCTTCTTTAAAAATGAAGAAAACACTGATATATCCTTTAGCAGCATATCTCTTATTCTTCACAGTCTTTCAAAGATCTGATATTGACTTAGTGATCATAATTGTCAATTCTTTCAGTACCCTGGTAAGTATTTCACTTAGGTTTGGTAATTTCAAATGATTATTTTTTATCATAATCTATACACATCAGGTTTCAATTCTCTATTAAATATTTTTGTTCTACATTCCAAAATTCTAAGATCATTATCCTTGAGAAAGAAAAAACAAAATGTTAAGTAGTTCCATGTCTTTGTCATCCATTATTACCTCCTTATTCACCTCCAAGGAATACTTCAGTTCCTTTCTTTTCCTACTTTTCAACATAGCTTTTTAAAAAATCCCTTCATCAGGGCAGCGAGGTGGCACCCTGATTCAGGAGGGCCTGAGTCCAAATCTGGCCTCAGAGCACTTAACACTTCCTAGCAGTGTAACCCTGGGCAAGTCACTTAATCTCAACTACCTCAACAAAAAAAACAAACAAACAAATCCTTTCATGTCTTTAGCATTCATCACCAGCCTAAGATCATTGTAGATTTTAGCTTACCAGACACTAATTGCATAAGATCCCACCCATTTTCTGTATTAATTTTTCATTTCTTGCTCTTGCCTCCATTTTTTAATGTGTCTTCCTTAAATAAAAGTTGATTGATAAGTTCCATGAATATGAATGTTAATCTTTTTAGGTAGTCCATTTATATTTTGTGGCATCAGAATTTCTTTTTAGAGATTATTCTATTCTTCTTAAATTTAGGTCTCCCATTAAATTTTAAAAGGCTCTTATTTTGTACTAATTATTTTCTTTGAATAATTTAAAATCTGTTGTACCCAAAATTTAAAGCATATTTTAAACAGAGCATACTTTATACTATCAATAGCTTTCTATTTATTATTAACAGCATATTTTAAGATGACAACTACAAAAAGTTTTATTTCTAGTAGATTTTAATGAGTCTTCCTTTTTAAACAAGATGAGATTCAAAATAATGTTTTCTTTTTTTAAATCATTGCCCTTAATTTGTGAAAAAAAAATAAAAACTTTCATCAAAAGTAAGGTGAAGGGGTAGCAGATGGTACAGTAAAGAGAACACCAATACTGAAGTCAAGAAGACCTGAGTTCAAATGTGGCTTCAGACACTTTACACTTCCTAGCTATGTGACCCTAGACAAGTCACTTAACCCCAATTGACTCACTAAAAAAAAAAAAAAAAAAAAAAAAAAAAAAAAGTAAGGTGAAAATTTATCAGTTCCTCTTGCATAGAAACTCAAGCAGAGGCTAAGATGGATAGTGAGTATCCTCAATCACGTCTATAAAATGCCTCAATGCCATTTTTGTGATGTTTCCAAAAACCATCATCCATTTTATCCTTTACACCAGTCAATTTGCATCATATAGTCTCACCACAATAGTACTTTTGTTTCTTTCAACTGATCCTCATGTAAATGTTTTCGTTTAAGTACTTTCCAATTTTAAAAAGTCTATGCTTTTTCATTTATGTTTAGGTATTTTTTATTTGTATGTGTACCAGCATCTTAACCTGAATAAATTGTAAAGTGAACTTACATATTAATTTCCTTTAATTAATTCCACATTTTTTGTTAACAACACTATTTCTCTCTCAATCAGGCATAAAAGCTTCAAGAAACCTTTGATAGCTCTCTCTCCTTTATACTCCATATCTTCTAAGTTAAATCTCTTGTATTTTTTAATCAGTGGTATCCTTTTATCTGCATCCTAATAACACCACCCTCATCCTAGTCATTATTTTATGTGTTTATTTTTGTTTGTTTTTATCATTGCAGGGGCCTCCTCACCCAGCTCAGAATTAGCTTGCAGCAATGTTTTTGGATGTTGGCACAATTTAAATTGCATGCTGAATCAGTTAACTGTACTTTTATTTTGTATTGCTTTTCAAGTAGTTTTAAGTATCTCATATCTTCAGTGAGATGGGAAATTCCTTGAGGACAAAAACCATATAAAATACTACTTTTACATTCCTGCATAGTACACAACAGAATGTAAGGTATATATAGTAAGTATTCAATAGATAGTTAATTAATATATGATCATTCCTAATAATTTTTGTAAAATAATATAGATCTACTATGATTTAATGACCATTAAGAATCTTTTTACCAATGTACATCAGCAATGTGAATGACAGTCTCACTGAGTTTGGGGGCACTGACAAATAACTTGTGCAGAAACACATAAATAATATTAGAAGTAAGACTTGTATCCAGGTCTTTCTCATTCCAAAGCTATATCTCTATCAACAAAGTCATTAGTTGTTTAAATCTCTGTTACAGAAATAAAATGCAATTTGTGCCTTAGAATATTGTGTTTTTATATGGATTATATGTGAATGTTTCTTCAATGAACTCAGCATAACATGGAAATTACTCTGGATTTTAAAAGATTATGCCATTAGAGCACAAGTTGGAAAGACTTCTAGTTAAAGAGTGGTGATGAATTGAAGGGTTTTGGGGATTTTTCCCCATGAGAACCTCTCTATAGGGACTCATTACCATATTAGGTATAAAGTTGTTTGGGGGTCACAGCAATCCTTTAAAATTATGCTGCAGGTGTTGAGTACTATTTATGTCACTGAAGAGAAGACCCTGATGAAATCCATTTCTTTTAAATAATAAACTTTTTCTATTATTCCACTTAAAGGTTTAACAGACACTATGAATTGGAAGGAACCTTAGCAACAATACAAATTAATAAGTAACTGACCAAGAATTCTTTATATCATATCCACAATATATAGTCATTTGGCTATTATTCACTCATTAATGAGTGTAAGCTCACTACCTATTTGAAAGGAACCTGACCCATTTTTGGATATCTCTAATTATTAAAAACATTTCCCTTATATATACTCTGAATCTACCTCTCTAAAAAACTTCATCCCACTGTCATTAGTTCTGTCTTCTTGGTTCAAGGAAACATGTTTATTCAATTCAATAAACATTCTCTAAGAGCCTATCATTGAACCTTGTTCTCTAAAATGAGTGGCTGACCTAAATAACATTTAAAAGACCTTCTACTTCCATGATCTTATGATCCTATAATCCAGAAATGTGCTGGTATACATTTAATAACAGCTCTGATAGGGGATGGGAGAGAATACACACATATACATATATTTTAAAAATTAACTTGGAGGCAGCTAGGTGGCTCAGTGGATAGAATACCAGCCCTTAAGTCAGGAGGACCTGAGTTCAAATTTGGCCTCAGACACTTAATACTTCCTAGCTGTGTGATCCTGGACAAGTCACTTAACCCCAAATGCCTCAGGAAAAAAAAAAAAGTTAACTTGCCTTTTTCCAAGATTTTCATAGATCTAGGCAATCAACATAGGCACTGTTTATATAAAGATCTAGTGAAGGAAAATGAGGAGGAATAATCAAATATGTAGAAGTACTAATGAGAACAAGGTCACAAAAACTTAGTAGAGAAAGGAGAGTATCAAGAAGAAGAGAATGTCCAATAGTGTCTAAAGCTATATGTGGAAAGGTAGAGAATGAAGACTGAGAAAAAGCGACTATGTTGGGAATAGAGATCATTAGGTTCAGTTTGAATGATAGTAGGTTTGTCGATAGTAGGTTCAGTTGAATAATGAGTTTAGAAGTTAGATTACATAAAAAGTGAGAAGATTGGAAGTGGAGGTTCTAATTTGGGATGGTTTTCTTAAGAAGCTTAGGCACATAAGTAGAGGAAAAATATAATATGAAAAGATAATTAGATTAAATGAAAGCTGTTTTAATGTTTATAATTTAGGGTAGCAAAGAAACACCCAGTAGTGAGTCACTGAAGATTAATGAGAGAGTAGAGATGATAGAGGGCTATCTGATGAAGAAGATGGGGGAATCTAATGGAATCCATGTGTATGCAGAGGGATGTACCTTGGCAAGGAGACAGGCTAATTCTTCATGTGAGAAAGACTGATTGAGGAGACAAGGGGAGAATCCATGTGAAGGTTATGAGATAAGGAAGAAGGAAAAAGAAGCAGTTTTCTGCAAAGGAACTCAAATTTTTCAATCATAAGGCTATATTCTTAGAAGATGAGAGGGTTGAAGAGGAGTGGAAGTTTCAGGAGGGATAAAAATGTTTGGAAAAATGGCTGTGGAGAATCAATCGATTAAGAATGTGTAAAAAGATTGCTTGTATAAGAGCTACTTCAGAATACATAACAGAAATCTGTATAGACCACAAAAGTACAGTTTTATCATTTTCTCCAATTTCATTTAGCATGTAAATAAGATGAAAATCAGGGGATGATGGAATTAATCCGAAGACTAGGTTTGGGAGGCATGATGTGATTCACAATAGGGTTAAGAGAGGGAAGAGAAGGCAGTAGCCAGATCAGAGAGAAGGACTGGGAAGGACTAAGGGGTTAAGGGACTATGGTCATGACAATGATCATGACAATGAAAAGATTTAGGGATTATAAAGAAAAGAGAAAAATAGAATGAAAAAAGATTATGATTGGATTAAGGAATTTTAGAGTTTAGGAACTTGAAAGTGGAATACTTGTAAGTGATGGTAAGATTATCTCTATATACATATGTGGGAGGGTAGAAGTACAGGTCCCAGGAAATGAATAAATTTAGGAATAAGGAAGATATAATGTGTGTGAGAGAGAGAGATTATCAGGATGTATGATAAAATACCCCAGTATGAGGGCAGGACTTTAAAAGAAGAAAGAGAGTATGAGCCCAAAAGACACAGAACTTATTAAGGAAAGAAGAATGTCCTGGAAAATTGGTAGGTAACAGCTAACCAGAATTTCAACTGAGTAATAAATACTGATTGAATGACCTTCAAAGGTTCAAAACCTTTCACATTATGTTCTAGTTCTAATTTTTTGCAGGCCCATTACACCTTCCTCCTTTCTGGCATTTGACATTCTAACCAAGTTGGTAAACTACTTTCTAAGTCTGGAATGCACTCCTTTCTCATTTTTGATTTTCAAAATCTGTCTTCCTTCAAAGCTCAGCCCAAGTGTCACCTGGTACATGAAGTCTTCCCTGATTGCTTTCTGTATATTTTCTATTTGTTTGTTTATAGGTGTCAGGAGCAGGACTTGGACTCAAATATTCTTGGTCTAGACGACACCTCTCCATCACCGTACCAATATCTACCTTACCTCTACCTTATCTATGTCTATGTTGTCTCCTACGCTCACCATAAAAGTGTAAGCTCCTTATAAGTGGTGACCATATCTCAGATAATTAATATTTAAGAGGTGTCAGGAAAAAGTTATCGTAGAAGGTAGGGTTTTCACTAGAATTTAAAAGAAACCTGGGAAGCCATAGGACAGTGGTGGGAGAGAGGGAAAGAAGAAAGGAAGAAGAGATAACATTTCAGACAGTTAAAAGGACAGGAGTTAGGAGACAGTGCCTTTTATGTATGGAATAGAAAAGCCAGTATCCCTGGATTTAAGAGCATGAAAAGCCTGTAAATGTGTAAGAAGATTGGAAAGTGTTTTAAAAATGTTTTTTTTCTATTTATATGTAATTGTAAAAAAAAAATGTAAAAAAAAAAAAAAACTGAAAAGGAAGATGAGAGATTATGAAGTGTTTTAGTACCAGACAGAACATTTTATATTTAATCCTGAGGATTAGAGGGAATCACTGATGTTTACTGAGTAGGGTGGTAACATGGTAAGACCTAGACTTTAGGAAAACCACTTTGGTGGCTGAGAGGAAAAGGAACTGGAGTGGGAAGAGCCTTGGGGCAGATAGACCAACCACCAAGCTTACTGTACCAGGATGGTGGTGGTTATCATAGGAGAGATGAGGGCTCATTTGAGAAGTAAAATTAACAAGCCTTGGCAGCAGAATGGATGCAGGGAGTGCGAGTTAGTAATTAAAGGTAAGTCTTGGAGACTGCAAAAATGATGGTACTCTTGACAATAAGATGGAAATATGGAAGGAGGGAAATTTTAGGAGAAAAAGATGAGTTCAGTTTTTGTACAGTAGAGTTGATAATGGAATCAATTTGAGTAGATGAGGTTATCAAGTGAAGTAGTATAGACAAAGACAAGAAGACCTCAGGACAGAGTCCTGTAGAACACTTATGGCTAAAAGATGCGACCTGAATGAAGATGTAACAAAAGGAAAGTGGTCATATAAGGAGAATAAGAAGAATCAAGAGAAACTGGTATTCCCAAAAACAAGAGATAAGAGAATATCAAGGAGAAGAGGGTGAAAAGACTACAGAGTTAAAGTAGAAAAAGGACTTCCTTTGAATTTAGTACTTAAGAGATCATTGTTGGAGAGATCAGGTTCAGTTAAATGATGAGGTTGGAAACCTGATTATAGAGTCAATGTATCAAGTGGCTTGTTTTATCACAAAAGGAAGTCCTATGAAAAGCAGTTTTTTTCTGCCATTAAAACAGACATATATATCTATTTTACCTTCCTTTGAGAAAAAACAAAACAGTAACAAATTACCCCCAGTTGCTAGTACTCTGTCATTAAAAGTTATCTTGTCTGTTTTGTATGTCTTCTGTATATAATCTAGATGTATATGTTGTCTCGCCTTTCAGAATATAAGCTCTTTTATCTAGAGGGCAGGGGAAGTTTACTCCACAGTGTTTCAGGCCTCCTTCTCCAACTGCCATTTCTCTTATTTAAGCCATTTTATGTTTATCCTCTACATCCTTTTAGAAAAAGACCTCTTAATAAATCAATTTTATAAGAATACAAATCATTCTCCAACTGATAAATGGTCAAAGGATATGAACAATTTTCAGGTGAAAAAATTAAAAGCATCTATAATCATATGAAAAAAACGCTCTAAATCATTATTTACTAGAGAAACTGTAAATTAAGATATCTGGGATACCATTTTACAACTCTAAGATTGGCTAAGATATCAGGAAAAGATAATGATGAATGCTGGAGGGGATGTGGGAAAAGTGGGACATTCATGTATTGTTGATGGAGTTGTGAACTGATCCAACTATTCTGGAGAACAATAGAAAATATGCCCAAAGTACTATCAAATTGTGCATATTTTTTGATCTAGCAATGTCACTACTGGGTCTGTATCTCAAAGAGATTATAAAGCAAGGGAAAGCATTCACATGTGCAAAAATGTTTTAGTAGCTCTTTTGTGATGGCAAGAAATTAGAAATTGAGTGGATGCCCATTGATTGGGGAATGGCTGAATAAATTATGATATATGAATGTGATGGAATATTATCATTCTACAAGAAATGATGAGCAGTCTGAGTTCAGAAGAGCCTGGAAAGACTTACATGAACATCATTATGCTGAGTGAAATGGAACAGCATCAACAGTACATGTACATAATAACAGCAAGATTATCAACTGTGTTGATACATTGTGATGGACTTGACTCTTCTCAGCAATCTGATGATTCAAGACAATTCCAATACACTTGGTTTGGAAAATACACCATCAGCATTTAGAGAGAGAACTGTAGAGACTGAATGGGGCTCAAAGCATAGTGTTTTAATGTCTTTTTTTTTTTTTTGCTTTTTCTTTCTTGATGAATTTTTCCCTTTTGTTCTGATATTTCTTGCATAACATGACAAGCATAGAAATATGTTTAAAAGGATTGAACATGTTTAACCTATATCAGATTGTTTGCTTCCTTGGGAAGGAAAAGCAAAAAGGAGAAAAATTTGTAACACAAGCTTTACAAAAATGAATGCTGAAAACTATCTTTACATGTATTTGGAAAAATAAAATAATATCAAGAAAACAAAATGAAAGATCTCTTAATGAGTTCTTACTATAGTTATTTTTTTGTCATCTTTACCCCATCGGTATGTGTTTTTCTAGTTTTATGTTCAGGGAGGACTAATATCTCTGGTGTTAAGGCTTATTGAGCCCTTTTCAGGGTTACTCATCCATCTTTAATATCCACTCTTCCTCTAATTCTCATCTACGGTTCGAAGAAGCTATAGCAGGAGGAGCAGCCACTACTCAATAAAACCATCTTGGAAGAGGCTAAGCCAGGGTGAAAGTAACCAATAGGCCTCAAATCCATCATTGGTTTAGGGGGATGTCCACACCAAATATGTAAAAACTTCCCCTGGCAATGTGGGCAAATGAGAACAATTTGTTCTAACAACCATGAAGATGGCTGAAGCATACACTGTGGAGCACTCAGAGCTTGGTCAAACAAAGGGTACTCCAAGATCATCCACTATATTCTAGGTCACCACCATGGTTCTGATGTTTTTCTTGCCACTATACTTTGATGATTCTGAAAGAGTGAGGTTAAATGCTTTGCACAATTCTACCTCATTTAAATTCAATTTATGCACAAGTCAAAACATCACCCTGTGATGTCATTGATTCACTTCAAAAACAAAGGATAAACAAAACCAATATTTTTCTCCTCAGGTTTTGTTCTCTTTTGTTTTTGCTTCAATCACAGTATTATAAGGTCATAGATTTAGAGTTGGAAGGGATCTTAAGAGGTCACAGATTCCAGACTCTTTATTATAGAAGTAATCTCACTGAGAAATCCCATTTCTTGCTTCTTCTTGATTTTTCTTGAATCCTAGTCAATCTGTTCCTTTTAGTCCTGACCTTTTCTTCCTCCAGTTTGAGTCTTTCTCCTTTCTCCTCTTGCAAATTCTCCAGAAGTCATTACAAATTTCCTTTCACTATTCAAACTTTTTCATAATTTCAATACCTGACAAGTGGTTACTATTCTTTCTTCTTACGATACTTAGTTTTGTAATTATATATAAAATCACTTGTCTTTTCCAAATTGTGGGCAACTCTTTGAGACTATTAAGTTATAGTTGAGTTGTCATCTGTGACATTGTAAGGAGTTTTAATAACAATGATATCAACTTGAACCTGAAAAGTGTTGCTACCTCCCTGAAAACTTTTTAGAAAATGTTTTAATATGTAAATTATTTCATTTGGTTCTCACAATGGCATTGTGAGTCTGCAAAAGGATGTATTATTAAAATTTTCATCTAATGTATGAAGAAATTGAAGTAAAGAGATTAAGAAACTTATCAAAAGCATTAGCTAGCTAATGACAGAGTGCATGGTGGGTATTCAGTCTCATAACACCTACCCTTCAGTTCTATGTTCTTTCCATCATGTCACACTACCACAAGTCTTGCCAGCCTAAAGATTTTGCTGAGAAAGGATTTTAAGGAATGGCCTGAAATTTTCAGTGTAATTCAGACTTAATTCTCCTTCCTGAGATGGTTAACCTTGATCTTAGCAAGATTTTAATTTAACTTCTAACTTCTGAAATGAGTTAGGAAATGTATGCTACCATTATAGAAACAACTGGTCTTCTTTGTCTTTGGGAATCAACTTCACATGCATAAAACAGAAAATCCAAGTCTGTTCTCATTAAAATTATATGCAAAAGTAAACTTAATTGAAACATTCTCTGTTATACACAATATTTTCCATATAAAAGAAATGTACACAGACTACAGTTCTGTGGAGTATAACCATTTTTTTTATGGCTCAATTCATTGAATGTTGTTCTTATCCTGAGATTATATACTACAAGTGTTTTCACAATGTGTGAATTTTTTTTTTTTGGTAGAATCCTTTTTGTAAATGCAAATGAAGGTAGCCTAGCTATACCAGACCTAAAACTATATAATAAAGCAGCAATCATCAAAACAATTTGGTACTGGTTAAGAAACAGGAGTAGTCTATCAGTGAAATAGATTAGGTTCACAAGAAACAAAGTCAATAACTATAGACATCTAGTGTTTCATAAATCCTCAGCTTCTGGGATAAGAATTCACTATTTCACTAAAATTGCTGGGAAAATTAGAAAGTAGTATGGCACAAACTAGGCACCCATACCCAATACCCTATACCAAGATAAGATCAAAATGGGTTCATGATTTAGACATAACGAGTGATACTATAAGCAAATTAGGAGAACAAAGGATAGATAGTCTACCTCTCAGATCTGTGGAGAAGAGAGGAATTTATGGCCAAAGAAAAACTAGAATACATTTTGGAATCCAAAATGAATAATTTCAATTATATCAAGTTAAAAAGATTTTGTACAAACAATATCAATGCAGACAAGATTAGAAGAGAAACAGAAAAGTAGGAAAAATTCTTACAGACAAGGGCTCTGATAAAAGCCTCATTTCTAAAGCATCGAGAGAATTGACTCAAATTTGTAAGCACACAAACCATCCTCAAATTGATGTAGTTGGTGAAAGGATATGAATAGACAATTTCAAAGAAATTAAAACTACTTCTAGTCATATGAAAAAATGTTCTAAGATCAGAGAAATGAAAATTAAGATAATTCTGAGGTACCACTTCTCTGATTGGCTGAGATGACAGGAAAAGAAAGGTGGGAAAACTGGGACACTAACACATTGTTGGTAGAGTTATGAAGTGATCCAACCATTCTGGAGAGCAACATGGAACTATGCCCAAAAGGCTATCAAACTATACATATCCTTTGTTCCAGCAGTGTCTCTACTGGACCTATATCCCAAAGAGATCATAAAGAAGGGAAAAAGACCCCCAAGTACAAAAATGCTTGTAGCAGCCCTTTTTGTAGTGGCAAGAAACTAGAAACTGAGTGGATGCCCGTAAGTTGGAGAATGGCAGAATAAGTTATAGTATATAAATATTACGGGATATTATTGTTCCATTAGAAACAATCAGCAAGAGGTACACAGCAATAACAAAATTATGTGATAATCAATTCTGATGGATATCCCTCTTTTCAACAATAAGGTGATGCAGGCCAATTCCAATAGTCTTTTAATAGAGAGAGCCATCTATATCTAGAAAGAGGACTGTGGGGACTGAATGTGGATCACAAAATAGTATTTTCACCTTTTTTGTTGTTGATTGCTTGCTTATTGTTCTCTTTCTCATTTTTTTTTCCTTTTTGATCTGATTTTTTTTTTGTGCAGTATAATAACTGTGGAAATATGTATAGAAGAATTGCACATGTTTAACATATATTTGATTACTTGCTGTCTACAGAAGAGGGTGAGAGAAATGGAGGGAGAAAAAAATCTGTAATACAATGTTTTGCCAGAATGTTGAAAACTATCTTTGCATATATTTTGAAAATAAAAATCTATTCTTTTTAAAAAGAATCCATTTTTAAATTTTCAAATTCCATTAATTTCTAAATATCTAAAAGACTTTTTTGTATTAAATTAGAAAACTTATGACAAATACTTAAACTATAGACCCAATTCATTTATAACCATCATCTCTCTTTATTAACTTCATTTTTCAGGAAAAAGTATAATTCTTCCTTACAAGTAATAAAAGCATTGCTATAGATATATGCAGTCATAATAAAGCAAAAAATTAATGGAGATAGTTAACTAAATGGAAATTTTTCATAAGGCACTATCCTGGAAAGCTTTCAAATATAAGAATTTATTCTTATTTTAATAATTTTCCATTGCTCATTTTGGGTTCTAGAAGCACTTAAATATCAAATGACTTCTTGTATTTTAACAACAAATAACCTAAAACTGACATTTGATTTGAAAATTCAGCATTGAAATTTAATTATTAAAACACTTTTAATTGGTTCGTTGTCCTTACTAACATTTATGTCTAAAATATTAGCTATCATTTTATGATGATCATTTAGTATCAACTCAATAGCTTCCATACTAGGGGAAGGTAAGTGTTCTAATTCACTCAACTATTTTTGTTTTTGTTTTTTTCATTTTTTAAAAATTCACTGTAAAGACAGCATATTTAACTTCTAGCATATGTATTTGTATACTAAAGTCATTCTATGATATGATGCCTCATAATAATGTGAAAGTAACATTAAAAGCTTAAAATTTACAGCATTAAAAGGACCAACTCTGAGACATTCTAAGTTGATATGGCTTGGAATACAAGGCTCAGCAACAGATTTTGTTTTCTGAGGAAAAACTCAGCAAATTCAGATAGCTTCATCACCACAAAACTAGTAATCACTGGCAATAGTTCTGGGCCACAACCACATGAATAGGGTTCCTAAGTGGTGTACTGAATATTCTGTCAGATAAGCTTAAAGACCAGGTTTGAATTCTGACTCAGACACTTAATATCCATGGTTCCTGGGAATTACTGAACCTCTCTGATTCTGTTTCTTTATCTAAAACAATGAGCATAATTATATCACCTATCTCACAGGGTCAAATGAGATTGTGTATGTATACATAGATAAATATAGGCCTGTGTAGCTTTGCAAAGCATTAAGTTTACAGAGCTAGAGGCAGTTAGGTGGTACAATAGATAAAGTACTGGGCCTGGAGTCAGGAAGATTAATTCAGCTTCAGATATTTAATAGTTGGGGATCAAGTCACTTTACCTGTTTGCTTTAGTTTACTCATCTGTAAAATTAGGATACTAATAGCAACTACCTTCCAAGTTTTTGGGGAAGAATAATATTTTAAAATATTTAACATACTACTTGGTTACAGAGTAGGCATTATGTTAATGTTAAGCATTATTATTATAAATGCTAGTTATTATTTAACTTTTATGAAATCACCATAAAAAAGATGCAAAATTCAACCAAGGAAGATACCAATATGGATATAATTACAAATTCTTTAAGCATATTTTTTGTATTTTTAGCCATTGTTTTCTAACTTCAGTTTGTAAATTTGGCACCAACTTTGAATACTCATCTTCACTCACTCACATAACCAAACAACTGCCAAAAACTGCTACCTCTAGCATTATAACATCTTTCACCCCAAACAATCTACTCTTGAAATCAGTCACTTCTCTCTTCTTGCTTTATACTATTACAGTGTGTTTCTGAGGAGGCTTCTACCTCAAGTCTTTCCATATTTCAATCCAACCTCCATAAACGTCATAAGTCATTTCCTCAAAAGTCTAACCATTTCATTCCCCTTCAAAAGCTTCAGTGGCTTCCTATTGCTTTTAAGATCCAATATAAATTCCTCCTTCTCAACCTGATCCCTATTTTGTGCCCTCATTCTATATTACTGTCCTTTTTGCATTCTACTGTTCAGTCAAACTGGTTGTTCCCTGTTCCTCACACACAGCACTCTATTTCTTATTTCCTTTATAGGGTCTTTACTCTGGCCCTCCTCTATGCAGCAAAGCACTGCCTTCTCACCTTAATCTCACAGAATCTTTTACTTCCCTCAAGACACAGCTAAAGGACAACTTTTTACATGAAGCCTTTCCTGCTCCCCTAACTTCTAATTCCTTCTTCCAAGTGATCTTACATTTATTCTGTATTTACTTATACATAGGAATTGAAACATCTATAATTTCATTTATTTAGGGTACTCATGGGGGAGGAAACTCCTTCTACCAATGCAGATTAATGCTTTCCTTACAATTTATAATCTTAAGAAAACTTTCTAGAGGACTAAGAGACTGAAAAACTTGCCAGGGTGACCTAGATAACATATATCAGAAGTGAGAGTGGAACTCAGGTCTTGTAGATTCACAGGACAGCTCTCTATTCATTTTTCATATTGCTTCTTTTTATTCATATGTCTGCATGTTCTTTCCATACAAACTTCTTGAGAGCAGGATTATTTAATTGTTGGTCTTTTGTTTCTAGTACATAACTCAGCACTGATACCCACTAAAGAGTAGATAGAATGCTGAGCCTGGAGTCAAGAAGACTTGAATTCAAATCTGAATACAAGCTTTGCCATTCTGGACAAGTCATTTAACTGTATTTGTCTTAATTACTACAGAATCGACATGTCTTCATCTATGTAACTAAATAACTGAACAAATAACTGAACAGCATAGGAATAAACATGCACTGATTCCTATACACACTATATATATTTACATATATTATGTTACATGTAAATATAATGTAATGTATATATTTAGGCTATATGTGAATATAATAAATTGTATATATTTATTCCTATATGCATTCATATAGTACTATATTCATAATACAGAATAATCAGCTCTGCATTTAAATGTAAATTCAAATTTAAATTATTTATATATTATAGTATATATCAGATATGTCAAATATGTGGCCTATAACACTACCAAGTCCTGCACAAACTAGACTAAAATGTAACTGGAAAACATTTTCACAAAATAAACAGAAATACAATAGAACACAGATGTTAAGATGTAGTTTTCTAAATCAATATGCAGCCTGAAGAAATCCTTATGTATGGTTTAATGATTCCCCATCTTTATTGTAGCTTGACACTATTGGAGTATATATATGCTACATATCATACTAGATACTATATTACCTATCATATAGCATTCTCATATATGGACATATATATACATATGCATACTATTCTAAAATGGGTAGATAAATTCTATAAATAATTCAGCAAGACTTCAGTCATGTTCAACATTTCATGATATCATTTGGGATTTGCATGGCAAAGCTCCTAGAATTGTTTGATATTTCCTTCTCTGGCTCCTTTTACAGATGAGGAAAATGAGGCAAATAGGATTAAGTGACTTGGCCAAAGTCATACAGCTAGTAAGTATCTGAGGCCAGCTTTTAAACACTATGTCACCAAACTGCCCTCAACAAGGTTATGCAAACTAAATCAATATTTTAATACTCTAAGATTTAAATGAAGAGATAATATGGTGAGTATACAAAAACTATACTGGAGAACAAGATTCAAGAGAAAAAAATGAGAGAATAGAAGTTGATAAAGAGAAATCCCCGCTTACTTTCTTCAAGAAAAAAGTTAGGAACATGGTGAATAATGAATATCACAAGATTTAAAATTGATCACATTTTGGTCTGAAAATGATTGAATGGTGAGGGAGTCAAATCTACACTGAATGACTATATATTTTCAGATCTGTTACAGCAAAGATCAAAATCAATGCCAAATTAAAGGACAAAATGAAAGCAAGATACATGTAGTCAAAGCAACTCTAATCTATTTAAACAAGCTATTAATGTGGGAAAATAGGAAAGGGATAAAAAATAGACACCAATGTAGAATATCACCATTTATCTTAACCAAGGTAAATTAATAACCACAATGATAATGTGTATATATTGCTTCAATCCATAATCATTTGATCTCCTTGACAATTTTTACTTCATAAAACAGTAAAAAAAATTTTTAAAAATAATAAAAAATTAAAAAAACTGAAGAAAAAATAAATTTTCAGAAACTTAGAGCCCTAATTAAGCCAGAACATTTCCAAAAGTACTTAAGATGAAATTAGATGAATAATGTGAATAGAATAGATTTCGCAACCTCTATATAATGAACTATTTTCAATGTTCCTTTTTACCATATAAAACATGTCTAATTTTTCTTATACAAAAAAAATCTTCCATGTCCTTGAAAATGTCAATCAAATTTTTTCTAATCCTTATCTTCTCTGGGCTAAAAGATCCCTAGTTCCTTCAACTAATCTTCACATGGCATGAACTAGATACCAACCATTCTGATTGACGTTTTCAACATGCTCTCTCCCTTGTTAATGTCCCTTTTAAAATATACTTCCAGAACTAAATGCTGCACTCCAAATATAGTGTAACCAGAGCCAAGAATATAGTAGAACAATCACCTTCTAATTCCTGGAAGCTAGACCTCTCTTAAAGTAGCCTAATATTTAATCAGTTTGGGTTACCATATCATAATGCTGCTTCATAATGATTTTTGCAGTACACTTAAATCCCCAGATCTTTTTTTCAGAAAAATTGATTAATTATGCTTCCAATCTTCTTATTCTTAAATTTGTTTCTTCAATCTACATATAAGATTTAAAATATATTCCTATAAAAGTCCATCTCATTAAATTCAAACTACTCTCCTGATTTAACAAAATCTTAATGAATCCCAACACTAAAATCTAGCATGTTAGCTAATCTCATCTACCTTTTTGTTATCTATCTGATAAAAATATAATCTATGCCTTTATCCAATTCACTAACAAAATGTTAAACATCATAGGCAAAACACAGATCTCTTAATGCCAGTGGTACCAATAACTATTTTCTTACCCCATGCAACTTTTATGCAGCATACTCTCCTAAAAATTCTGGAGAGATAGCTTCCTTTAGAAATTGTGACATTGTGTGCATTCAAAAGGAACTGTGGAACATGAGAGCTGTCAATCAACTAGCTACTCTCATTTCATGATCTCTCTTTCAAGGTATGGGGTCTTTGATGTTATTTATACATATGCAGATATATATACAGCATATATATACAAATGTATTCACATATGCACACATATACAATATGCATATGTGTATAGATAGAAAATAAGGGCAGTCAGGTGACACAGTTAATAAGTGACACAGTAGACTTGAAGACAGGATGACTCATCTTCCTGAGTTCAAATCTGCTTCAGACACCTATCTGTATTTAATTATACATATCATACATATAAGCATATAAGATTTATCTAAGAAATCATATGAGGATGAGTCTTTTTGAGGGAATTGTATTGCTTTTCTGCTAAATCAAAAATGAACAAGGTAATAGATTTGCTCCTTCAGGCAAAAGATGCGTAAAGTTCAATAATCAATTTGGAATTACTAGAGTTAAAGCAAGGAGCACAGTTCAATCACTAAGAAATCTCCAGGGGTTTTGAAAACTCAAGTATGTTCCCAGTGAAGCTATTAGTTGCATTAAAGGCCTGTTCAATTCGCTATTTTAAACTCATAACTAAAAGTTTAAAATTGGAATAAAAATTTTAAAAGCTATTAAGATGATTATTAATACATAAGTAAGTTAGCCTCTCAATGTGATCAAGCTAAAACAGAACAGAACAAATCAGGAAATTATTTAAGTACTTAAAGAATCTTTCTGATCTAGCCATCTTACTGGAAACACAATTTATTTTCTAATTCCTAATTCATGTTTGTATAGCAATATATTTCTATTTAAAAGTAATATAAGAGCCATTTAAAAAACAATAACATAATGAATAATTAATTAGAAGTGGAAAATTCTAACAGGCCATCCAAACATTCTGACATTCTTAAAATGTTAATTTATTAGTTCAAGTTTAAGTTTTAGTTATTTCAAAACAATGAGAAATTTAACACTTCTTACTTTTTAAAGTTGCCACAATCAGCAATCTGCTCTGAAGGACAAACTCAATTTGTTTTGTTCTAAAATATTTCATTGTTTGCTATCTTTACAGGTAATTCACTATAATGGTGAGATTTTTTAAAAATCAATTCCTTCATTTAATTTTTTTTTAAACTTTTTTGATGATCATCTTTTTCAGTTAACATACATCAATTTGGTAGTACTGAATACAAATAAACATATATCTGCATATTTAGTATTTTCATTGTTTCTTCAGTTTATTAATAAAAGTCATTTACTAAACACACTGGATGAAAACAGTGGATTCAATTATATTTTAACATTATGAAGGTTTTCATTATGAATTCTGTAATTTAATTTACTATTATAATATGAATTCATGATTAGCATTTTTCCAATGATTGAAACATAAATAAAGCAGCTAAATTTCCAAGTATTTTGTAATATTAATGTGTTCTGGCTGCCTGTTAACTAATAACTTTTACTCCTACTTTCACTGAAATTAGGCTGAAAATAATATTAAATACAACTTCTCAAATTATAACTTTAAAGAAATGACTTCCAAATTGAGATGCTCATCAAAACCTAATGATATCCTGCATCCTTAATACCCAAATCATGCATAATCAATGACTCCCCCACATATACAAAAACAATCTTAATTTTTCCCTCCTTTTAAAAAGCAAAACAGCAGAAACAATCACAATTGAAAAGCCTCTAGAAAAAGGACAAAGAAGTTATCTCACTGGGTTTTTAATGAAAATCATCTTCTTCAGGAAAGAGACCTGTATGTGCCAAAATGTTTGTGGCAGCCCTGTTTGTAGTGGCTAGAAACTGGAAAATGAATGGATGCCCATCAATTGGAGAATGGTTGAGTAAATTGTGGTATATGAACATGATGGAATGTTATCGTTCTGTAAGAAATGACCAGCAGGATGGCAAGACTTACATGAACTGATGCTAAGTGAAATAAGCAGAACCAGGAGATCATTATATACCTCAACAACGATACTGTATGAGGATGTATTCTGATGGAAGTGGATTTCTTTGACAAAGAGATTTAACTTAGTTTCAACTTGATCAAAGATGGACAGAAGCACTACACCCAAAGAAAGGACACTGGGAAATGAATATAAACTACTTGCATTTTTGTTTTTCTTCCCGGGTTATGTCTACCTTCTGAATGCAATTCCCCCTGTGCAACAAGAGAACTGTTTGGTTCTGCACACATATATTGTATATAGGATATACTGTAACCTATTTAACATGTATAGGACTGCTTGCCATCTGGGGGAGGGGGTGGGGGAGGGAAGGGAAAAATCGGAACAGAAGAGAGTGCAAGGGATAATGTTGTAAAAAATTACCCTGGCATGGGTTCTGTCAATAAAAAGTTATTTTTAAAAATAAATAAATAAATAAATAAAGGATGAAAGAAAGAAAGAAAGAAAGAAAGAAAGAAAAAAGAAAATCATCTTCTTCAGAGCTATTACATATCTCAAGCCTAAACTGTTGTACCTTTTTTTTTTTTTTTAATTGCCAACTGAATTCATGATTCAGGTTTTTCAATGAAGATTTTCCAAAATCTGATTCTTTAACTTATTAGAGTTCCAATAGGAAATCCATATCTATATTTTCTTTTTTTCAAAAGGTCATAATAAGTCAAATCAGAACTTAGACATGAAATAAGTAAAAAAAAAAAAAAATACACACACACACACATATATGTAATTCAAAAGTAAAAATATAGTTCCTTTGGAGACTTCAAAAGTATTTAACTTTTAGAGTTAATGTGAATTACGGAAAAATATAGCTTTATTTCTTAAATTATATATTATTCTTATATACTAAGTGAATAATTAACTTTGGGTATCTTGCCAACATTTAAAACCATGCTAATTGAGAGTTCTCTTTTTAAAAATGTCATTCAAAGTTCATCATCTATAGTACCTGGTTCTTGAGTGACATCCACCTTTCCCACACTGACATCAAGTATTTCACCATTTTGGGCAAAAGTCTCCCATTCTGATTCAGTCTGCAGGCAAGCTGGACACCATGGGGCATAACTACAGAGGAAAGAATATTTCATCAATACATAATGAAAATGTACCTGTGAGAAAAATAAAGACATATAAAACAATTTTTGTTTATTTTTTAAAAAAAGGCACAGAAAAGGAAAATATATATTTTTTAAAAGCATATTTTTTAGAGATGGAAAAATTAGAACACTGAATTTATCAATCTATGTCCCAGTATATTCAAACAAAATATTTTCTTATGAAAAGATTTATGGGAAAAGAAGAACTTTACTATGTGGTTTTTTGTTCTGTTCAGATTTTGTGAAAGTGAAAACCTTCAAATTTGTATTTACATCATATGACTCCATGGTCGGAGAAACTGTTTTCAAATCCTAATTGATATTTATCACCTTTGTGATGTAAGGCATATCCTTTCTCATCTTTAATATGAGGAGCCTGAAGCCTAACAGCAAGAAATAGAAAAATAAATTTCATTTAAAATAACTGTAGACTTCATAAAATATTTGGAACACAAATCTAGAATTATATGAACACAATCACAAAACACTTTTCACACAAATAAAAGTCAGATCTATACAACTGGGAAAATATCAATTGTTCATGAGTAGACCAAGCTAATAGAATAAAAATAACAATTCTACCTAAATTAATTTACTTATTCAGTTCCATACCAACCAAAGTGTCGAAAATTATTTTATAGAGCTAGAAAAAATAACAACAAAATTCATCTGAAAGAATAAAAGGTCAAGAATATTAAGTGAATTAATTGAAAAAATGTAAAGGAAGGTAGCCTAGCTGTATTAGATCTAAAACTATAAGCAGCAATATCAAAACTAGCTGGCTCTAGCTAAGAAATAGAGTGGTAAGATGCGTTAGGTAGAAAAGATAGAGTACCAAATGACTATAGTAATATACTGTTTTATATCCAAAGATTCCCATTTCTGGCACAAGAACTCATGATCTGCCAAAAACTATTGGAAAACAGTGTAGCAGAAACTATGCATAGATCAACATTTCACACCTTGAACAAAATACATGATTTAGACATAAAGGGTGATACTACAAGCACATTAGAAGAAAAAGGAATAGTTTACCTGTCAGAACTATGGAGAAGGGAAGGATACATGACCAAAGGAGAGAGAGAGAACATTATGAATGCAAAATGGATAATTTTGATTACATTAAATTAATAAGCTTTTGCACAAATAAACCCAACATAACTACCATTAGATGGAAAGCAGAAAGATGGGAAATAATTTTTATAACAAGTGTTTCTAGCAATATTTCTTAAATATATAGAAAACTAAGTCAAATTTATAAGAATACAAGTCATTCCCCAAAGACATAAATAGGCAGTTTTCAGACAAAGAAGTCACAACTATTTATATTCATATGAAAAATGTTTTAAATCACTATTAATTAGAGAAATGCAAAGTAAAACAGCTCTGAGGTACCAACTTTCACCTGTTAGATTAGCTAATATGACATAAAAGGAAAATAATAAATGTTGGCAAAGAAGTGAGAAAATTGGGACACTGATATCTTGTAAGTGAAATTGTGAATGGATCCAGCCATTCTGAAGAACAATTTGGAACTGGGCCCAAATAACAATCAAATTGTTCATATCTTTTGATCCAGCAGTAACTCAACTAGATTTGTTATCTCAAAGAAACCATAAAAAAGGGAAAATGACCTTCCTGTAAAAAAACTATTTACAGTAGTGGCAAAGAAATGGAAATTGAGGGAATATTTAAAAATATATTCCAATTGGAAATTGGAAAATGTATTTACAAATTCTACTATATGAATGGAATGCTCTTGTTCTATAAGAAATGATGAGTGGGTGAATTTCAGAAAAATCTGTAAAGACATGACCTTATGCTTAAGTGAAATGAACAGAACCAAGAGAATATTCTATATATTTTTTAACATTTTGGAAAACATTTTCACAGTTAAAGGTTCTGATAAAGGCCTCATTTCCAAAATATATAGAGAACTGACTCAAATTTATAAGAAATCAAGCCATTCTCCAATTGATAAATGGTCAAAGGATATGAACAGACAATTTTCAGAGGATGAGATTGAAACTATTACCACTCATATGAAAGAGTGTTCCAAATCATTATTGATCAGAGAAATGCAAATTAAGACAACTCTGAGATACCACTACACACCTGTCAGATTGGCTAAGATGACAGGAAAAAATAATGATGAATGTTGGAGGGGATGCGGGAAAACTGGGACACTAATGCATTGTTGGTGGAGTTGTGAACGAATCCAACCATTCTGGAGAGCAATCTGGAATTATGCCCAAAAAATTATCAAATTGTGCATACCCTTTGATCCAGCAGTGTTTCTATTGGGCTTATATCCCAAAGAAATACTAAAGAAGGGAAAGGGACCTGTATGTGCCAAAATGTTTGTAGCAGCCTGTTTGTAGTGGCTAGAAACTGGAAAATGAATGGATGCCCATCAATTGGAGAATGGCTGGGTAAATTGTGGTATATGAATGTTATGGAATATTATTGTTCTGTAAGAAATGACCAGCAGGATGAATACAGAGAGGACTGGCGAGACTTACATGAACTGATGCTAAGTGAAATGAGCAGAACCAGGAGATCATTATACACTTCGACAACGATGTTGTATGAGGACATATTTTGATGGAAGTGGATTTCTTTGACAAAGACTGAGTTTCAATTGATAAATGACGGACAAAAGCAGCTACACCCAAAGAAAGAACACTGGGAAACGAATGTGAACTATCTGCATTTTTGTTTTTCTTCCCGGGTTATTTATACCTTCTGAATCCAATTCTCCCTAAGCAACAAGAGAACTGTTCGGTTCTGCAAACATATATTGTATCTAGGATATACTGCAACATATCCAACATATAAAGGACTGCTTGCCATCTAGGGGAGGGGGTGGAGGGAGGGAGGGGAAAAAAAAATCGGAACAGAAACGAGTGTCAATATAAAGTAATTATTAAATAAAAAATTAAAAAAAAAAACATTTTTACAATGACATTGTATGATGATCACATATGATTGACTTAGCTCTTCTCAGCAATGCAATAATCTATGACAATTCCAAAAGACTCATAAGGAAAATGCTACCCACATCCTGAGAGAGAACTATGGAGTCTGAATGTAAATCAAACATAGATTTTTACCTTATTTTTGCTTGTTTGTTTTTCATGTCTTTTCCCTTTTGTTCTGGTTCTTCTTTTACAATATGTCTAATGTGAAAATGTTTAATTTGATTGAACATACATAATCCAAATCACACTGAAGAAGGAAACCCGAAACTCTAAACTCCTTGAAGGAGAAAATCTTCAACTCTGCCTAATTGAGGGACCCAGCCGAGGGAAACAAGACAATTTCATTCTATTATCTAGATGGGGTTGGTTCAGTCCTGAGCAAAAGAATTCCAACTCTATTGAATTAAAGAAACTCATTCAATTCTACTCAAATTCCAGCTCAAGCTGAAACCCAGCTTGTAGATGAGCCAACTTGGGACTCCACCCACGAGCCCCCTTCAGCTTGTAATCAAAACTCCTATTATACAAGAGCCAAACTAAAATCCTCTCTTTGCAGAGCTTCTAAACCTGCCATACTATGCCATGCTAGATTATGCCATACTATGCCAAGGAAGCCTCTGCCCACTGGAATAATATTCTTTTCCAGTGCTACCCTCTCTTTACCCTCATCTATTTCACTAATGAGACTTTATGCCTCTCTGTCAGGATTTCTAACCTTACTTCCCAATCCCTATAATAAACCTCTTTTATCAATCTAAGTTTTGGGGTTTGTAAATTCCTTTAACAGTGAATCCCTGCACTGCCAGAAGGGGATTCCCCCAAACTCCCTTCTATTGCACTGAATCCCAAGGGGGCACAGGAGAGCCAAACCTCTCCATTTGGTTCCCTGAACCCCAAACCTGCAACTAGACTAGAATTTAATTCCCTGACCACCAGAAACCCTAATCTCATTTCGGTTCCCTGAATCTAGACCTTATCATTTGATTCCCTTTGAAAGGGAACCCCAAAACCTAAACCTTATCATATTTTTGGTTCCCATACTAGGAGCCCTGAAAAGCAGACTTTACCTCATTGATGAGGTATGGATTGAGTGGCAAGAATGGATTTTTCTCCTTGTTCTCCAAAACACCAAGGTATGGTGGGCTTATAGGGAAGGAAATTTGTTAACTCAAAAAGGCTGTGATAAAAAGACTTTTATTATTAGAAAGACACCAAGATAATGTTCTCTTGGCAGACAAGATCAATTTTCAAGAGAGAAGTGATTTTTATGATCCTATAAGTATCAAATGGTTATTATTATTTTAGTCACTACATAAGAGAAGATAAAAGAGTCCAGTAATTATAACCTAAACTAGGAGTGGTGAGTTCAGTTGCAAAATAACTATTCCTAGGAATCTAGACCAGGGTAGATCAAAGAGACACTGTTATGCCACAGTTCTCTTTTATTGTCCTGACTCAGTTTCCCTAATTATCCTGACTCAGTTTCCCTAATTTTTCTCCCTCGGTTTATAATGGTTCTGCTCAATCCTGCAAAACCTCCCCTCCCTCTTTATCAGAATATTTGATAAGGATAAAAGATCTTATATTTTAGATTATAGGGGTCCTCAAACTTTTTAAATAGGGGGCCAGTTCACTGTCCCTCAGACTGCTGAAGGGCCAGACTATAGTAAAAACAAAAACTTTTGTTTTGTGGGCCTTTAAATAAAGAAACTTCATGGCACTGGGTGAGGGGGATAAACGTCCTCAGCTGCTGCATCTGGCCCGTGGGCCATAGTTTGAGGATCCCTGTTTAAGAATATCAAAATGCTTCTCCCCAGCCCAAGCTATCAGAATATCAGACACAGTCTTATCAAAATGCCTCTCCTCATCTCTGGGGTGCCTCCCCCATTATGTCATCCCATCTCTGATGATTCACCCCACTCTGTCATAGTCCCTTTCCCCCTCTCAGCATTCTGACTCCACCCCTGGCTCAGTCAATCCCCTGAGTCTGAGCCACATGTATATATGTCATTGAGAACTCACATCGTTTGCTGTATTCTTGGAAACAATAATCTCATTCAGCCCTGGGACTGCAATGTTGGAGAAACTGAGCAAGGCAGAGATTAGAGACCAATTTAATAGTTTATTAAATGGAGAGACATACTGGGACCACATGGATCCATGGTTGGTCCCAGGGCTGGACAAGGCTATCATCTCAAAGAATCCAGCACTGAGTATCAGACAGCAAGCTTTTTTACAGGATAACAAGAATAATGACATAATAGAAGGGGATAACCTAATGTGGGGAGACACCTAGGATGACACAACGGAGGGAGGTACTGGAGAGGTTACTGATATTCTAATGATGTCTAAAATGGATAGACCTTTATCCTGTCAAACATTAAGAAGGAATAATCATAACCTAAAAATATAAAACCTTTATCTCATCAAACATTAGGAGGGAAAGATCATAACCTGAGGCAGAGTAACTAAATAGGACAATTGGAAAAACTAGGTCAGGACATCAAAAGGGAACTAACTGTGGCACAACAGGACCAAACCATGGATCCATTTGGTCCTAGGAAATCTCTCCCTTTTAAATAAATTATTAAATACTCTCTAATCTCTATATTGTCTCAGTTTCTCCGGCATTACAACATAACCTAGATTTTCCTGAGAATACTACTTGGATTTCTGGACCATGATAGGACTCTAGTCAAGTATATAGCCAACAAACCTGGTTTTTAAGATGTACTTACTTAGAATCTTGTGAATCTAATCAAAAAAAAGTTTTAAACTAAAAATTGGAGAGGGAGAAAAATGCCTATTATATAACAATCAAGCTAGACTCTATAGAGAATAGCCATAAAGTACATAAGAACAGAAGCAGAGACTTCCAGAAATTCGCATGAGAACAAGTCAAAGTAAATAGACAAGCAATAAAATACAAGGCCTCAGATGCAGATACACAAATGCATAAAGGATGGGTAACAAGTAGGAAGAAATAAAGACTTTAATACAAGGAGTAAAGTTTGATCTAAGACTTTATGAAATGTGAGAAATTGATAAGCATTTGTTTTTTACAGTTATGAGAATTAAATTGGAGAAATGTAACCCAAAGGACATCAAGGAATAACCAAGGGTGGAGTTTATCTTCTTCCAAAAGAATGTAAACTCCTTGGGGGCAGGGACTGACTTTTGTAATCTGGGGTGGTGGCCTGGGATTTGAAAAGAATCTTTTGTCCTTTGTTCTTAACCCTCTTTAGTTACCTTTCACACTACTAGAATGGAAGTTCCTTTGAGAGCAAGGACTGGCTATGTAATGAGGGGTGGAGATTCATGAAGTATACTTCTATCACATTCAATTAAAGAGGAATCAGTAGAAGGACTTGTGCTTCAGGATAGGAAATAAAATGCTGCCTTTGGAGTTTCAAAAGTGTGTCTACTCATCTAGGCACCCTTTCTTGTAAGAATATAAAATAAATCTTTCCTGCATTCATCAGTGAATCTGTAGAGTTCTTGGTAAGATATTTTGTTTCTTACAGGAATAAGACCTATGACGGAATATGATATGGAAGGGTATGTCTTATTCCAAAAGGATGAAATATTCCAAAGGATTGGAAAAGGATAGAGGTGAGGTTAAACACTATTTTAAACATGTATTTATGTGAGGAAATAAAAGTAAAAGAAGCAGAGTGAAGAGCATTTGAGTAAAGATAAATGGACTCAGAAAGAGAAGCATTATTGTTGTTAGTGCATACCACATCACCTAGATAGATCAAAAGAGGAAAAGAAAGGTAGTTTAGGAAACATCAAATTCCTAGCCTAGAAGACATGAAATGGAAGTGATAAAGAACTTCATTTAAACAGATATTTATTGGAATAGACTCTACCCAAATCAGAATACCTAATAATTTCTTAATTTAATGATAATTTTATATTTCAAACAATGGACAATTTGAATCTCACCAGCGAGAAGAAAAAGGTAGCAACATGTAGTGGATAGAGCCTTAACTCTCAGTGTTCCTAGACAATTCTCTAAAACTCTACATTAAATAGTTCCTCATCCACATGTGTGAAATAGAGAGATAAGGTGAAGAATTACAGGAATGAAGGAATTCTTTTTCTGCATTTTATTTTCATTATTTCTGTGTTTCCTCTATGACCTGTATTATATGTGCAGGCCCATATTTACTTGAGCCTTGGCCAGCTATAAACATATTAACATAACCTGAGCTGATGACATTTATCAGTATTTGACATTTATCGATATTTAGTCTATTAGCTTGACCACTCTCTGCTTGATTAAGCCTGAAGACTTGATTTTCTGTTTCCTAGAAATCAGGTGATTTTGAGGAAACAAAAATCTTCCATTCCAATCTCTCTAAATAACAACAACCAATTAGATACCTCCCCCTCTCCTTCTCAATGCTCTCTTACTTGTGATGTAATCTCTTGTATAAAAGCTATGTATCTTTACTACTTCTTTAGCCCTCCTACCACAAGCTTTCTCTTTCTTATGTCGTGATGGGATGGCTCATCCATTTCAATAAACAACTATTCTGCTTTCTACTGAATGATATGAGTAATCATTTTGGGTAAGGGTCTTCTACATCCCTCACACACATTAAGTGAAAGAAATGTGCATGCCAGATTTTATCTATACTGATGAAATCATAGGGCCAGACTAGACCAAACAAGGAAGAACTGATTGCTAGGGGGTAGTGACTACTCCATCTTAGAACCAAGTAAAGAAAGACATATAAAATCTGATGCAGATCATAGATTTTTTTTTTAATTTTAAAGATTTCCTAAAAGGATCCCCAAACCTAAAATTCTACAAAGGAAATCATTTCAAGAGATCTGATAAAAATCTCAAAAAATGAAAATCTGAAGATCCAAAGAGAAATAATAATGAGGAGGAGCAAAGAGAAGGAGGTTTGTTTAAAGAGACGAATGTGAGTATACAGGGAAACTCATAAATCAAGTTAAATTTTTTGAGAGGTATAGAAGACAGAAGGACAAGGAATAGTATTAATCCAAGTGAGTTGAGTTAATGTCAAGTAGAATATTTTCCACAGTACGAAAACATTTAAAGTATTAAAATTGCCAAGGAAAGTTAGCACCATTTACTTTTAGTTATATTGGGAAGAACAAAAATAAAATTAGGGATAGATAGCAGGTATTAGAGACGGAATGAAAATGGATGAAGAGAAGGAAGAGCTATTCAATTCTTATTTTATTTCTTTTTTTCTCCCAGAGAGCATGATATTTAAGATGGAAAAGACAGGAAGGAAAAGAATTGAAAATAGGAATTGAAAATCAGAATAATTAGAAAGATACCAAGAGAGCACCTAGGTGCCCTTGATGAATTCAAGTGCCTAGCCCTGATAGAACACATTCTAGAGTTCTGAAAAAACTGAAAGGGATGACTGCTAAACTATTAATAATAATCTTTAAAAGATCATGGAGAATTGTCATATCACAGCATGACAGGACAAATATTTTGCTTTTCTGTTCTTTTATGCAAGGCAATTGGGACTTAGTGACCTGCCCAGGAACATACAGCTGGTAAATGTCAAGTATCTGAGGCTAGATTTGAACTCAGGTCCTCCTAACTTCAGGGTCAGTGCTCTATCCACTATACCAACTAAATATCTTGCTTTCCAAAACAAAAATTAAGTAAACAAACATTTATTAAGCCATGTCCCATTACTTTCCAGACAAATTATGGGAATATAAATTCAAATAGATAGTCCTTGACCTTCCCCCTCCCTTCCCATTTCCCTACTTTCAGCTTTCTTTTGTGTAATTTTACCCCATAAGAATAATTAATTCCTTGAAGGTCAAGGACTATCTTTGTTTCTATTTGAATTTACATTCCCATATTTTAGCATAATGCCAGGCACATAGTAAGAGCTTAATAAATGCTTATTGACTAAGTGTCTATTATGTGTCATGTATTCTATCAAATGCAGAGGATTCAAAGAACAGCAAAAATAATTTCTAATCTCAAGGAATTTACAATCTTTTGGGGAAGACGTAAAGGGCTGCAGATAGTGGGGGAACTCTGAGCCTAGAGGAAACCTGTTGACAATGTCTGATTTGGCTCCCCATTTCCCTTTGGTGTTCTCAACTTTCCTGAGAAGTCAGGTAGAGCGTGACCACCTGTGTTCTACTTGAAGCAAGGGATACTTACAGCAAGAGGTATTTTACATAGGAAAGTGCTTATAGTTAGCACATACTCAGTGTGATTGATGAGATAATGGTTCTCTAGTTTACACATATTTAGTGTAATGATGTAATTATTTAGTGTAACGATGTAATCATCCTGAGGTATTTAAGAGCTGAGAGAACTGGAAATGAAACCCTCCATCTTTGACCATTCTGGTGGTTCTCCTACCTTCTTCTCTCCTCCACTAAGACCAAGGCTGGTCCACATATCCTCCAGAGAGCTAGTCTGGACACTACTTTTTGGCGCCTGGACAGGGAGTTCCAGAAGAACACAACAGGAAGATAACAAATAACTATGTACAAACAAGACTTTTGAAAGTTAAATTAGAAATAATCTAAGAGAAAAGGTACTAACATTAAAAAGAAAGGAAAATGATCTTCAAACTAATCAGAAACAACCCTGCAATATTTAGAGCTTCAAGAACCACTAAGAATTGGACACAAACATGAGAATCTGCTTGCTTGCCTTTTGCTGAAACTCCCATCCCAAGACCTGTAAAGAAAATTGTGGTAAATATTCTCTAATCCTGTTTATGACACTAAATCAAATAAATCAGAGCTGAAGTCCTGTCAAATCAACAAGGAGAGTGGCCTGTGATAGGGCAAGAGAAGCTAGACTTACAGCATGAGTTTATCTTAAGTTTTTTCCAACATAGCCTGAAAGGAAGGTCAGGGGATTTTTTTTTTCTAGGTAGAATTTCATAAAGTATCAATTATCATTGTACTTAAAATGGCCCATGAATGTTTACCAAATTCAACATATCCAAGTTGAACTCAGCTCTTCCCAGAATTATAACTTTCTTCCTTAATTATGCCAAGGTGACTGGAGTCTTTTCCATTAGTCAGATCATAACCTCAACAGTCATTCTCCTTCTCTTTCACTCTTCCTATATCCAATCAATTATCACATCCTCTGAACTTGACCTCCACAAGATCTCTCAAATGTGACTCCATGGACTGAAATGACAATTATCAGTTCAGATTCCGATACCTCTGACCTATACTATTTCAATAGTCTCCTTATTTAATTCCCTACCTCTAGTCTTTTCTCTAATCTATGCTGATGTAATAGATGAAATGATAGTACACTGATCTGATCTTGTGATTTCTCTAATTAAGCAGTTTAGGTGGTTTCTTACCTCCTCTAGGATAAAATACAAGCACCTGTTTGGTATTGAAGCTATTCACTATACAGCTCTGACCTTTTTTTTTCCCCAAAAAAATATTTTATTTGAAGAAATAGAATAAACAAAAAGAAAAATAGAAAAGCAATACAAAACAAAAACAAAATAAAATAAAACAAAAGAAAACATTAAATGATATATGTATCATAATGAATATCAGGGAGGATTCAAAATATACATCAACAAATACTAATTTAAGAAAGTATATATATGCATATATATACACATATATATATACAAGTAGATGAACTTATATTAATGAGTGTCCATCTTTCTTTACTTCCTTGTAAATTGTTCTTTTGTTCTCTGCTATGCACCTTATTTACTTTATTCTTTTCCCCCCTTTCAGTCCCACCCCCATCCCCATATATGCTATAGGTAAGAAACGATATATTTATATAATATGTATAAAGAAATATACATATACATATAGAAATATACATGCACAGGCAGAAATACACATATCTCCCTTTCATCCTCCTATCACTCGCAAGCAAGCTATAGCAAAGAAAATATATATTTATGATACAGGTAGGTGGTGCAATGGATAGCGCATCAGCCCTGTAGTCAGGAGGACCTAAGTTCAAATGTGATCTCAGACACTTAATACTTCCTGGCTGTGTGATCCTGGGCAAGTCACTTAACCCCAATTGCCTCAGCAAAAATATAGTATAGATATGTAGATATATACATACATCCACATGCCTTTCTTATCTAGGCTAACTCTTTAATTAAATTCAACTTCCTAACTTGCATTACTATTACTTAATCTCTCCCCACCCAAGGATCCCTCCTTTGTCTTCTTCCCTCACCTTTTGCATTCTCATCTGCCATCTCTCTCCCCTATTTCTTTGTAGATTTTGGAGGGTGCTAAACCCTTCATGTTATATATGTAGTGTTGCCTTTTGAACCCATTTTCAATGTGAGTAGGTTTTCAGAACTATGAGCCCTTCTCCTACCTCTAATGCCTTTGTGTCTATTCTTCTGCACCTCATTTGTATAACATGATTATTATTTTTACCTTTACTCTCCCAGTCTTTCTTTTGAACTTAACCTATTAATGATGTAAAGTTAAATATAATACATTTCTTATGTAAAAAAAAAAAATTGTCCATGTTTAAACAGTTTGTCCATGTTGAGTTCCTTAAAACTGCTCTTTGATATTGGCTCTTATCTGTTAAATTTTCAGTTAAATTAGGGTTGTGTTAAATTAGGATAAAACCTCTTGAAAATCTGCAAATTCATTAAATGTCCATTTTTTCCCATTCCAAAGTATAGATAATTTTGCTTGATAATATTTTTGGCCATAGGCTAATTTTTTTACTTGTCTGTAGATATGATTCCAAGACCTGTGGTCTTTTATTGTAGCTGCAGCTAAGACTTATACAATTCTAATTTTATCTCAAGTATATTTGACTTTTTTTCTTATTTTTTGCAAAATTTTCTCTTTGATTTGGGTGTTTCAAAATTTGGCAATAAAATTCTGATGTGTTTTCCACAAAAGATCTCTTTGAGGTTGTGAACAGTGGACTTTTTTCTATTTCTACTTTCCCTTCATGTTCCATCACTCCAGGCCAATTTTCTAGAATTTTTTCCTGCATTGTTGTGTCAAAGTTCTGTTTTTGGTCACAACTTTCTGGCAATACAATTATTCTTATATTTTCTCTTTTTGATCTGTTCTCCAGATCTGTTGTTTTTCTTATGAATTCTTTCACATTCTGTTCTATTTTCTCATTCTTTATAATATGTTTTGTTATTTATTGGTCTCTCCTACCTTCACTGGCTTCTCCTTGCTCAACTCTAATTATCAAAGAGTTATTTTCATCATTGAGACTGTATCTTCTTGTCTAATTGATTAATTTTTTTTATTCATAATCTTCTTGTTTTTCTTGGATGATTTAAATTTTTTATTTAGTTTTTCCTTAATGTCTCTCATTTGATTCTAGAAATTTTTTATAAATTCTCTCTAGAAAGGGAGCCATTTCATATTACTCTTTGGGATAGAAGCTTTTTTTTTTTTTTTTTTTTTAAACTAATGTATCTTCCTTTGAAGATGAATCCCAGTTTCCCTGTTCCCATAAGATATTTCAATGGTGGGATTCTTTCTTCTTTGCTAGCTCAATTTTTTTTTTTTTTTTTAATAAGAGGTATTAGTATAAGTACCTCTAATAATACTCAATGATGTCTCAACCTTCCCTTCAACTCTTCATTCTGACTAGGAACCCCAAACCACCTTCCTCCTGCAAGTGCCTACAACCACCAATGCTCCTGCCCCACTGCTTCTATGCTCACTAAGTGCTAGTTCCTACTCACCTAGGGCCCAACTCAACAGCACAGCTTGGGTTGGCATTCCTAATCAGCTAAAGTACACTACATCTTCCTGGATTCAAACTGCAACTCCACGAACAGCCTGGGAGGTAAAAGTCTCTGTGGTTCCTGCAAAGGCTGCAGCCACAACCATCTAGCCCCTAGGGGTGCCCACATGATGTTTCTGTGGAACTAGCCCAGAGGTATTTGCATTTATTCGGGTTAATGCCTGACTGGGGTCTTTCTTTAGTTCTTGTAAGGTAGTATCTGGAGGACCCCTGTTCTGCCCTAAGTCTTATTGGTTTCTCACCAGTCTTTGTTCACCCTAAGGCAAAAATTTGCACCATTTGCGAGGGAAATCAGGAGAGCTTAAAATTTACCAACCAACTCTGTCATCTTCCAAGAATCCTCCCCCTGACCTTTCTTTTCAGATTAATTTCATATTACTTCTTAAAAATTCTCCTTTCCACTCAAGCTAACATGCCTGATGTTCCCTGTGCACAATGTTCCATCTCCTGCCTCTGCACTTTTACCTACACTTTCTCCATGCTTTCTCTGCTTTCTTTGCCTCTGCTTCTTGAAACCTGTAGCTCCCTTCATTACTCAGGAAAACACCACCTTCTTTAAGAAGTTTTACATAATAAATCTTAGTCATTAGGGACTGCTACTATGCAAAATGTATTTATATCTACTTGAATATATGTTATATTGGCTCACCTGAAGATGCAGTCTTTCTTTCTAGCCTTTTCCTATAATGTAAGCTCCTTGGGGGCATAGAATCTTTCATTCTTGTCACTGTCTTCATAGTTTCAATCTCTGAGCCAGGCACACTGTAAAAGCTTAATAAATCCATGATAACATGTTGAAAGCACTGCCCTGTTGTGTGCTTTCTAGAGCCTCCAAGTTGGAGTGCCAAAATATACCATCTGGACTAGTTCTCTGGAGGATCTTGGGGCCAGCCTGAGTCATTGGTCTTAATGGAGGAGTGATGAAACAGGAGACCCATGAGAATGACCAAAGATGGATGAATATATTCCACATTCTCTCAGCCTTATATACCCTCATACCCTTATGTAACCAAAGTGATACTGCACATGTGCTAACTATATACTGTGCATGTGGTACCATATAAATAACTTGCCATTGTATGCAGATCTCTCCCACCTTTTATCACTCTGCTTCAACTACAACACAGGTTGTCACCACCCCCTGACTCCTCAGGAAGACCAAGAGCCCTTAGGGAAGATGGGGAGCCGAACCAGACGTTGTTAGCAGGTTCCCTCTGGGCTGAAGGGTCTTATACTCACCCAGAGTTCCCCCACTATCTGTGGCCCTTTACACTGCCCCATTCTGGGGATGCAACATCAAAAATTAAAAAAAAAAAATTCTCTCTTTGAGAAGCTTACTTGCTAATGGAGGACACCATACATACATATATATGAGTGTATATATATGCATATGCATATGTATGTGTGTATATATATATATATATATATATAATTATGTATACACATATAAAAATATTTGATGAAGTTACACTAAAAATTAAGAGACATTGAATTCCCTAACTAGCACATAAACTAAACCATGAATGGAAGCTAAAAATGTCCCCTAAAACACACTTTAAACATTTTCTTGTTCATTCATAGTGATAAACACTAGAGTGTGTCACAAATAATTCCAAAGTTTCTATATGTAACTGATATGAGTTCAAATGTTGGAGTTCTTGTTCTTCTCAAGGCAAAGCCGGTTTAGAGGCTTGGTGCCCTTCGGATGTCTCCAAATCCAAAGGTTCTGTCCTTCAGCCTCTGCCTCTGCTTTCTTCTGCCTCCAACCAAGACAGAGATGGAAGGTCTCTTTTATCTCCTTCTGGGGAGCCCAGCCACCAACTTGCCGCGGAGAGAGGGCTTCTGGCGTAGCTCCACTGAAATCCGTCAAAGTGTTCTCTGCACCAGAGTCGCTCCTCTCGAGTCCAACGCGATCAGCCAGCCAAGAGGAAAAAATGTATTCTGCCATAGATCCCTCATCGCTGGCCTTTTATCTGACTCTTCTGAGAGAATGGGATTATGGGTTTTCTCCCATAGTGCTCTCTGGCCCAATGAGCTTTAAGGGAGGTGTGGACTCCCTTGAAGTTAGAAAGTATACTTTGTGAAGCTAGCATACTTGTGGACTCCAATGAGTAAAGGTGGGAACACAAGCCTTGTATTAATTAGTTCTACTTAGTACCTTGTTTCAGGTTCTGGCCAAAACATCTTCTTGTAAGATTATATCAACTCTAATTAGTTAGCAGTTAGTAAGGATTCCAACATCTCCCCCTTTCTTTTGTTTTAAAACATAGGGGTTTTTTGAGGGGGTACACATAAATCCATCAATATGGGCCAGAACTTTGTAACAGATATACATGGTATACATAAATCCATCAATATGGGAGGCATTATACATAATTTACAGGAGCACATAGCAATATAACATAGGCTAATAGTAATGTAACAAATAACATGAATCATCCTGAAAATTTACACATGTCCATAAGTCCTAGAAACAGTCCAATAGGATTCCATTGTCCATTAGTTCATGTGCCAGGAATCTAATAATTCTTGTAAGCTCTGAAGTACTGCAAAAGGTCTCATCAACAATTTTTCATCTTAAGGAATCCAATGATTCTCGCTGGTTTTTCAAGAACTAAAACAGTTTCATCTTGTGTTAGGAAATCCAATGATTCCTGAAGATTTTAAAAGTCTTTTTAACAGTCTCCTTATCAGCTATGCTCTTTCAATGGTGAGCACAGTCAGCAACAGAGCCACCCGATATTTCTTGGGTCTTCTCCTTTGTTTCAAGGGTCTGCTCCATCTTTCTGCGATGGACAAGGCGAATGCGGCTCATAGGCACCATCTGATTCCTTCTCCACATGTAGAGATGCAAGCAAATCCTCTCCCCCAAGCAGTTAGCCTATCTGGTCCTTTCCATTCACCACTTTCTGGGTCTCTCCACATCACCTGGCGATTATCTAAAGATAGTGGAGCTGCTCGCACTGGACACTGCTCTTCTGGTGGGTTATAAAACCTGTCTGCTGGAGCCAGTGCATCTTTATCAAAGATTAAAAAATTAATGGTATAGAGAACTAAATTTAGAAGTTCTCTAGGGTTACCCGTGGCTCCCCCTTTCTTTTGTTTTTGGAGGAGTGTCTTAATGTCCCTGTTTCTTCTTTCTACTATTGCTTGACCTTGAGGATTGAAGGGTATGCCAGTAGTGTGTAAAATCTTATACTGTGCACAAAAGTGTTCAAAATGTTTGGAGGTATATGCCGGTCCATTATCTGTTTTTATTTCTTGTGGCACACCCATAATTGCGAATGCTTGAATGAGGAATTCAGTGACCACTCGGGCTGTCTCTTTTGCTGCTGGTATGGCAAAAGTGAATCCTGAAAAGGTGTCTACCACAACGTGGATAAAAGACAGACGACCAAAAGATTTATAATGGGTCACATCCATTTGCCACATTTCATTGGGTCTCAAACCACAAGAGTTCTTCCCTGGAGGCAGTGTAGGAGCATGGAAGGGAAGGCAAGCTGTACAGCTTTTTACTATGCTCCTAGCTTCTTCTTTTGTAATCCCAAACTGTAAACGCAAAGCTCGAGCAGCCTGATGGTATTTAGAATGGGATTCCTGGGCCTCCTGAAATAAAGGCGTACTGGCCAACATAGTTAAAAGGCTATCTGCCTTTGAATTTCCATCAAAAATAGGACCTGGAAGTCCACTATGTGAGTGGACATGCAGGATATAAATCTTTCCTGGATGCTTTCTCACTTGCTCTTGAAGTTCCTTAAAGAGCTGATATATATTAGAAGCTGCAAATTTTATTTGGGCTGTGGCAATTCTTTGTACCACACCTACTGAATAGGCTGAATCAGATATTATATTTATGTTGCCTGGGTAATAAATGAGAGCTAGCATGATCGCATATAATTCGTTCTGCTGAGTGGACTGAAAAGGAGTTCTGACTACTCTTTTTACGGTTAAATCATGAGAGTATACAGCACAAATATTTTGTTTGGCTGCGTCTGTAAAAATAGTTGGTCCTTCAAGAGGAACCTTAGAAACCTTCTCCTCAAAAATCCATTGTCAATTATGTAGTAGTCTGGTTATCTTTAATGGAGATCCATGTGCAAAATTTGGAGCCATGGACAATAAAATTTGCCACTCTGGGATGGTTTCACAGCATATATTAATTTGTGCATTTGTATAGAAGGTGTATATCTTGTCAGGTCTTGTCCCAGATAATTGTACTTCTCGCTTAATGGCTTTTAAGAGAATCCTAGCCACAAGCACTGGGTAAGGCGTAAGGCTTTGTTCTGGTTGTGCTGGGAGGTTCACCCACTCTATCACACTGTCTCCTTGATGAAGGACTGCTGTGGGTGCTTCTTTTGTAGCAAAAACTGATATTTCCAAGGGTTTTTGAGTTACTCTCTCAACTACATTGGATAAAGCCAGTTCAACTTCTCTCAAGGTCTCTTGAGCTTCTTTTGTAAGCCGGCGTGGTGAATTTAAAGCAGTGTCTCCCCTTAAAATGTCATATAGGGGTTGCAATTGATTGGTAGTTAAACCTAATACTGGATGCATCCATTGGATATCTCCTATTAATTTTTGGAAATCATTTAAGGTGTTCAACCTCTCTGTTCTTAAAGACAGTTTTTGTAGTGTAAGTGCCTTAGGATATATTTCATATCCTAAATATTGAAAAGGAGCATGCCTTTGAATTTTTTCTGTAGCGATATGAAGTTTGTAGTATCTTAGTGTTTCTATGGTTTTTTGTAAACATGCTTCTAACATTTGTTCCTCAGGTGCACATCCCAATATATCATCCATATAATGTAATAGCATAACTTTTGGAAATGCTTTTCTTATTGGAGCAAGAGCAGCAGCAACATACATTTGACACATAGTGGGGCTGTTCTTCATTCCCTGTGGCAAAACCATCCATTCATATCTTTTATAAGGCTCAGCTAAATTGACACTGGGCACCGAAAAGGCAAATCTCTTCATATCCTCCTTATCCAGAGGAACGGAATAGAAACAATCCTTGATGTCTATAACCCAAAGAGGCCATTCTCTAGGAAGCTGAGTAGGAGATGGAAGTCCAGGCTGAAGAGTTCCCATAGTTTCCATCTGTTCGTTCACTTTTCTTAAATCAGTGAGCATCCTCCATTTTCCCGATTTCTTTTTTACAACGAACACTGGTGAATTCCAAGGACTTAGAGAAGGTTGTAAATGCCCTTGTTCAAGCTGCTCCTGTACTATATCTAATAAGGCCTGAATTTTATTGCTACTTAAGGGCCACTGTTCTATCCACACTGGTGTATCAGTTTTCCATTGGATAGGAACAGGTGAAAGTGTTGGCAGGCCTTCAACAGCAGCCCTGCTTAAAAAACCGAAGTACTCATTTTTAACCCCAATTGTTGTAAAACGTCTCTTCCCCACAGATTGATGGGGATTTTTTCAACTATAAAAGGAGTAAAAACTCCTGTTTTGCCTTCAAAAGTCCATCTCATAGGGGCAGCACTAACTTCAGCTGCTATTGATCCTCCTACTCCAGACATATAGGTATCTGCTTTAATCTTTGGCCAGTGACTGGGCCAACTGGCACCTCTAATAACTGTATGATCCGCACCTGGGTCTACCAATCCTTCCAATGGTAGGCCATTTATATAGATGATGAGCATAGGTCGGTCAGCCGTTACTGCTGCTGTCCAGTATATTCCTGGATTTTGTGGTCTGGAGTCAGAACCTGGGTGACTATCACGAGGCTGCTTATTAGGATTCTGTATGAGTAAACCTGATGCTACTACGTCTCCTGGGTGATAAGTCACACATTGTCTACCTGTATTAGTGACTGGGATATTATCTACACATTCCCCAGTTTCCCACATCAGTGTGTGGATGGACACTGTTTTGTACAAGGTGAAATGGTCAAGCCTACTGTGCCTGGAGGTAGGGGATCCATAGGCTGGAGAGGAACAGATTTCACCTCTCCCGGGGGTATCTCAGTTGTCCCAGCTGCATACAGCTCTATTCTCCCCAATTGTAATTCCTTTCTCCCATCAGGTTGCTTCCTGGCTGGTTGACTGTGTAATCCCCTTCTCCCATCATATGGCTTTCTGGCTGATTGGTCATGTCTGGGTACTGAACTTGTAGGCACTCTCTGGGTGCACCATTGGCTGCCATCATGCCCCAAGTGTTTTTTGCTTTGGGCCCTGGGGCTGGGCCCTCATCCCGTTTCCCTGAATCTGTCTACATTCTGAGGCCCAATGGAAGCCTCTGTTGCATTTTGGACATGGGATATTGGGTCTTGTTCTCCCACTCTGTTTTCCCATTCTATCTCTATACCAACATTGAGCTATCAGATGTCCTACTTTTTCCAGTGACCAGGAACTGAGTGAGTACAACCTTTTTTGGCGAAAATGGGACAGATCTTAGGTAAAGATTCTCCATCCCCCACCCCAACCCCACAAACCCCAGCCCCACCCAGGAGTGGTGCTATAGAAAGCCTGCTTAAGCTGATAGAAGATCAAGGGCTATAGTGCTCTCTAGCCCAAAGAGCTTTAAGGGAGGTGTGGACTCCCTTGAAGTTAGAAAGTGTACTTTGTGAAGCTAGCATACTTGTGGACTCCAATGAGTAAAGGTGGGAACACAAGCCTTGTCTTAATTAGTTCTACTTAGTACCTTGTTTCAGGTTCTGGCCAAAACATCTTCTTGTAAGATTAGATCAACTCTAATTAGTTAGCAGTTAGTAAGGATTCCAATTTGTAACTACCCTAGCATATGGTGAGAAGTTTAAATTATTGGTTATCTTCTTGCCTTCCTCCTCAAAATCTATTTCTGAAAATAATCTTATCACAGCAGAGTAAGTTTTACCCAGGTAACAACATCAGGGAAGGATTTATTATACATAAGCAAATCTTCCAAAAAGCAAAAACTTATCCTTTATTATATCAATTTAATTTTTTTTAATTATTCCATATTATCTGCTTCATTAGTGTTCTTCTTTAAAATGTCTGTTAATTAATGAGATAATTCAAACCAGCTCCAATTGTTCAGTAATGAAGAAAATCAACTATACCTGAGAGAGAACTGTAGGAAATGAGTGTGGACCACAACATAGAATTTCCACTCTTCTGTTATTGTTTGCTTGCATTTTTGTTTTCCTTCTCAGTTTTTTTTTAATTTTCTTTCTAGATCTGATTTTTCTTGTGCAGCAAGATAACTGTATAAATATGTATACATGTATTGTCTTTAACATATACTTTAACATATTTAACATGTATTGGACTACCTGCCATCTGGGGGAGGAGGTTGGGGAAAGGAGAGGAAAAGTTGGAACAGAAAATTTTACAAGGGTCAATGTTGAAAAATTACCCAAGCTTATCTTTTTGTAAATAAAAAGCTATAATAATAAAATGAAAGAAAGAAAGAAAAAGAAAAATAGTTCTCTTAATTTCTCCTGAACCATGACATTTACTTATAACTTAGAATAAATGTTCTTTAAATGTCTAAGCCAATGTCATTAAATATTTAAACATAGCATTTGGTTAAAATGATAACTATTCTCCTTCTCTGTAGCATGTGAAAATTTGTTCCCTTTTTTATATGTTTCAGTGTATTTACTATGCTAAATCAAAAAGAATCTGATGCTATTTATTGAAACCAGAAGAATATGTGACTAGAAGTGTTTCTTATTGTGTCTTAGGTAATTGGAAAAGAGAAGCCTCAATATAAAAAAAAAAAAAAATTGTGAATTTATTAAGCAATAGTTTAAGTATGAGACCTGTTTAAGAGTTGATATATAACATATGTGTACTTGTTGCCATATTAACCATGTTAAAAAGGACTAACATTAAATGGATAATGATGTTGGAACAATATTTCCTCAAAGAGAAAACTACAAATTTTGCCAAAATATCCCCAATAACAAAAAAAAGTCAATTAGGTATAAAAAAGATTGCTCTAAATTCTAAATAGCTTAGTTCCTTGAAGGAAATAATAAAAAACAAAGGGATTTTCAAAAGGTTAAGGGATGTCAAGAAAAATGGAGGTGAGGGGAGAACATAATTATTTAAATAAAAGAAGAAAAAAGGAATTAGAAGGAAAGTCAAGCAAAGTATAAAGAACAGAACAGAGAGGAGGAAATCTATCATGACAGATGACAAGAAATGAAAAACAAAAAGACAGCTGATCAAAATCTGTAACAGTATTTATGGCCAAACACCACCATCAGGTCATTATCTACAAATACAATTAAAATTTGTGATCTGTGCAAAGTCTAGTACACAAGTACCATTCAAATGTCAAAGTAAAATACTTTGTATTATTTGACTATACAAACTACCTCTCAACAGGGTAACTCAAAGTATTATAATTTGAAAGGATTTTCATTCTTCCTAGGAAAAGAGAAAGAAAAAAATGAAAAAACGTCAAGAAAGATGGTACAGAATAGACAGGTCTTTGAGCTCCCAGCTTCCCTCAGGTTGACACCAGATTAAGCCTCTGAATTGGTTTTAGAGTATAGAACCCACAAATACTTGGAGTAAAACAAATTTTCCAGCAGAAGGTATTTTTGAAGAAAAGGTCATTCAGAAAAGATCTGTCTCAATCAGGCTGGAGGGGGAGAGAGGAAGGAGAGAAGCTCAGGCCAGTGCAAGGAGACCCAAGGTAAAGAGTCTTCCCTGTGCTGGATGAATCTACTGGCTTTTAGTCAAAATACAGCAGCATTTTCTACTCTATTCTGGTTCAGAAGCCAGTGGGTCAGCAAGCTAGTTGTAAAATCTCCATCAAAAATACAAAGGACAAATAGTGAGCCCCTGAATCCCAACATAACAAGCAAGACTTAGCTATGCCCACCCAATATGAGAAGGAAGCTGCCAGCAGCTGCTGTCACCTGTAGAGGAAGCTTAGAACAATTTCCTCTTTTTCCTAAGAGCAGCCTTCAACCTTTAAAAAGGAATAAAAAAGTAAAAGGAACTCTGACCATAGATAGCATTTTTGGGGACAGGGAAGAACAGACCTCAAACCTTGAGAACACTAAAGGCAAAATAACTCCCAATGAAGCCTCAAAGGATAATATATTTTAGTCTCCATCTCACAAAGCTCTCTTGGAAGAATTCAAAAAGGATCTTAGAGTTAGAAGAAAATAGGGAAAGGAAATGAGAACCCTGAAAAAGGAAATATAAAAATTGTCTGAAGAAAATCACTCCTTAAAAAATAGTTTTATAAAAGGAAAAATAAAACAACTCCTTGAAAAACAGAATTTGTGAAATAAAAAAAAAAATCCAATGAACAGAACAACTTATTTAAAAGTTCAATTGGCCAAATTCAAAAGGAGATTTTAAAAAACTAACTGAAGAAAACAATGTACCAAAAATTAGAATTCAACAAATGCAAGTGAATGACTCAATGAGACATCAAGAATCAAACAAAATCAAAACAAAAGAGAGAGAGAGAGAGAGAGAGAGAGAGACAGAGAGAGAGAGAGAGAGAAGAAAATGTAAACTACCTCATCAGAAAAACAACTGACCTGGAAAATAGATCCAGGAGAGACAATCTAAGAATTGGAATCCCAGAAAACCATGATTTAAAAAAAAAAAAAAAAAAAAAGAGCCTAGACAGCATCTTTCAAGAAATCATCAATGACTACCCTGATATGTTCAAACTAAAGGGTAAAATAGCCAGTGAATGAATCCACTGATCAATCCCTAAAAAAGACCTTAAAATGAAGACTTCAAAGAATATTGTAGCTAAATTCCAGAATTATCAGATCAAGAAGAAAATGTAAGCAGCCAGAAAGAAATTCAAATATAGAGGGGCCACAATCAGGATTACCCAGGACTTATCAGCTTCCATGTTAAAAGGCTGAAGGGCCTGAAATATGATTTACCAAAGGGCAAAGGAATTTGGACTGCAGCCAAGAACCAACTATCCAGCAAAACTAAGCATTATCTTTCAGCAGGGAAAAAATAGACATTTATTGAAATAAGGGATTTTCCACTATTTTAGATAAAAAAGACCATAGTTAAATAGAAAATCTTTTTTTTTCCTTTTTTCTTTTTTTTAAATAATTATAACTTTTTATTGACAGAACCCATGCCTAGGTAATTTTTTATAACATTATCCCTTGCACTCACTTCTGTTCCAACTTTTCCTCTCCTTCCCTCTACTCCCTTCCCCAGATGGCAAGCAGTCCTATACATGTTAAACATGTTGAACAGAAAATCTGATCTTAAAATACAGAACTCAACAAAAGCATAAGAGGTAAAAAAGGGAGGAAAAAAACTATGCTCTATAAATGTTAAAATGCTTGTATCCTTATATGGAAAGATGATATGTTTTAACTCTTGAGAACTGTTTCTTTGTTAGGGGTAAACTTAGAGGGAGCAGATATAATTTGACTTTACTATAATAATACAAAAAAAAAAGAAACTAGGGATGGAAAAGGGATTATACTGGGATAAAAAGGAAGAAGAAATAAAATGAGGTAAATTTCATCACATGAAGATCAAAAAAAAAAGACCTGTTATAGTTAAGGGAAAGAAGGGAGGGGAATGAGCATTGTGTAAACCTTAATCTCATTATACTTGGCTCAAAGAAAGAATATCGGACATATTGAGTTAATATGTAAACTTGTCTCATCTTACAGGGAAGTAGGATGAGAAAGGAAAAAGAAAGGAGGAGGGAATATAAGGGAGAATATAAGTGGTAGAGAAAAGGGATAAGAAAGGGGGAGGAGCTGTAAAAGGGGAAGGCAGACTGAAAGAAGTAGTGGTCAAAAGCAAAACACTGGTGAGGAGGGAAAGGGGAAAAGGAAAGAGAAAAGTATAATTTAGGAAAAATAAGATGGAGGAAAATATAAAGTAAGTAATTAACTGTGAAATGTGAATGGGATGAACTCTGCCATAAAAGTGAATCGTATAGCAGGATGGATTAAAAGCCAGAATCCTCCAATATGAGGTTTGCAAGAAACACATATAAAACAGCATGATAAATATAGAGTAAAAGTAAAAGGCTGGAGCAGAATCTATTATGCTTCAGCTAAAATTTAAAAAAAGCAGGAGTAGTGATCCTGATCTCAGATCAAGCAAAAGCAAAAAATAGAACTAATTAAAAGAGATAATGAAGATAATTATATCTTGCTAAAGGGTACCATAGATAATGATGTAATATCAATACTAAACATGTATGCACCAAGTGGTATAGCATCCAGGTTCCTAAAGGAGAAATTAAGACAACTATAAGAAGAAACGGCCAGCAAAACTATACCAGTGAGGGATCTCAACATCCCTCTATCAGAATTAGATAAATCAAACCACAAAATACTCAAGAAAGAAGTTAAGGAGATAAAAAGAATTTTAGAAAAATTATGTATGATAGACCTTTGGAGAAAACTGAATGGAGACAGAAAGGAATATGCTTTTTTCTGGGCAGTACATGGAATCTATACAACAAGTGACCATGTATGAGGGTACAGAAATCTCAAAATCAAATGCAGAAAAGCAGAAATGGTAAGTACTTTTTTCAGATCATGATGCAATAAATTTACATTAATAAAGGATCATGGAAAAATTGACCAAAAATTAATTAGAAATTACATAATTTACAGTTAATCATGTTAAAAAGGGGAATAATGGCTAAGAAAAAAATGCTTTTTTTTTTTTTTTTTTTTAACAATACATTGTTCTGTAACCAACTCTAATTTCTGTTTTCTGTGATCTAACTCTCTGAAGCATGTTGTTTGTTTCTAGGGACTTAATATTACTTAAAGTTCACAATGCCTCAGGATATTGTGCCAGGACTTTGTTTTCTCATGATTTCAAGCTAAAATGTACTCTTCATTAATCTTAGGAGGAGGAGAACATCCCAGTTACTTTAGTTTCCAGCTTCCTGGGAGTTCTCTATACCAAATATTTTATATTATCTACAGTTATTTCTCTTCTTATCTCTTGCTGCTGAACTTTGTAAGTAACATGGAAATGATGATTTCTGTGGATTTATTTTCTGTCCTGCAACTTTGCTAAAGCTGTGAATTGTTTGTAGTAGCTTTTTAGTTAATTCTCTAGGATTTTCTAAATATACCATCATATCATCTGGAAAGAATGATAATTTGGTTTCCTCATTACCTACTCTAATTCTATTTTCTTTTTCTTCTCTTATTGCTAGTGTTAATATTTCTAATACATTATTGAATAGTAATGGTGATAGTGGGCAACTTTGTTTCACCCCTGAGCTTACTGGGGATGGTTCTAGTTTATTCTCATTACATATGATGCTTGCTGATGGTATTAAATAGATGCGACTGATCATTTTAAGGAAACTTCATTTACTCCTATATTCTCTAGTGTTTTTAATAGGAATGAGTGTTGGGTTTTGTCAAATGCTTTTTCTGCATCTATTGAAATAATCATATGATTTCTGTTAGTTTGGTTGTTGATATAGTCAATTATGCTAATAGTTTTCCTAATATTGAATCAGCCCTATATTCCTGATATAAATCCTACTTAATCATGTGTATTATCCTGATGATAACTTGCTGTAATCACTTTGCTAATATTTTAAGATTTTTGCATCAATATTCATTAGGGAAATTGATCTATAATTTTCTTTCTCTGTTTTGAGCTTTTTCATTATAGATATGATCTTTTTCATAGGCCTTTAACTACTAAGAATGTTGCAACCCTCCAATCTTGCAAAAAAAAAAAAAAAAAGGCTTTAAGTCCATAGTGCCACAAACCATACATTTCCTCAATCTAACAACCATTATTATTGGTATATTGGGAGAGAACTGTGAAACAATTCCCAATTAGTGAATTCATATATCACTTTGTTCAGATTAGGACTTATGGGACTCTGAAGAAGCTGATCCTCCTTTTCTGGAATGCAGAACAGAGCAAAGACTTTGTCACACAATTTGGAATCAGACTTATATGTCCGGGCCTAAGGACTCTCGTAATCATCATATGCATGGAGGATATCCCAACTGAATTGGTGGGGATATAATCAAAAGGGGAATGATCAGGTTTAGAAAAATCACATTACCATCCGCTCCTATTGAGGGATATTTTCAGAACAGAAATAAGAATATATCATATAATGCTACTGTGCAGGCATGTCTGGGGATTGATTACGCTTTCATGTGAGAAGAAATTGTCCAAGGACAATAAAAAAGGTAGGGGTTCATAATGTTATTTGCAGAGAATGCAAGGTTTCTAATGCATAGGAAATAAGGTTAATATCAGTACTGTGTTTATCATGAAGCCTTCATTTAATATGTTATTTATACAGAACGATAATTGGTCTCACATTTAAGCAAACTATTCTTGGAGAACATTGAAAATTTACTCAGCAAAAGTAGAAAGAAAAGATGTATTTCATGTGTTGTTTTTGGTATAATTGCATTAATTTCTATTTTAGTTTTCAGTGCCTTGATTGCTATGTCTGTAACCACTGTTCAAAATCAAGTAGCTCAAGCTAATTATTTGCATGAACTTACTGTAAACATCTCTAAAGGGTTTCCTATACAGAATAAAATTAATAAGGAGTTTTATGAAACTAAAAATCAAGTAAGGAATGATGTCCTTGAAATAGGAAATATTAAGGATTAGACAAAGATTAGTTTGTGACTATAGATTCACTAGTTTCTGTATGGTTAATAAGCAATACAAAGAATCAGAGTGGGAATGGGATAAATTTAGAAATTACCTTAATGGATTATGGGGAAATTCAAGTGTTACAATGGATATTGAAGATCTTCAAAAAATTGCTGATATGTTAGATAAAGAATCACATGAAAATCTAGAACCTGACCAGACCACCCAAACAATTGCTGATTAGATCAAAAGCACAAGGAATATTCAGTGCCATTGGACATGAAATTATTCTCATAGCATTTGCTATAATTTTGCTTATATGTTTCTGTGTCTGTGGACCTATTCTGATAAGCTATTTTCTGACCATAATTAAAAGGATTGCAGAGAATGTCCACAGGCAAGATCTCAGACTTTAAGATTTGAGAGCATCTCAATAAACAAAAAAGGGGGGAGAAATAGAGAACTCCCAGGAAATTAGAAATTTCAGTTAACTGGGATGTTTCCCTCCTCCTAAGATTAACCAAGAGTGCATTTAAGCTTGAAATCATGAGAAAACAAAAGATCCTAGCACAATTACTGGGGCACTGTGAATTTTAAATAAGACTGAGTCCTTATAAATAACAACATGCTTCAAAGAGTTAAATCAGGATTGATTACAGAACAATGTTTTTCATAGTAACATTGTTTTAAGATATATAAACAACATGAACTCTCACATTAAATGGCTCTGTTGAATTATCAGCAACCCCGGCTCCTTATTTTCAACTTAGCCCATTTGAGTTGTGCTGGTCACAACAATTTGGGAATTGACTTGCCAAGACAAAGTGAGGAACTATATGAACACAATTACAAAAGACTTTCTACACAAATAAAGTCAGATCTAATAAATTAAAAGAATATCAAGTGCTCATGGGTAAGTTGAGCTAATATAATAAAAATGACAATTCTATTTAAATTAATCTACTCATTCAGTGCCATACCAATCAAATTCCCAAGAAATTATTTTACAGAGCTAGAAAAAATAATAACAAAGTTCATCTAGAACAAAAGTTCAAGAATTTCAAAGGAATTAATGAAAAAAACTACAAAGGAAGGTGGCCTAACTGTACCAAACATAATACTATATAATAAAGCAGCAATCATCAAAACCATTTGGTACTGGCTAAGAAATAGAGTAGTTAATGAGTGGAGTAGATCAGGTTCATAAGATACAATTGTCAATGACTTTAATAATCTAGTGTTTGAAAAACCCAAAAACCCCAGCTTCTAGGATAAGAACTCATTATTTGACAAAAAAAAAGTGCTAGGAAAATTGGAAATTAATATGGCAGAAACTAGGCATTGATCCACTCTTAATACCCTAAACCAAAATAAGAATGAAATGTGTTCTTAATTTAGACATAAAAAGTGATACTGTAAGCAAATTAGAAAAACAAAGAATAGTCTACCTCTCAGATCTGTGGAGAAGAAAGGAATTTATGGCCAAAGAAAAACTAGAGTACATTCTGGATTGCAAAATGAATAATTTTGATTATATTAAGTTAAAAAAGTTTTGTACAAACAAAACCAATACTGACAAGACTAGAAGTAAAGCAGAAAACCAAGGGGAAAATTATATCTAAGGGTCCTGATAAAGCCCTCATTTCTAAAATATATAAAGAATTGAATCAAATTCATAAGAATATAAACTGCTCTCCAATTGATAAATAGTCAAAGGATATGAACAATTTTCAGATGAAGAAATTAAAACCATTTCTAGTCACATAAAAAAATGATCTAAATCATTACTGATAAAAGAAATGCAAATTAAGACAATTCTAAGGTACCACTACACACCTCTCAGATTGGCTAAGATGACAGAAAAAGATAATGATGAATGTTAGAGGGGATGTGGGAAAACTGGAACACTCACATTACTGGTGGAATAGTAAACTAATCAAATCATTCTGGAGAGCAATATGGAACTATGCCCAAAGGGCTATCAAATTGTGCATATTTTTTGATCTGTATCCCAGAGAGACCATAAAAAAGAGGAAAGGACTCCCATATGAAAAATATTTGTAATAGCTTTTTTAGTGGCAAGGAATTGGAAACTGAGTAGATATGCATCAGTTGGAGAATGGCTGAATAAGTTACAATTTATGAATATTATGGGATACTATTGTTCTATAAGAAACAATCAGCAGGATGATTTTAGAAAGGTCTGGACAGACTTACATGAACTGATATTAAGTGAAGTGAGTAGAACCAAGAGAACATTGTACCCACCAAGAAGATTACACAATGATCAATTCTGATGGATAGGGCTCTTTTCAACAGTGAAGTGATTCAGGCAAGTTCCAATGGTCTTTTAAGGGAGAGAGACATCTGCATTCAAAGAAAGGTTTGTGGGGACTGAATGTGGATCACAACATAGTATTTTCACTTTTTGTTGTTGTTGCTTTCATTTTGTTTTTTTTCTAATTTTTTTTTCTTTTTGATATGATTTTTCTTATGCAGTCTAATACTTGTGGAAATATGTATAGAAGAATTACACGTGTTTAACATATACTGTACTACTTGCCATATAGAGAAGGGAGTAGGAGAAAGGAGAGAAATTGGAACACAAGGATGAATGTTGAAAAGTATGCATATGTTTTGAAATTTAAATGCTTTATAATAAAAAAAGAAAAGCAAGAGACACTTGGGGAAAGGCAGGAAAACTGGTTGTATTTTTCAGGTTTTTAAAAGAGAAAAAGAAAGGAAGATAAAAAGAGGAATAACAGTATAAAAGGGAGGAAGGAGTTAGAGCAACTTTCTAGTTCTCATAATTAGTGTGGAGAAAATACAAATATGAAGCAATGGGGACATATAGGATGTGTGGGATGCTATCATCAGATGAACTTTACTCTTACTTAAAATGAATACATATGCACGTGCATTTAAAAAAAAAACTCAACAGGGAAACAGATGTAGCTGCTGGGAATGGTTAACAGAAAGAATAATACTATGGGAGGAACAACCATAAACAAAACAAACTTCTTGTTTCTGAAAATGATAACTGAAAAGGAAAAAAAAAATACTAAGGAGCTGGCATCTACAAGATTAAGTGCATTAAAGTAATTCTTAGAAATTTGGGAAAAGACTAAGCAAATTATGACATATAATTGTAATACAATAGAGTGGGCCACTGTAACATTTTTAAAATGCATAAAAGAGAACAGAAGGAAGTCCAGATAGAGAGGATGGACAAGCAGGACAGTTTTCAAGGCAAAGAACAAAATTTTATGTACTTTTTTTTTCATAAAGCAGTATTCAAGGTTTCATAGACTCCCCTTTTGTGTTCTGTATATGGAAAGTTCCTTTAGTGTTAAAGGTCAGAATGCAAAATGATATTTAAAAATACAATATAATTTAAGATGAGTGGGAGACATCATTTGTAGTTGGAAGATTTGGGAAATGTTTCATGCAGGAGATAGAACTCATGACTTATGCTGATAATCTATTGATCTTTTGGACATATTTCTGTCTTTGTCTTTTAAAGTAATCCTTTTTTTTTTCAAAAGCCACATAAAGAACCAGTGCTCAGTCATCAATATTTTTAGAAAGATAATTATTTTCATATATATTATTTGTTGATGATTAAAAGATATAGAAGGTTGGGCTGAATTTGTACTGAAATTCAAAATGCTTTTTTTGTGCTGCTAAAAGAGTAAACAAGTTCAATCTACTGTGGTTCCTAAGTGTTTTTAGCCTAATTTTTACCATTAAAAAAATTCTATAATCATACTTTCAACCTGTTTCTGTTTAACCTTAGTGTTTGAAAATATTTATATTCAGTCTAAAACTTTTTGACAGATTTAAATATACTTAAAGGTATTTAAAATTTTGACTGAAATGTAACATTTATATAGCTCATGAAATACTTTTATTTTTATTAGACAAATTTTGAAAAAAATGGAGGAATTAAATTATTTAAATCTAGATTAATATATTTCCCCAAGAAAGTCCAAATCAAATGCTTCTATTCCATAACAGATTTTTCTTTTTCTATCTCAGTAGCAACTTGACTGATCTTTTCAAATACATTTTTCTCCTCCAATCTCTCATCCTTTAAAAAGCTGATGAAAGATATCTAAGGCAAACAATTTTCCCTTGGAATTTAGTTTGATTATATCATTCAGAGTCATTACTGCAATGATTTTGAGAAATGCTCTATTTTTCTATGATGAAACAAACAAAACAAAACCCATAGTCACTAAACAAGCTCAGCTGAAGTTGCAGGGCAATTCTTCCTTTTTCTAAACATGGCTTTTGATAGAACATTTGTATCAAAAAAAAAAAAAAAGTTGTAAACTGTGAGATAGAATCTGTTATTTTATAACAGTACAGGGTTATCTGTAAAATGCCAAGGAAGAGTCACAGTTGGCAATGCTGAAAACTCATGGCAAAAATGGTGGCAGGGCTAAAAAAGATTCTGCTTTTGAAATGGAATGTTTGAAGGATAGAAAGTGATGATGTTGAGCCACTTTATAAAACACAAGGGTGTTCTTGAGACATGTTCAAGGCAATAATGGAATGGTTACATATACCTCTGTCAACAAAGGGAGTAGACTTTAATGACATTTCTTTGTAAGAAACTTTATCACATGAGATAAAATGCAGGAAAGAATTAGATGGATTCTACAATATATATTTCCTCTTCAATACACATAAGAACTGAATATTCCTTTTCATTTTCACTGCCAAGAGAAGCAGACTCCATAGCTTTCCTAATTGGAAGGGGCACATTTACCTTTTTCTAAACAATTTCCTCAGAACTAATGCTGAGATTATATAGTGTCAAAAGCCTAGATTTTTTCATTTTCAACTGATCAGGTCATAAGAATATGTAGACTACAGTTCATTCTTCAGGTATATTTAGACTGTCACTGACAGGTTTTCACCTCTAATATCTACTTAGAAGTGAGTAGAGAGAACTCATCTCACTCCTTTCAAGCACCCAGGCTATATATGTTAAACGTATATTGTATTTCATTTTTATCTATTGTCCACCAATACCTATTAATAACAAATAATAGCTTTATGTCAAGTTATTGGAGCTGTATAAGTCCCTAAAACAAGGAAAGTGAATCAATCCAGTGTCCTTAAATGTAGGCAAATAAAGGCATCCTATGATGACTTAAAGCAATGAGACTAAACAGGTACTGTCAAGATATTGTTAGTTATCAGAAAGATAGTCAAAAGAATGACAATGAAAGAAAATGAAGAATGAGAAAAGGAAATAGTTTTATGCCACTATCTCATTTTTACATTAGTTACTAATAATACTATGGGCTAAAGAGATGATTCTTTAAAATCTGGCTATTTTATTCTCCATTTGATAAATGGTCAAAGTACATGAACAGTCAATTTTCACATTAAGAAATTAAAACCATTTCTACTCATGTGAAAAGGTGCTCTAAATCACTATTGATCAGAGAAATGCAATTTAAGACAACTTTGAGGTACCATTACATACCTCTCAGATTGGCTAAGAGGAAAAGATAATGATGAATGTTGAAGGGAATGTTGAGAAAACTGGAACACTAATACATTGTTGGTGGAGTTGTGAACTGATTCAACCATTCTTAAGAGCAATTTGGAATTATGCCCAAAGGGCTATCAAGCTGTGCAAACCCTTTGATCCAGCAGTGTTCCTAATGGGCTTATATCCCAAAGAGATCTTAAAAGAGGTAAAGGGACCCACATGTGCAAGGGTGTTTGTGGCAGCCCTCTTCTGTAGAGGCAAGAAACTGGAAACTGAGTGGATGCCCATCAATTGGAGATTGGCTGATTAAGTCATGGTATAAGAATGTTATGGAATATTATTATTCTATAATAAATGACCAACAGGATGATTTCAGAGAGGCCTGGAGAGACTTATAATGCTAAGTGAAATGAGCAGAACCAGGACATTACTGTACATGGCAACAGCAAGATTATATGATGATCAATTCTAATGAACATGGCTTTTGTCAACAATGAGATGATCTAGGCCAGTTCCAATTGTCTTGTGATGAAGAAAGTTATCTGCACCCAGAGAGAGGACAGTAGGAACTGATATGCAACACAACATAGTATTTTCATTCTTTTTGTTGTTGTTTGCTTGCATTTTTTTTCTTTCTCATTTTTTTTTCCTTTTTGATCTGATTTTTCTCGTGCTGCATGATATTTGTGGAAATATGTATAGAGGAATTACCATATATTGGTTCAATTACTGTCAAGGGGAGAGGGTGGGGGAAGGGAGAAAAAAAATTAGAAAACAAAGATGGGTAGAGTAACAGGAATGGAGAGAGAGAAGGAAAGGATAAAAGAAAAAAAGAGGATAAGATTAAGAAAGTAATCTGGGGAAGAGTAAGGGGAAAGGGGAATTTAAGTCATAGCAAGAAAAAGTAGGAGGCAGAAGTAAAGTAGAAGAATTAGCAGGGACAGAAAACAAGATACACAGAAACATAATAGTAATGAGCAGGAGTAAAATTTATTAGAAAAAAAAAAACAGGGAGAATAATCATTGATCTCAGAATTAAGTTAAAATAGGGTCATTCAAAAGAGAAAAAATAGGGAAACTACACTATTTGCCAGTCATATTAATTATTATTGTTTTATTAGCAACATTAACATCATTAGATTAACAACATGAATAATAACTAGATAGTGTAAGATTCGAATATTTCTGCTGTTATAGTAAATGATGAGTTGGTAAATTTAAAGAATATAGAAAGATCTGGATTTTAAAAGAATGAAATAGAATACTATTTTAAAAACTTTCAAGTTATAATAAGACTTTTGGAAAATCCTGTGCATTAATAAAATAATAACAAATTGCAATAAAATAAAAAAGAAAAGAGAAGCTGCAAAATACAATAGAGAATGATATTAACATATTATGAATATATTGCTTTTTTATTGACTTTTCTCTTTAATAATTTTTTAAAAGACATTTCTTTTAAGAAATTCAAAAGTATGGCCAACAATATTGACTGATATTAGATAGAAAAATATTTTTTAAAAAAAGATGAGTTTTTTCAGAAACTATTCCTATTACATTATATCAAGAACTGTCAATTATACTGAATTTCCTAAGAATCAATTAACTTACTGGTGGTGACAATCACTAATTGCATTTGACATTTTTTTTAATGAAAAAGGATATTTTAGGAGAAGGTAGGGACCATTATTTTTTTCTTAGTATTCATAAACATTTTTACTAAAATTACTTCATGAGCCCCAAATGCAAACTCACACACTATAATATTGTTTTATAGCCCACTGACAGTCCTATTTTTATTACCTATAGCTGTCTTTTGTAAAGGAAAAACATAGATTAAAGCAAAGTAACCAAAAAAACATTAGGTTCATCTCTAATCAAGTCAAGGCATGTGAGATGGAAGACTAAAGAAGTTTTCTAATAATTATTTATCAAAATTCAGTGGCTCTGAAGTACACTTGAAAGAAAAACTACAAAGTTTCAAATATAATTAAAAATTTGAACTTATTTGCCATGATTAAAATCACATTTAGAGCTAATTATTCCCCATATTTAATGGTATTATTTTAAGCATTAAAGAATATTTCCCCAGGAAACATAAAAAATATTGATACAAGAGAGAATGATTCATTTCCTGCCTTTTCTTTCATTAAGCATATACAAGTGTAGAATACAAAATAAAATTCCAGAATGACTTCAGTGTATAAGCACTGAATAAAAACTGTTTTTCAACTGGTACTTGATAGAATGCTTAACTTCTATAAAATTATTATTGTTAAAGTTTATGTCAGTTCCAGGCATTAGGCTTCACTTAACTTAATGCAGTTTTAGATCTCTAATTTTCCTAAATAGGAAGTGAACTCTACAGTTATGGTCTACTGGATATTCCATGAATCTCAAAAATACTGAATATTCAAAACAAATCATCTCCTCTTCTGTAGGCAAAAAAAAAAGGCAAGTCTAAAATAGGACACATATTTTCTCTCCAAGGACATAATATTGGCCTCGTCTGCTAATTTACACAAAGTAAATTTTAAGTTTTTCCTGTCAATCCACACCCTGAAATTCCAAAAGCAAAAGCTTAAAACCTAGATCCTAAATAAATTGCACTTGCGTTCAAGTTCCTCATCTTTATTAGGACTAATTGCATGGGTAGAAGGTGATTATAACTAGAGCACTATGGCAACTTGTACATATTTATGAGAAAACTTAAACCCATGCTGAAAGCCAGCTATGATTCAAAAAATATTTAATTGATTCACTTATGATAGTTATGTGCTTCAATATTTCAAAAGAACTATGATTCTATCAGAGTAATTACCCCCACATGAGAATAGATCTCACCACTTTTGCAGACTCTGGTGGTCATCCCACTAGGGATATGCCTCTCTGAAATTTGTTTTTGTGCCTGTACCTGAAAGCTTTTTGGCTTCATAGGCCCCACCGAAGTCTGGATTGGCCTTTGAAAACCTATCATCAATACCACCAAAAGATAAAGAACTGTGATATTAATGCTCATGTAATGCATGCTTTACAAAATAAGAATTCTTGACTTACTATAACGGGGGAAAAAAGGTACCTCTAACACTGACTATATTATTTTTATCAGTGTCTATAGTAGGGATGTGTGCTTGCTCTAAAAAGTTTTGCCACCAATTTCATTGTGAACACCTTAACAGTAGCTTCATGTTGAAATTAATTCTAAGGATTTAAAATGATGGAATACTGGGAAGTCTTAACATAATCTGAACTTTTTTCAGATTTCATAAATATGTAGGTATATGTATTTTTTTTTTCCTCTTTATTGATAAGCAGAAATGAAGACATTGATTGAGCATTGATTCTTGATATACTGAATGATAAGATAACTGATATAAAGGTCTATAATCCTGAAGTCTAACCATCATGCTTTTCAGCATTCCTATTTATATTTATATTTATTCTGCCAGTCTACTGGCTCTGACCTCACATTACATAAACATATTCGGATCTCTCTCATTAACAAGCAAACAAAATAAAGCAACAACTTCATTTACAATTACTAAGCCTAGGGTACTGTCATATTGTCCTTTTCAGAGTCAAGCTCCTATGGGGGAAAAAAGAAAAAAAAGAAAAAAGAAAAAAATAAATGAATTTCATTTGTTTTCCTCTAGCTCACATATGACTGTTCCATTCTAGATTTAAACCCTATGGTCCTTATAATTCAACTGAAATTAAATTTTCTGAAAGTATCAATAATTATTTATTTGCTAAACTAGATGGCCTTTTCTTAGTCCTTATTCTTTTTAAATTCTCAGAGTGATTCTGGAGTTTGGATGGATACTTCTCTAGTTTTTTCATGACATTGCTTAGGTTTGATTTTCATGCTTCTCTGGCTATTCCTCCTTGACCATTACTAAAGCACCATTCTTGTCCTACTTCTAAATGAAGACATTACTTCAAGCTCTGTCCTGGGGTCTCTTCTGTTCCATATTTACACTGCTCTCTCCTTAACCTCCTTTGCCCTACATGGCATAATGGAGAGCAGCTGAGGGGAAGAAAACCTTGCTGGTACTTAAAATCAAGATGATTTGGGTCATGGCATGTGAGTGGAAGAAAATGGTGAACATAACATATTTATATTTTTGACATCCAAAAATTGCTGAAAATGGAAAAAAGTTAAGTCCAGTGGGTAGGGTAGGGCACAAAGGATTTATGAGGAAAATATATTAAAGTAATAAAGAGAAAGAATAGATAGTTGGGCTGATGGGTACACACATAGTGATAACATAGATAAATATTTATAAATATTAAAAACTCATAGGGTCAAATGTTAAAGTTGTTAGTGTTTTGGTTACTATACATTATTAAGTATACCAAAAAGGGGTTTTATTATAGACAAATTTACCCTAACTCATATTTTCCAATTCTTTTTCCTTTGTTTCAGGACTATGAAGATCTGTAATTATAATTCAAAGGCATTTTAAGAAACATATAGCTAAAATCAAATCAGAAAGAATTAATTCTTAAATAAAGATTTTAAAAGATAAAATTTTAAAAAGATAAAGTAAAATAAGTGGCATTATCAACAGCTTTCACTAAACAAGACTAAATGGAGCTATTACAACTCTTACAAAGCTGAAGACCAACTGCTATTGTGGAATGCTATGCCAATCAGAAATTTTTTTTTAAATCATCTTCATCTTCAAATCAATTACCAAGTTATGAATAGGACATGTTACATTTAACCTTTCATTAGTCTTCCTCATCTGACATTTCTCATTCCTTCCTGTCCCCTTTGGCCAACAGAGATTCACAAAGCCTTTGATATATCTATGAACACTCAACTTTGCCTTGTGCTAGGTCATTCATTACCTCAAATAGAAAGATTCTTTTAGTTCACATTATCTAAATTACCAGTCTTCCTCAAGATCCCCCAGAAAATTTTATCAAATTATATCTTCTTCAGGAAATATTCTCATTGGAAAAAAAAAAACAAACAAACACCACAACCACCAGCTATCAACATTTCAAAGACTCACCAAGATCCTCTTTTCCTACAAGTCCATGTGGTACAATCAATAAAATTTATATTTATTAGGTGCTTGTGTGTGTGTGTATATGTGTGTGTGTGTGTGTGTGTGTGTGTGTGTGTGTGTATAGTATTACCAGCAATATGTATAATATCAGAAATCTTAAGCATTTTAATGCTTTGCTTAGTATCATATTATCCAGGTAAATCTATATTAGAAACATCTGACAACAAATATTATTCAATGTAACATGTTTACATGCTTGTGTTATATTTTGATGTATGTTTTTTCTCTTTCCGTTACCTAAGGTAAGATCTTCAAATACCAAGGTTTAGTCTTTTTTTTCAACATATGTTCACACTTGGATCAAGGTCTGAAATGGCCCTTAAAATCAACTAGTTTCATTTTATAAAGGAGCAAATTGAGTCCAAAGGAAGTGATTTACCCAAGTCCTGTAAGACAGTAAGTGAGAATGCTACAAAGATCACCTGTATAATGATTCTGTAAGGTTAAAAAGCATTTTCATAACAAGAAATTTATGAGATAATTAACAGAAATTTCTATCTTTTTACAGCTGAAGAAACCCCAAATCAGTGTTTTATCAAGTGCACCAAGGGCACCTAATACAAAGCACACATGTTGCTACAAAAATCCTTCCTCAACTGCCTCTCATTCCCCTTTTTGAATTCCTTCCCAGGAAAGTGAAAGATCACAGATTCAGTGCTGGAAGAGACACCAGAAGCAATAAAGTTCAATTCTAAATGAAAAAGAAAAATTGAATTCCAGAGAGATCACGACTCAATCTCCAAACGACTCCCAATCTAGGGCTCTTTCCATGCTACCCTAACGATTCTACAGGAAAATGTGAACCTTTGGGGAGAGACTTAGCCTTAACCCTGGGAGATAGGTTAGGCTCATCTGAGCAACAAACCTTAACATTGTTGTCCCAACCCCTTCCTCCTAGCCCTAAAATGTAAAAACAACAACAAGAAAAAAATTTTAAAGACATTTTAAATGAACCCTTTTTTTCATCTCCTCCAAGAAAACCCACTCCCCCACCCCCAAAACCTTTTTGGCTATTTGATCTCCTCTCCAGTTTATCAAAACCTTAAGCTTCCCTACAAATCCTATCTTCCCCTAAACCCATTCTAAAACACATAGAAATCCCCGTCCCCCCGTCGCTAGACAAGCTCTTTTCCCAGGAGCTTTCATTCTCCCTTTTTGTTCAGGAAACGTCTCCTTTTCCCTCCAAAAGGGAACTCAGCAGAGGGGATTACACTCTGCCTCCCCAGAGAGGAGGTTATGGGGGGGCTCGTCCGATGCGAGCTCTCAAAAGGCGCATGCGCCCCGACTCCGCGCTCAGAGGCGAAGCGTGAGAGCCGCAAGTAAAGCGCATTGCGGGTTTGGGGGAAGCGATCTACAGGAGGGAGGGGGGATTCTCTAGTGTAGGGCGGGGATTTTAGAGAGCCGGGAAGGCGACCCCGCCCTCTTAGCGGCTGGAGAGCAGCAGCAGCCAGGGTAGGAGAGAAGGCGGGGGCGGGGGTGAGAGTGGGGGTGGGGGGTGACTTACAATTTCAGCATCCACTCCCCCTCAAGCACCAGGGTCCAGTTGGAGGAGGTCATGGCTCGTACCCGGCTCGACTCCTCCTGCCCTGCCGCCGCTGCCGAAGGGGGCCCAACCATCGCCATCGTCACGGCCACTGTAGCGGCCAAGAAGCTTGGGGCTCCAGGCCTCCGGGCTTCCTTGGCGCTTGGGCCCGCCATGTTGAAAGGCAGGAGAGAAGACAAGCTTTGAAAGTCAGGAAGTGAAGCGGAGGCTGGCTCTGCGGCGGGGAGGGGGGCGGGCTCGGGTTTTTTTTTCCCTCCCCCCGCTCACCACCTCAGGCCCCCACCTTTTTCTCCGTTTCTTTTTTTAAGGTGGTCTGGAGAGATTCCCCAATTCCTCAGCCTCTTAACCTGAGTGGAGGGTCCCCCCAGGTTGGGTCTTTGGGCAGATGAAACCTGAAGGAAAGTCAGGAAAGCCCCTGCCATCCCCCTCTCTCTAGCCCCTGGTCTCCATTCTCTCAGCCTAGAGGTCTTTCCTCGCCTTTTCCTTTTTCACTTGCTTTTGGGTTTGGGGTGGTTGTCGTGGCAACGAGCACCCTTTCCTCCCCTCCTTTTCATGGTTGCCACAGCCGAAAATAAACCGATGAGCCAACGTGCTTTTATTAAAAGGGAAGCTTCCAAGGTGGCACCGCAGAGCAGGAATGGTGTGGGGATTTTTTGTTTCAGCCCTTGGGAGAGAAAGGGAAAAAATATTCAATTAAAAAATTGCTCCCTGCCAACCTTAGAGACAGAACTGGCAAGCAAAAACAGCTACCTGTGGTAGATTTTCATGTTGCTTTAAGATAAATTTTGGGCATTAATTGCTAGAGGGAAAATTAAAATAGTTTATATTTAATATTTTAAAAATCTGGCTATCATGATTCATAAGGCTAAGAAAAAATGCTGTCAATGAAAAAAAAAAAAGATGAGATGTTATTTTAAAAGAAATGCAATTGTATTAGGAGTTAAATAGATTGATCTTTGATATGACATTTTTATTCGTGGATTTAACGTATATATTGCCTTAAGAATTTATGGGGTACTTAAATAGATAACCTACTACCTCACCTAGCATGGTACTAGCTGCTGTAAGCAAAGATAAGAGGAAAAAAATTAGGTTATGTTTGAAAATTTACAAAGCTTTTTGCCCGTAGAATTATCAATATTTCACAGATGGAGAGAAGAATTGAAAAAGATCACATGACTTCATTATATAACTGGTAAATATCAGAATTGGGATTCTAATCTGGTTGCCTCAGTGGTGCAAACTGAAAAGTTAATGGGTTCTACAGTCAAAGTAGGAGTTAGAAATTAGTGTCTGTAAATAGGACTTTTAGTAACTAAGATAGGCATTTTGGGAATCTAAAAATCATTCAATGAAAACATATTGTAAAAGAGGACTTCTGAGATTATTTAGTATATAGCTGCCTGACCTTTCTTGGAATCCCTTTTATAATATTAATTTGAACCATTCTCTACTTGAATACAACCAGGTTTGAAAAGGATGTTCCCTATTTGAGACAATGATCTATTAACTTAATTTTAAAGCCTTGATAAATTTGCTTCCATGTAACTTCCACTTCAGTTCTGTCCTCTAAAGTAAGAACAATTCACCCTGTCTTACCCAAGTTTTCTTTTCAGATATTTGAAGCCAGTTAGGTCTTCTCTTACTGTCCTTTCTGTACAATTCAGCAAACACTTTTTAAAGTGTTCTGTGCAACTATTCTGGAAAGCAATTTGGAACTGTACTCAAAACATTATCAAACTGTGCATACCCTGTGATCCAGCAGTGTTACTACTGGGATTATATCCCAAAGAGATCTTAAAGGAAGAAAGGGACCCATATGTGCAAAAATGTGGCAGCCCTTTTTGTAGTGGCTAGAAACTGGATATTGAAGGGATGCCCATCAATTGGAGAATGGCTGAATAAATCGTGATATATGAATGTTATGGAATATTATTTTTCTATAAGAAATGACCAGGATGAATACAGAGAGGCTTGATGAACTGGTGCTAAGTGAAATGAGTAGAACCAGGAGATCATTATACACTTCAACAACAATACTACATGATGATCAATTCTGATGGATGTGGCTCTCCAACAATAAAAGGATCCAAATCAGTTCTAATTAATCTGTAATGAACAGAACCAGTTACACCCAGAGAAAGAACACTGGGAAATGAATATGAACCACAACATAACATTTCAACTCTTTCTGTTAATGTTTGCTTGCATTTTTGTTTTTTTCTTCTCAGGTTAGTTTTACCTTCTTCCTAAATTTGATCTTTCCTGTGCAACTAGATAACTGTATAAATATGTATACATATATTTAACATATACTTTAACATATTTAACATGTATGGGACTACTTGCCAGTTTGGGGAGGGGGTGGGAGAAAGGAGGGGAAAAGTAGGAACAGAAGGTTTTGCAAGAGTCAATGTTGAAAAATTGCCCATGCATATGTTTTGTATATAAAGAGTTATAATAAAAAAAAAATTAAAAAATAAAGAAAAAGTACTGAATCGCCCCCCAAAAAAAACATGTTTTATGCAAGACATTGGGTCAGAGATTAGGAATACAAAAGTAAAAATTGTTCCTTCTCATCTTAATGTGAGGATTTTACATCTTCACAAATTTTCAGTTAGTCATTTCTGAGGAGAGTACTTACAAATGGGGAAATAGGAAGATATTTGTATAAAAGTGCAATTGAGCTAACCTTTAATGGAAGCTAACATGAGAAATAAAGGTCAAAAAGCAGAGCATTTTTATGCAAAGGCATAGAGACAGGAGAATTTTTCACTAGGGGATAATAGTGCAGTCTTGACTAGAGGGGCATCCATCAATAGTGAATGGATTTAATAACATAAAGATAGCAACATACCATTAATTAAATTGTAATTTTAACTAAAAATGTTGGTGACCTTTATGAAATTAGATAAAATCATATGAAAATATATATGGAGAAATAGTAGAAAACCATAAATTAGGAGGACACTTAAGAGAATAAAGTAGCCTTATATTCCTTATAATTCCTAGATTTTTAAAATATAAAGTAATTTTTAAAGCTCTCTGGTTCCAGAGACAAAATGGAAAATTAAATCAGCAAACACCAAATGGACAATAAAATGTTCATGAAAGGTTAGTATTTGATAAATCTGTAGAAAGTCTTAAAAATCTAGGGAAAAGAATTCATCATTTAACAAACGTACTTGGGGAAATTAAGAGTAATGTAGGAAAAGGGTTTAGACCTGCATCTTATACAATGTAATGACTTTTAGCTCCATGAGATTCTTAAACATTGAAATGGAGTAATGCTTTTCTGTTATGCAATGAAAACAATACTTTTATTCAACAAAAAGGAAATTATTAGTAAAATACTGATATACTTGACTGAAAATTTTAAAAATTTTCTGTAAAATTTTTGGAAGTAAAATTAAAAAATACTTCAAGTCACATTTAAAATTTGACAAGATGAAGAATTGGTAATGTTAGTAGGAATTATATATCCATATTGCAAGAAACAATTTTAAAGGGTTTCCATTAACCCTTTAAAGAAAACATATTTGAAATACATCATTAACAAAAATAAGTAAAACAGTTTTAAAATACCGCTTCATACTCAGCAAATGGCCACAAGTACTTTAAAAAAATGAATCATAGAATTTAAATGATATAAGGAATTAACTAATGCAATCTATAAAAAAATAATCCATTCTGGTAAATGGTATTCTAGCCTTTGAAGACCTTCATTGAGGTAAAACTGCTAAGGGTATAAAAGAAAAAATACACTCATCCACTGCCAGTAGAATCATAAACTTGTAGAAACTTTTTTAGAAAGCAATCTGGCATTACATAATAAAAATTTCAAAAATTATACCATTTGACCTGATCTAATTACATTTCATTGTTGGCAATATAACTTGGAAGTATTACTGAAAATCAAAACAAAAGCTAAACCAGGATTGGAATTCAGGAGATGTGGTGTTCTTTTTCTTCTTTAAAATAATATAATAAGGTTCTCTCTGGGAGAAGGTAGGTTTCTCAGGGGAGATTTTCTGGAGGCAGCCTTAGTATCAGTTCAGATCAATAATTACCCCAAATGCAGCCAGGTGATAAAAGTTTAGATCTTTTATTGTCTCCAATATAGCCCAGTTAGCTTAGAGGCCTGCCTCTCTGCTTAGTTCCAAGAGCTCTTGCTGCTTTGTCCTTTGCTTCTGCCTCTGCTTTCTTCAGCCTCCAGAGCCAGCACCAAGTTGAATCTGTCTTGCCTTTGAGAAAGCCTTCTCAATCTTCAGCTGAACTCTCTACTCGTAGCTTCTTCCTCTGAAAACTTTCTTGATTGGCCCATTGAAGCTCTATTTATGCTCCTTTGAGAGAGAGGGATTGTGGGATACGAGAGAGAGAGAGATTATGGGTTTCTTCCCAGAGTGCTCTCTGGTGGTAAGAACTTCAAGGGAGGTGTGAATTCACAAAATTACAAAGTTTACTTTGTGAATCTCCCATACTTGTGAACTCCAATGAGTAAAGGTGTGAACACAAGCATTGTATCAATTAGTTCTACTTAGTACCTTGTTTCAGGTTCTGGCCCAAAACATCTTCTTGTAAGATCAGATCAATAATCTATCAGCTCTAATGAGTTAGCAGTTTGTAAAGATTCCAACAAGGAGAGAGCTTGGTATGGCAAAGTCCACATCTGGTAGTAATCTGCCTGCTGAATTTAGGAAGGTATTGAGACTCATTTGCCTGGCACATAATAGAAGGTCAATAAATGATAGTTGATTGACTAATTGGAATGAAGTTGGGCAACTTGGATAACTGCTTTTTCCCTTAGCTACTTTTGCCTGCTTACTGTCTTCCCAATGATTCTTTTCATTTATTTTGTTTTGCTCATCAGCTAATTAATCCTCCCTTCTTGTTCATTACTAGTAGAATGGAGTTTTGGTCATTCTAAGCATGGAGAGAGACTCCATTCTGTATTTTCTTTCATCCAACCCTCTTTGAATGTCGGCCCTACTTCATTTTCAATTTTTACTTTATTTGACATATCTGTCTTTTTAACAATTGGTTGTCCTGACTATACTGGAAAACTTGATGGGTGAAACCTTTATATTTCAGAATTGACAACTGGTCAACTATACATAACTACCATCTCCTTTAATATCTTCTAGAATGTCCTTAGCCATTTTCAGTTATTTCCCATAAACTGGGCCAAGGTAGTCTTTGTATTCCTACCTGGCTAATAATGGCTTTGTTATAAGCTATTCATCAGCTTTGTATAATGACAAGTTAACTCTTATTTCTGACACTGGTAGATTCCTGAACATGCATGTCTGAGTCAAGTCAAGCTATACTTCTAGCCTCTTTGTATCAGAAGTGTGTTGAAATCATGTTTCTTGACGTATGTTAAGTCCCATTGTATCACTGTTAGTCTTTTCATGTATATATTTGAGTAATATTAAGGCATCAGTTTCTAAGTAATGAAACTCCTCTAGTAAGACTAAGTAAGCCCTGTTGACGTCCAGTTAATTTTTATCGTATGTGTCAATCCTGTCATTGACCAAATCTTTTACAATTAGTTTCATTTTCTGATAAGCATGAGTCACAATGATATCCTGTACAGTTAGCAGACATTCTGTTAGACCTGTCACATTGTTGCTTAGTTATATCAGTATTAGTATCCTAGGTATACTTTGGAGGTATGTGAGAATCTAGTTCATTTGTCTGTGTTTGAGATTGGTTAGTGAAATTGGTACCATTTGTTTCTTGTGATGCATCTATACTTTGTTCACATCTAGTTCATCAGGATTGAGTTATTGCTTGCTGTGCTATTGAGTCATGTTACTATCCACTTGCAATACTATTTGTCTTTCTAAAATATGTTGAAACTATGTTTCTTAATCTGTTCCTCTTTAAGTTGTAACTGTAATTATTAATTCTGAAGTCTCCTGAGCTGCTATGTTTTGAAGTTTGTTATGACAATATGCCTGCACTATAAGACTCCTGTGCTAAGGGTAATGTTAGCTTCTATTGTTAAAAAAAAAAAAAAAAATTAGTCTCTTCTGATATACTTGTTATTTCTCATTCAAGTTGCAGTGAAATTCTTACACGATTAATTTTCTTCTTTGCATTTGTGAACCATTTATAATCTAGTTTAGCAGGACTAATCAATTTCTTTGAAATGTCTATGGGATATTAGTAGCTAATTCGCCACTACTTTTACACATCTGAACCATAGTCACATCAAGTTTATAGGTCTACTCACTTGCTTTTAAATGTTAGCCTTGTAGGTATTCAATTTTACCATTGCTAGTATCATTTTTTCATATATTTGAACCATGTGATTCCCCAGTATTGCTAATTTCCTTTCTGATATGTCTGAGACATGTTTTCATCCACTTCAACAGTAGTAAACACCTTTTCAGGAAGTCTGTTTTGTATGAATCCTATTGACATCCATTTCCACATACGTAAGACAAGGGAACTTTCAGTATTTTTAAATATAGATAGTGCATTTGTGAATGATAGAAGAAAGATAAAAATATGACTATCTTTTAGGTGGCTGAAGTGGGGATTGAGAAAGGTGAAGAACTCATTTAGTAAGTTTGCTTGAGTGACAAAGATGTTGAAGTCATCTAATATGAGTTCAAGATTTGAGGAGAAGAGCATATTAGTAAACCATGTACTAAACACATTGAGAAAAGAAGAGTGACCTAAAAGTCTGGAGATAAATTACTAAGGTTTAATTTTCTAGTAATTATAGATTTCATAAATCTCAAAATGGCTTTCTTAGTCTTTTGCTGGATCATTTTCTAAATTACATCCTCTGACTATAGGTGTCTCACAGGTCATTGGTTTGGACTGTATTCTCATCTCTCCATAAATTACTTGGTGATCTCACTAGTTCCCATGGATTTAGTTATTATCTATATATAGATAATTCTCACATCTGCTTATCCTGCCCTAACTGCTCTGCTGACTTTATGTTGCATTTCCAATTGCCATTCAAACATTTCAGACTGAATGTCCATTAGACATCTTTAACACCACATATCCAAAATTGAATTCTCCCCGCCAACCCTCCTCCACCCCAAACTTCCCTATTACTCTCAAGAAGAACATTATCTCAGTCTCCTAAAGCTATGTGACATCCTTGACTTCTCACTCTCTCGTCCTCATATTCAATCCGTTGTGAAGGCCTATTGTGAAGACTGAGTTAGCATCCTGGATACCTTAGAATCAGCCGAAGTCAGGACAAGCAAAAGTCCTTGATCTTTATTCTTGGTCTTTAGGGGTAAAAGTGAAGGGAATGGACACAGGATCTCCACGACCTACGTTTCTTCTCATCTACTGCCAAAGTGACTCTGGCTTGTCTTACTCCACCCCTTAATCCCTCCCACAATTCTCTGTATACACCAAAACATCAAACCAGCACAGAATAGTGGGAAGGGTCATTTTCTAAGCATATGGTAATAAGAGTATTGTCTAATCGGTAATTAGCCTTAAGTGCTCGGTTGTCTGACCCCAATGTATCAACTCAGAGTTTCAGCCCTTTACAGCCTATCAGCTTGAATTTTACAATATCTCAAATGTTCCTTTCTTGCTGATATTTCAATATCCTTGAGGAAAGTCTTCATCACCTCACATTTGGACTACTGCAGATAGCTAATTGGGGTGGAGTGAGAGTAGACATTTACCCATTTTCCAATACATTTACCCATTACAATCATTCTACATATAGTTGCTAAAGTGATATTATCTAACTGCAGATTCAACCTCATCACCCTTCTCAATAAACTCCAGTGGCTCTCTCTAACCAAATACTGTTTGTGTTTTGCTTTGTTTTGTTTTTCCAAATACTTCTCTCTCCTGGTGTCTATATTTCTAATCATGTTAAGTCAGTAAACATTTAGTACTTACTGCATGTCAGGCTCTATGCTATGTACGGGGGATATAAAAAATAACAAAATTCTAGCCCTCAAGGAGTTTATGACCTTATTCCTCATCTCCCATATTCTTTTTGTGTCATTGAGTCTGCTTTCCTTGATGTTGCACAAGCAAATCATTCTCATCTTTCAACTTTGACAGTTTCTCTGTGCTTCATATTGGTTCCTCCTTATATCTACTTTCTAGCTTCTCTGGCCTTCAAATCCCATCCAAACCTCTCTTTTAATTGTAATTTCTCCCCATCAATGTTTGATTCTAAGGCTTTCCTTCTATTAATTATCCCATAATTTTTCTGCAAGTAGTCTGTACATATTTGTTTACTTGTTGTTTTCCCCATCAGATGATAGGTTCTTTGAGGGTAGATTTTTTTTTTTTTAATTCCTAACTGTAGTGTAACAGGTGGCACATTAGAAGGCACTTAGGAAATATTTGTTGACTGACTAGCTGACTAGAATCTCTTAAACCATTACAATTTTTTTTTTATCATCTTGAACCAGAATTAAACTATATTTGTCAATCTCATATTGTGGTTTGTCTGTTGCCATTTGAACATTTAATATAGCAGTAGTAATTATTTTCTCTGGTACTCTGGTAAGTACCATCTAACATCTAAGGAATGTAGATAATGATTATTCTACTTAACCTTCTGAGCCATAATGAAATCATATTGCTGAATTTTCTCCATTGACATGCCTGAGTCATGTGGACATACAATTCAGCCTAGTGATGCCTTAGTATAGAATCCTGATCTAAAACCTGTTGGAACCATTTCTAACACTTTTTCCCTTCAGGGCATGGATCATTAGTCCACCTGGGTTATTAGGTCTGAGGAACAGAGAAATCCATATCAGGAATAGTTTTCATTCACTGACATACCTGATTTATGTTAGGAACCATGAACCTCATTCTTTGTCTTCTATGATATGTCTTAAGGTACATGAGCATCCAGTTTAAAAACAGTAATCACTTTCTCTGTACTTAACCTCTTTATCTTGTTGACATCCATTACTAATCATCTGTCATTCTGAGTTAAGATGAAATTATATTCTTAGTATTCTTGGATAGATCTAAGCAATGATACCACTGGTTCTGACATGATTCCTTTTGTATATTAATATGTCTGAGTCAAGTGGATACAGTGTTAACTATTTTTTCCATGTTAAGCCATGTTGAAGTCCAGTTTTATACTCTGTTTCTTCCACTGGTATGTCAGAGACTTGCAAGTCTCTAATTCTGAGTCTGTAGGAATCCCTATATGGCATACGTGAGTCATATTGATGTGTACATCCAACAATGCTTGTCCCATGTTCATGACAATTGTCTCAATTATTTTTCTCTTTGTCTCTTATATCTGAGTTATATGAATTTAGATCAGTTTTGATTGTTTTCTCATATTCTGGGAAGAGAGTCATGTTAATATTGAGTATTAATCTGTTCTTCCTTGTAAGCTAAAATGAAACCATTTTTCTTAGTTTTTGCTTTAATAGGCCTGGGTTAAGGGGAATCTAATAAAGGTCTTTCAGCACTTGTAATCACATTTTCTGGAGCCCAGATGGTTCTAAATATTGATACTAACATTTCTTACCCATTTTTTAATATACATCTGATAATTTGTCTCCTCATTTTTTTTTTTTTTTTGAAATGTTTGAGTCAGGTTGATTCCATTTCAAGAGTAGTTACTATTTACTGTGTCATACTTGAATCATGTTGATGACCATGGATTCCATATTTCTCTTCCTTAGCGTCCCTGAGATATAACAAATTCAGTTAAGAATTAGCAATCATTTAGATTCGTACTCTAATATCTCTAATTATCATTGAAGCCTATAATTTATTGACCTTTGTCAAGATGAATCTTATTTTTCTTAGTCTCTTCCTCTGGGAGAACTGAGCCACATTAGCAATCAATCATGTCAATAAGAAATTTCTTGGTTAATCTATAGATCAAGTGGATGCATGCTATGTACACTGATAAGACATTTGAATTCCAAGATGACTATTAGTTTCCTTTTCTAATATGTATGAACCATGTAAGTTTCCAGTTCTAACACTGTTAATTTCCTTAGAAGGTAATTGACATATATCTAATAACTATTGTTTTCTGAGCCAGGATTACTACGATTCCTCCTCTGGTATGGTTTCACATGTTAGATAGATGTTCTAAAACTTAGTGTACTCCCTTATCTTTTTTTGAGATTAACTATTCTTTTGTTCATCATATCATTTTCATTAGCTTATTTTAAACCATGGAGAAAACTGGTTCTTTAATATAATTTTGTACAATGTGTCATTTATATGCCTGTCAAATTCTGCCACCATTGCTTTGTCCTAATGATATTGCTGAGCAATACCATGATTCTTTGCAGCATTAGAAAACAATTCTCTTGTAATATCTGAGTCAGTGGCCATGCTTTTTACCATTTTTCTCATCCATTGATGTGTCTTGACTTTCCCCTGGTGTTTGGACACTTAAGTCATGTTCCTATTGACTATCTCTTGCTCTTTCTGAGAAAAGGTAAAACCATACTTCTTAGTCTCTTTCTCTGGTATATATCACTCTCATTATTATCCATTACAGATGTTGATATTATTTATCTGGTACATATATCTGTAAGTCATTGAAATATGTAACTAAGGCACAAGTCCTGATACTTCAGATGCTATCTATGAGTCATTTGTGTCAAAAATGTAAATATTTCTGTCTCAGACAGAATGATGTTTCTTCCTCTGGTATATTGCTAATACGTGACAAAATTCATAATGTATACCACTGTTCTTTCAAGTTTAACCTGTCCTTTGCTCAAAACCATTTTTTCCTGATCTCATTTATCTCAAAAGCCATAGTGAAATCTAGCTTTGTTATGCAAATAATTCAATGTACTTTGTATCATTCATTTGCCTGATTAGTATGCCACTAACATTTTTCTATGGAACATCATTGAAATTATTAAATTTTTCAGCAGTCTTAATGGACATCAGAATCAACTTAATGACTTTGTTGTGCATATTTTTTCTCTTACTCTAATATGTTTGCACTATGTGAATGTCAAGTCATATTTTGTCTGCTATTCTGGTATTTCAAAGTCAAATTACTACATATAGACATTTGTATAGTGTATAGTATATAGAGAGAATATAGATATACTCATCCTGGGAACCAAAATGCAACATTTCTTAGCGACCTCCTATAATAGGTCTGAACCATATTATTCAACAATCTTTCACTTTTCCTCACATGTTATTGTTTAATCAAATGAACTCTTACTGCCATTATTTATTTTCTTCTGAGCAGGTATTGAGAACATCTATCTATATGAGTGGATTTATAGTGTTTCCTCAGGTTTTGTCTGAGCTATTCAATCTACCAAATCTGACATATATTAGTGTTTTGGATGATATCTGTGAGGCATGTTGAAACATTTACTTATGTTTCTCTCTAAGAAATAAGAAATTTGTTGCACAATTTCTGATGTCTTCCTTTAAAAAACCTAAGCTTTATGGATCTCCATTTAGGAGATCTGTTGAACCTAGTGGTTCTGAATCCATTTCATAGATATTTCCAATATTTTATATTTTTCTGAATCCTTAATCATTAGTTTTTATTATTGAGTCTTCTTAGTCATGTTCAATTCTTTGGGACCCTGCCAGGGGTTTTCTTGACAAAAATACTGGAATGGTTTGCTATTTCCTTCTTTAGGTCATTTTACAAATGAGGAATCTGAACAAATGGTGTTAAATGACTTGCCCAGGGTCATACAGCTAGTTTCTAAAGTCAGATTTCAACTAAAAAAGATTAGTTTTTCTGACTCCAGGTCCAGCATGCTATTCACTAATCCACCTAGCTGTCCCTATTTCCCTCCATCCCATTTATGTTAGATTTTAAATACAGCTGATGCATATTGACATCAATTTCAGGAGTAATTACTACTTATTGTGGAATATCTGTGTCACATTAGTGATCATGGACTCTGTTCTATGTCTTCCTCCTATCAAGTTCCATTGATATGGATTTCATGCTAAGTCACTTTGAATCCATTTTTCTTAGTTGCCACTTCGGTTCCATTTGAGTCATTTGAATACCCAGTTCAAGAACGTTGATTACCTTGTCCAGTACTCTGGTATTGTTAAATCAGGTTTAACTTAACAACCAATCATCATTCTCATTATGGACTAGGATAAAAATGTTTCTTACCATAGTTTGATCCATATGAACATCAAGTACAAAAGAAGGAATCAATTTTTCTGGTTCTCTGACATTTCTGTCATGTTATGTGGATAACCAACCCATTTTTTTTTCATTCTGAGCCAGGATAAAATCATATTTCTGTCTCCTCCCCTGATGTTTCTGAGCAATACGAACATCCAGTTCAAAAGTAATCAACATTCTCTCTGATAATTTGGAATTTGTAAGTCATTTACATTCTAAGGCAGGATGAAACCATATTTCTTAGTTGCCTTCTCCAATATGTCTGACTATGTGAACATAAACTCCAAAAGGAGAAACACTTTTTCTAGTATCTGGTAAGATATCTCAGGGTTTTTTGTTTGTTTGTTTGTTTGGATATTATCAATTTTATCATCCCAAGTCAATGAGGAAGTCAATTCTCTTACCTCTGGTATCTCTGAGCCATGGGAATATCCAGCTCAAAAGTAACAAACTTTCTCTGGTATTCTGGTTGGTATATTTAAGTCATTTTAATCTAGATTGTAAATCTTTATCATTGCAAGTCAAGAGAAAACCATTCTTCAGTCTTCTCCTCTGGCATATCTAAGCCATGTGAACATCCAGTTCAAGAGTGTTAATCACTTTCTCTGGTGTCTCTTAACTCATGTGGATAAATTATTTCAAAGTCTCTTCTAAGACTGAGCCATATAAACATCCATTTCAAAATCTCTTTGGTACTGGCAATGAATTTTTCTTTTAACTCTTGTTTGTCTAAATTATTACTATTTATTGTCAAAATTCTTTTCCATTATCAGAGATGATGAAAATATCTTCCTTATTCTCATCTTCTGGTATATCTAAGCCTTGTGAACATCCAATTTAAAAGTAAAAATCAATATGATACTCTTTATGTCATGTTTTATGCCATGTTCATATGAAAACCTATCCATTTTATCATTCTGAGTCAGATGATGCCTTGATTTTCTGTCTTTATTTCTAACATATCTGAACCATGAAGAAGCATTTTGAATATTAAATCCTTCTCTCCCATATTCTCATATCATTATTTATGTTGAAACTCAGAATCAACTATCTTTCCAAGGTATCCTAGCTAAGATGAAACCTCCTTTTTTAAGACTCTACCTGGTATGTCTGAACCATATCAATATTAAGTTCAAAGATGGAAATCACTTTTTTTATTATGGTGGCAAAGGTAATATTTACTAAACTAATATGCTTTATCAGTAAGAACCAAGATGAAATATTTAAGTCACTTTCCCTTATTTGTCTGAGCCACGGAAACATACAGTGATACCTCAGTACTTGTTAATTGGTTCCAAAAGATATGATGAGTGGTGAAAGTGATGAGAACCAAACAAATTTTTCTCATAAGAAATAATATAAATTGAAATAATCTATTTTGGAATTCAGAAATTCCACATTTTAGTTGGAACTTTATAAATTGGAGTTGTTTTTTAATGCAAAACTTTTAAACAGACATAAATAAAAATAATTTGATAAAATAAATTTAACTTCATCTCCACTGAGAGGAATTGATAACCTAATGGGATGGGAGAGGATGACAGAGATTATTGTTTGGAAGGGAAATCCTGTTCTAATCAAACATCAGGCACTTGACACGGGTTCTTTCTCTCACTGAACCCTGCTGGAGACTCAAATTTAGGGAATTTCCCTAAAAAAACCTATTAAGAGAAATTTGCTTCTGTCTTTGTTTCAAAATGTTTCTGAAGTGAGATATTGTTTGGTCATTAAAAAAGACCATATTTCAACTTGCTAGAGCTTTGTTAGAGTGATACATATCAAACAAAATTTTGTAATTCAGCCTGCTTAGAACACATTTCTTTTAGTCATGCAGTAGAGGCTTCCTTTTTCTTCCCTGAAGTTTCAGCCACTATCTCTTGCTGCTTCCTTTGAAGTTCCAGCAGCTTCTCAGTGCAGAGCTCTTGGCTTTGTTTCTTTACTAACACTTCAACGTCCTCATCACTGACTTCTAGGCTCATGGACTTCCCCAGAGACAAAATGTCCTCACTAATGGGCTAGGTTCGGCCTCAAAGCCTTCAAAGTTCCATGGAGTTAGGCACAGTTAATGGCCTTGTAAGAGACTGCATGCCAGATCTTCCTAACAGAATGATACAATGGAGTGTATTGATATTGTCATTCCAGAAATCTGTCAGTGTCAACTCAGTGTCTGAGATCAAATCAAAGCACCTCTGGAAAATACACAATTGCTGGTCTGTGGGTTGGAGCAGAAGAGATGTGTTAGGAGTCAAGAACTTCATAGTTATAAACTTATTTACAAGTCATCCTCCAAGTCTGGAAAATGACCAGGAACATTTTCCGTTATTCACAGAGCCCTCAGAGTAAGTTCTTTTTTCCTGCAATTTATTATTATTATTATTATTATTATTGTTTTATTATTTTTACACAGGGACCAAATATTTTGTTCATTCTATTCAGTGAACCGTTTGGTAATCTAGACTTTGCTGTTAGCCCTCCACATTACACAACTTGCTTTTTATTACATTTTCTCTCTTGAAAACTTGTTTTTCACTAGTACAGGCTTAAAGTTTTAAATCCCCACTAGCATACCAATGTAATAAGAGAGTTAGCTTGTCCTCCATGTGCCCTGGAAATGCATTCTCTTCTGGAGTGATATAGGTATAAGCATTTTCTTCCAAAATAAAACAGTCTCATAACAATTGAAGACTTGTTGGGAATAAAACAGCATCTATACAGTTCCTAAACAAAAGTTTTGGCAGTTTTTTTTTTTTTAATTGGCACTGGCCACCTTTCCATGACTCATCATACTGTAAATGTTATGTTTTTAAATTTATCAAGCCATACATGACTGACTTTAAACACTTCACTGCACTTACTACTTGTTCCAGCTTTTACCAGATCAGCATGCTTTTTTTTTGCTTTCTTGCAAATTTTCCTTGGAAATACTATCACCTAACTTTTTTTTCATTAATCCAAAAGTAGAACAGTTTCTCTTCTACTTCCAATATCTGTGACATCGATTTAGTCACAGCCTTCACATCTCTAGTAACACTCCTTATTTTTCACTAGAGATCATTGTTCTTGGTAGCAAGAACAGACATGTGGCTACCATGGCTACTTAGCTATTATCTCTTTTTCTGTTGTTGCATGGTTCTCACAAATTTTATTTTCTGCTGAATGGCATCACTAACATTCTTTGAACTTATGATTATTTGTAAAAATGAAAAAGATGGAACTAAAAGCATAAGAAAATATAGTATAAAATATGTGGAATTCTGCACTATGAGCTACTGTGAGATTAATAACACATTGGTCTTTGTTTTGTTGGGAGAGACAGGAATATAAATTAGAGTCTTGACTCATACAAATTTAAACAATGGTAAAGCATTTTTATTTCCTTGTCAAAATACATAAAATATATTTGAAGAGTTTTGCAGCTGATGAGTGCCAATGTATGACCCTAGTTCAATAATAGCAAGCAGTTTGTGTGGTATTCTGATATCTCTAAAGAATGTTGATAGTATTTCCAAAGACCTTTCCTATTTGGAGAGAGTATGAAGCGATATTTCTTTGTTTCACTGTTGATGTGTCTCCAACACAGTAATAGAAATGACTTTTCTCAGGAAATCATATCTCTATTATATTTATAAGGATACCATTTTATCATTCTGATCCATGATAAAAAAAATTTTAGCCTCCTCCTCGGATATGTCTGAACTAGGTACACCCAGCTCCAAAGATGCAAATGCTTTATCTGATACTTTGTTTTTTTTATGTTATTATTATTAATATTTCTATTATTATATTACTATTATATTGTTTCTATATTATTATTATTATTACCAATTTTCTTTACTATTCTGAGCTAGAATGACTATATTGCTTTGTCTCTTTTGATATGTATGAGCCATGTGGATCTTCAGATCAATGGCAGACACTTTCTCTACTTCTCTAATATTGCTAAGTCATGATCAATTGTCAATGCTATTTATTCTGAGCACAGATAAGACCATTTTTAAAATCTTCATCTCTGGTGTATGGTGATTACAAAATCAGGAGGCAGAAACTCTTTCAGGTTAATGATTAGTGTATTGATTGTTGCGTGTAGTACCCTGTGTATATATATATGTAGTTGGTCCTGCAAGAGACAATGAAATTTCCCTAGTGTCCATAATTTTTATATCCTTGAACAAACAGTTCTGATTTCTCATGTTTGCCTAACATCTTTCCCTAGTTGATCCTTTTAAGATTATCCATATATTTTCTGCAGTCCTGCAATTTATCCTTAACTCTTGCCTCTTTTCCCAGTTCTACTATTTAGTGGCTTGGCATGAATTGTACTCCTTCCCAGACCATTTATAGTCTCATAATTTTCTAATTCCCAAGGCAGAGCAGAAATGATACATAGCTTATAGAAAAAGTAACAGGTCCATGATACACAGAATTAATAAAAGAAGCAAAATTACAATAAAGTAAATGAAGAAATTCAATATAGCTGTGATTTTAGGAATATAACCTTTAATATATTCAAAAAAGAAACATGGCAAAGATAAAAAGTCAGATTTTTATTCAATCAGGTAGATGAATCTGCCTTCATTCATGTAATATTTTTATAAATTGACTGTTTTATAAACTGTTTATAAGCTGCCATATGCAATTTTGATTATTGTAATATATATTTTATTGTATATAATTATTATAGTTGTGTATAGGATTGTAGTACAATTTTGATAGCATTCATTTTTTTAAATTTTATTTTTTATTATTTTTATTTTTGTTACAATAAATACCCAAATCCACAGAATAATTATCATTGTGGCAATGAGTCAAAGTTGTTTTGTTTTGTTTTGTTTTCTGGCCACCAGCATCCAGTATATTTCTCCATATTAGTCATCTATTAAATAATAGTAGTTCTGCAGATACTAGAGGTTTTCAAGGGAGTTGAGATTGTATCATCTTTTCCAAATGATGTTGAAGGATAAGACCTTTCCCTTCTACCATCATCCATGAATATAAGGAATGTTCTGAAAGACAAGAGCACCATGATCTACAGTCAAGACACAGGTTTCTAGATAAATCAAGTGCCTAGGACAAATCTATTCTTCTTTTGGTCATTTTTCATGTCTCAGCATCAACAGAACAAGAATTAACTAGGTCACCAACTAGGACTCTTGAGACCAATGTTTTTACATGTTTAGAAAAAGGAAAAAATTTAGAGATGTATAGAGTTAGTAATTTTAGTCATCAGTCTTCATCTTAATGGTCCAGATGTCACCAGACTGGTTTGGCAGTGAGAAATCTTTTGATTCCACCTTAGAAGCTCATTAAAGCCTAAACCTTATAATGAAAGTAAGTTCTGAGGTATCATGGAGGAGTTGCAAATGTCTGGTGGCAATCTGCCCTTGTACTCCACAGATCATAGCAAGACTCTTTGTCCCTGACTTACTAGGAAGCCTCAAGAAGATTTCATAAGATCTAATCCCATGCTTTCTCAATCATAGTATATTTTTATCAGAAACTGTCATGTCTCTATGTCATAATATTAACCTTTTTGAAATTGTTTAAATTGTTTTTGAGTTGCCCCAGGGTACTGGACTTATTAGTAATAGTTTCAAATTGAAGGAGTAATTCCTGCTTTTGTACCTATGCTTTATAATATTTTATCCATTAAGTTAGGTCTTTTTCTGCCTTGGTGCCACATAAGATCTTTCATGTACATATTCCATAAAAGAAGTGCCCAAGGCCACAACTAATATGTCTGCAGATATTATTCTGAGAGATTAGCTAATATGTCCACTTAGTAATGGCTGGCATTATTAGAATTGGTATGGGAATCTGCTGTTAGAAAAATAATTAGTGAGGTAGTCTTATTTATCAAAGACGTTGGAAAAACCATCCCCACTCTTTGGGACTAGTTAGTCTATGAATCTTCACAACTGTCAAGGAAATTATTAAACCATATCCAATAGCTACTAAGTCAAATGGTAGTCATCATTAGGAAATACAGTATGAAAATTATTAAAGGTGGAGTGGTTAATTTCTAAGCAATTTTTTTTTTCCCTTTCAAAATAAATTCTAACACAATGAGTAGAAATGTTTAGGATATAACTTATTCCTGAGGTAAGAGGGAATTATATGCAAATATCATGTTCTTGTTCTTTGGGACCTTTCTTAGCTTCCATTTCTCCTGATGCTTCTATAGAGCTGCTCCCATCCCAGCAATATCATTACTCCACCTGCATCCCTGCCCCCTAACTGAAGAACTTGAAACTAATTCTTCCTTGGGCCTCTCAGATCTGGTAGAAAAGGGAAATTTTCAACAAAAAGTGCCAAGGTGGAGTCAAGATGGCAGAGAAGGCACACATGACTTTTTAAGCTTCTCTCATACTCTCATTATTAAATTCAGCCTCAAAAATGGCACTTGACTGGTAAAATTCATGAAGATTGGAAGTACAACAACTTACCAACCAAAGCTAATCTGGAAGATTGCCAGATAAGATTTGTCCTGAGTGGTGGAAGCAGACTAGCGCAAGCAGGGGATAGAATCAGAGGCTAGCATATAGAGCAGACCCGCCAGAGTGGTCTCTGTGGCTGGAAAATTTACAATGTGGACTCTACCACAGATTGGCTGCTCTGCTTTGGTTGCAAAGCAGTGGATCAGCAGAGAAATTAAAGTCAAAGGTAGAGGGTACTCTAAAAAACATCAGAAACTAGCAGGATCTGGCCATACCTACCCCAAACCAGAAATAAGTGACTTAGCACAACACAGGTGTGCAGCAGCACTCTGCAGCACAGGGCTTTCACCAGGGCAGTCATAAATCTGCACAGTGGCTTGGCCTGGGGCAATAGAACTTTTGCAGTGCAAATGTGCTCCCCAGGGCAGAAGTACTTCTGGTGTGGGCAGGGCTATTTGCAGGGCAACTGCTAATACCCACAGCTCCACAGTGGGCTTTAGCCTGGGGCAGTGGCACTTTCACTGCTCAGCCTCTAGCCCCAGGGCAGTCACTAACCCACACAGCAAGGCTTAATGCAGAGTGCTTCTGTAGTTCAGCCCATGATATTCAGGCCTTAATAGTCACTTCCAGTGCAGAGCTTTTCCCAGAGCACTTCCACAGCTTGGCTGCTCTTTGCAGCCCATTGGAAGGATAGTTACTTCCATATATCTACCCCTGCTGTGCAGAGGAAGCTGGTAACCTCCTTGTCCTGAAGGCAGAATCTAAAGACTTTTTTTAAAAACGAGTAAAAAAATCAAAAGGATCATTGATAGCTTCTCTACAGAAAGAGAGCAGATTTTCAACCCTGAGGAAACTAATAGTAGCCAGTCTCCAGAAAAAAAAAAAAAAAAAATCCAAAGGGGAATGTAATCTGGTCCCCATCACACAAGGCTCTCCTAGAAGAAACAATTAAAAAATCTTAAAAGAGAGCTAGAAGGAAAATGGGGAAAGGAAAAAGAAGCTATGCAAGAGAATAACAACTTCCTGAAATGTGAATTGGAAAAGATAAAGAACTCCCAAGAAGTGCAGGGAAACAGAATTTGTGCATTGGAAAAGGTAAAGAACTCCCAGGAAAGTAGGATTTGTGAACTGGGAAATATAAAGAACTCCCAAGAAAGTAGGATTTGTGAATTGGAAAAAGAAAATAACTCAGTAAAAAAATAAAATAAAATAAAAAATAATGAAATGGAAAAAAATTCCATAGAGCAAAACAACTCATTTAAAAACTCAATTGGACATAAACAAAAAGAACTAAAAAAAGCTAATGAAGAAAATAACTTATTAAGAAGCAGAACTGAACAAATAGAAATGAATGCTTCATTGAGACATCAAGAATCAGTCAAACAAAACCAAAAAAAAAAAAAAAAAAGAAAGAAAGAAAGAAAGAAAGAAAAGAAAAGAAAACAGGAAAAAATTTTAAATATCTACTTGGAAAAACAACAGACCTGGAAAATAGATCTAGGAGAGATAATCTGAGGATTATTGGACTTCCTGAAAATTATGATAAAAAAAAAAGAGCCTAGATACTATTTTACAGGAAACCATCAAAGAGAACTGCCCAGATATAATAGAATCAGAAGGTAAAATAGGCATTGAAAGAATTCATTGAACACCTTCTGAAAAAGGCCCGAAAATAAAAATTCCAAGGAATACTGTGGCTAAATTTCAGAACTATCAAACTAAGGAAAAAAATATTACAAGCAGCCAGAAAAAAACAATTCATTTACCAAGGAACCACAATAAGGATCACTCAAGATCTAGCTGTTTCCACATTAAAAGATCAAAGGGCCTGGAATCTGATATTCTAAAAGGCAAAAGAACTTGGAATGTAAACAAGAATAAACTACCCAACTAAGCTGAGGATTTTCTTCCAGGAAAGAAGGTGGACATTTAATGAAACAGATGAATTCCATTTGTTTCTAAGGAAAAAACTAGAACTAAAGAAAAAAATTGATCTCCAACTATGGGACTCAAGAGATGCAGAAAAAGGTAAAAAGAACTCTGGAGTGTTGTATTTCTGATATGGATATACATAAAGAGTACATGTATAATTTGATTTTACTGATATAACATTTTAAAAAGGAAGTAGAAATGGAAAGGGGATAGTATCAGAAAAAGGGAAAAGGAAAGATAAAAAATGGGAAACTACATCCCACGAAGAGACAAAGGAAACCTATCATATCTGAGGGAATTTAGAGAGGGGGAGGAACATTGTATGAATCTTACTCTCACCAGAGTTGTCTCAAAGAGAAAATAATTGACATATTTGGTTTAAGAGAAATTTCTCTCACCTCATTAGAAAGCAGGAGAGGAAAAGGGAAAAGGAAAAAGAGTAATAAGGAAAAGGTACAAGAAAGGGGGAGGGATTCAAAGGGGGATGGGAGGGATTCTAAAGAGGGAGAGCTGTGTGAGGCAAGTGGTGCCCATAAGTTTAATACTGGGAAAGGGCGTAAGGCAGGGGGGAAAAGAAAAACATAATCTGAGGATAATAAGGTGGCAGGAAATACAGAATTAGTAATTTTAACCATAAATATAGAGAGAATTGACTATAAGAAAGCAAGCCATTCTTCAATTGATAAATGGGCAAAGGATATGAACAGACAATTCCCAAACAAAGAAATTGAAACTATTTCTAGCCATATGAAAAGATGCTCCAAGTCATTATTAATCAGAGAAATGCAAATTAAGACAATTCTGAGATACCACTACACAATTGTCAGATTGGCTAGAATGGCAGGGAAAGATAATGTGGAATGTTGGAGGGGATGTGGGAAAACTGGGACACTAATACTTTGTTGGTGGAATTGTGAATACATTTAGCCATTCTGGAGAACGATTTGGAACTATGGTCAAAAAGTTATCAAATTGTGCATACCCTTTGATCCAGCAGTGTTACTACTAGGCTTATATCCCAAAGAGATCTTAAAGAAGGAAAAGGTACCTGTATGTGCAAGAATATTTGTGGCAACCCTCTTTGTAGTGGCCAGAAACTGGAAACTGAGTGGATGCCCATCAATTAGAGAATGACTGAATAAATTGTGGTATATAAATATTATGGAATATTATTGTTCTGTAAGAAATGACCAGCAGGATGATTTCAGAAAGGCCTGGAGAGAATTACATGAACTGATACTGAGTGAAATGAACAGGACCAGGAGATCATTATATACTTCAACAATGAGATGAAACAAATCAGTTCCAATAGAGCAGTAATGAATTGAACCAGCTACATCCAGCAAAAGAACTCTGGGAGATGACTATGAACCACTACATAGAATTCCTAATCCTTCTATTTTTATCCACCTGTGTTTTTTATTTCCTTCACAGGTTAATTGTATACTATTTCAAAGTCTGATTCTTTTTATACAGCAAAATAACTGTGTGGACATGTGTATGTATTGTATTTATTGTATACTTTAACATATTTAACATGTCAACCTAACGTCTGGGGAGGGAGTGGGGGGGAAGAGAGGAAAAATTGGAACTAAAAGTTTTGCAGTTGTCAATGCTGAAAAATTACCCAGGCATATATCTTGTAAATAAAAAGCTATAATAAAAACCTTTTTTTAAAAAAGTGCCAACTATCCTTCCCTTTATTTTATAGATTTCATAAGTTAAGGGATTGCTCTTTTTTAAATGACAGACTTCACAATGCTCTCTTACATGATTATGTCTTCCCATTTTAGAATAAAAGAAAACTTAAAAATATTTATTACTTTTCTCCTTCCCAAGTGATTCATCTAATGTTAGATGTTATCCATGCACCTAGTGACCTAGGGAGCAACATTATTCTGTAGGGAAGAACCATATTCGCTGATTTTCTCCAACTCCCCTATTTTTTCCTTTTTGAATCTCAGCTGCTCTTAAAAAGTTATAAATCATCAGGACCACCTCACTCATTTTTCTCGGCCTGTATGAGGTCTCATTTTCTGTTGCTGCTAAACTTGCCTCTCATTTCCCTTTAAAATGGGATCATCTTTTGAGGAAACTAAATAGCTTCCAGGAACCTGGTAATCAGCTGTCCTTAAATCCTTGGTGTCTCATTTGTGGTCTAATTTTTTTTGTTTTTCTACAATTATCCAGTAGCATGACATATCCCCAAAGTCAGCATAAATATTAACTCACTGCTATTTCTGTTGCTTTAATTAAGGCCATAAGGTCAGTTTGCCTGAGCTAATTTTTGTGTTTTAGGTCTAACTTCTACCATCTCAAAAAAGTCTATATAGCTTTAAGAACTTTTAGCAGTCTGGCAAAAACCTTCCACATATAAATTCATATCAGAACTTTTAAGTGATACATCTTGCAGGCCAGTCCTAGGTTTAATATCAGCATCTATAACTTGTAAATAATAGTGTTCTAGCTCTATTACATTTGCATGACAACATATTGGTTGGGTTAAGGATGTTGCATCTTTTCACTTATTGATTATATATTATTTAATAAAGCCTGTTCATTATAGTGGTTTCACATTTTACAAATACATGCTTTATTTTACAAAATTTCAAAAGTGCTTCAACTACTTGGAAAACTCTCAAGAAAATTCCTTGTCCCCATTCTCTATCATAAGATCCACACATGTTCATGACACTCTTAAACTGGATACTAGGTAGAACAAACATATGACAAATCACCATAATGCCCATAGTATAGATTGTATCTCACAATACGTCACTGTATTTTCCAGTCTTGAGGGTACTTTTTTTGTCACAAATGTTAAGAATAAAGGTTGTTCAACTATCACGAGCTATTTATTACATTGAAGCTAACGAATCCAGATCTGTGTATAACATAGCTTGATTTCCTCTAACTCTTAATTATAATCTTGGCATTGCTGTGTGTTCCCACCAACTGAATATCATTGAGGTATATGAGGATTGTCAGCCAAGTGATCACAATTACTTGAAATGAGTGGTGTGTCTATACCTGAAAGTTGCTGAACAACATTTGGTATCGAGTCCTGCTAAAGATGTGTTAACTTGCCCTGAGATATCATTATAAGAAAAAATGCAAATAAAAGAAAAATCGGATATAAATGCCTATGCTTTCTGGAAATTGAATGGATACCCATCAGTTGGGGAATGGTTAAATAAGTTATGGTATGTGAGCATAATGGAATATTACTGTTCTATAAGAAATGATGAACACCCTGATTTCAGAAAAGCATGGAAAAACTTACATGAACTCATGCTGAGTGAAGTTAGCAAAACCAAGAGAAAATTATACACAGTAATAAGATTGTGATTATGAACTGTGATGGCTTGGATCTTCTCAACCTTAAGGTGATTCAAGGTATTTCCAATAGACTTGGAATAGAAAATGCCATCTACATCCAGAGAGAGAACTATGGAGACAATGTGGATTGAACCATAGTATGTTCACTTTTTTTATTTGCTTTTTTTTTTCTTGCATTTTTTTTCCCCTTTTGGTCTGACTTTTACAACTTGACAAATATGGAAATATATTTAAAACAATTGTACATATTTAACCTATATCACATTGCTTGTTGTCTTGGGGAGATAAGGGGAAAGAGAGAAAAATGTGGAACATAAAAGTCTTACAAAAATTAATATTAAAGACTTTTTATATGTATGATGTATGTGATCAAACAGATAACACAAAATCAGGTCCAAAAACTCTAATTTCGAAGCCAGACTAACATTAATTGTCTATGATCCTTGATCCTGATTCCATCAATTGAGGATTTGAAGTTGATCAGCTTGATTTGCTATCCTCAGTGTTTCAGTGAACAACGGCTGATTACATATTGTGTTTCTGTCATTACAGATATTTTCAAGTGTTTCTGGAGTTTGTGGTTCTGGCAGTATTTTTTATTTGGAAAAGAAAGGTGCCAGACTTTCTGTAATTAGTTCTGTTGTGAGACTTCTTGAAATTGTTGTATACTGCAAATACTGAAATTAAAAGAATATTAATATCAACATTATTATTTATTACAATCTCCATATTAAACGGCACCAGATTGGTGATTCTCAGTATCACTGGAAGTATATTATTCCCACTATCAACAAGACCTCTCAATACTATGCAGTGTCTATAGGGGCACATTCTATGACACTTTATATAATGCAGAAACTAGTGCCTGTTTAATCAAAGGGAATGTATATTATTTGTTGCAACTATATTCAGTGCTTCCATTTATTCACTGTATAATTCCTGAAAGCATTCAGAGAGATAACTCTCTCTGAGCATGGAGACTTCTTTGCTTTGATATCCTCTATGCCCAGAGAAAAAGGATGTCTTAGTTGTATAATAAAAAATTTGGTTTGTGTTTCTGCCTTGAGTCTTTCCCAACATCAGAATCTTTTCCATTGAGTCACATTGTCTCATTATGTGGCCAAATTATTTAAATGTCAGCTTCAGTGTTTGTGCTTTGAATTAATAGAGAGTTAATTTCTTTTAAGTATTAAGTCATTTGATTTCTTTGGTGTCTAAGGCTCTCTCAGAAATCTTCTCTAGCACTGCAATTCTAAAGCTTTTATTTTGTGGCACAAGACTTTTTTATTGTCCAACTCTCAGAGTCATACGTTACTACTATAAAAATATCTTTAACTATATGGTTTGTGAGCATGATAGTGTCTTTGACTTTTAGTATACAGTCCAAATTTGTCATAGCTTCCATTCCAAGGTGTAAGCATTTTTTAATTTCATGAATGCAGTCACCATCTACGGTGATCTTTGAGCCCCCGAAATAAAATGTGATGTTACTTCCATTTTCACCCTCATCAAAAATCTTTTTAACTCTTCTTCACTTTCTGCCATCAGGCTGGTGTCATCCACATATCTGAGATTGTTAATCTTTTTCCTGAAAACCTTAATTCCAATTTTGACTCATCTAGTCTGGCACTTCACATGATGGAATATGCATATAAGTTAAATAAAATGGCAATAGATAGCCTTTCCCAATCTTCAATCAATCAATTGTTGCATGTTCAGTTCTAACTGAACATACAAGTTTTTCAAGAAACAAGATGACCTACATACGGGTCTTAAGAAAAAGTAAGATGATCTGGTACTTTGAGGACTTTGAGGAATACAATTTGTTATGATTCATATAGTCAAAAATTGTAGTGTAGTCAAAAAAAAATAAAAAAAAATTGTAGTGTAGTCAATAAAGGAGAAGTAATTTTTTTTTTTTTTTTGTGGAACTCCTTGCTTTCTCCATAATTCAGTGAATATTGACAATTTAGTCTCTATTTGCTTTGCCTCTTTGAAACCATCCTGCTTTTCTGGTAATTTTCAGATTATATATTGTTGAAACCTAACTTGTAAAATCTTAAGCATAACCTTGCTGAAATGAAGTGTTTGCAATTGTTAGTTTAAATATTCTTTGGCATTGACCTTACTTATTTAGGATTGGAATGTACACTGACCTCTTTCCAATCCAGTGACCACTGTTGAGTTTTCCATATTTGCTGGCAACACTTTAACAGCTCATCTTTTAGGATTTTAAAAGTCCATTGGCCTTATTATTGTTCCTACGGCCCACTTGACTTTGCCATCCAGGATGGATAGCTTTATCTTCTATCATAATCAATGATGTTAAGCTTTTTATTATATAGTTCTCTGTATTTTTGCCACCTCTTATTAATCTTTTCTAACTTCTGTTAAGTACCTACCATTTATTTGTCATTCACCATGCTCATTTTTGTATGAAAGATTTCCTTGATATCTCCAATTTTTCTAAAGAGATTTCTTGTCTGTCCCATTCTGTTGCTTTTTTTTTTTTTTCATTTCTTTGCATGGCTCATTTAAGAAAATCTTATCTCTCCTTGCTATTTTTGGGAATTTTGAATTCATTGTAAATATCTTTTCTTTTTTGCCTTTGACCTTATTTCTTCGGTTATTTGTAAAGCCTCAACAGATAGTCATTTGCTTTTTTGCTCTTCTTGCTTGCAATGTTTTTTGTTGCTGTCTTCCATACATTAATCCATCTCCTGTTTGACCACATCCAACTCATCTTGATTCATAGATCTGAAATTCCATGTTCCCATGCAATATTTTTACATCAGACTTTTCTTTCATCAGACACATCCACAGCTTGAGGTTCCTTTTGGTTTTAGCTTAGCTGCTTCTCTCTTTCTGAAACAATTTATAGTCCTGTGTCTTTCCCCAGCTGTAGTGTGCTTTCTGGAGCCCCCACACTGGGGTACCAAAACATATCATCTGGACTAGCTCTCTGAAGGACCTTGGGACCAGCCCGAGTCATCTTATTGGAGGAGTGAAGGAGACAGGAGATTCATGAGGATGGTCAAAGACGGAGTCCTTATTTCAAGGCCTCTCAGCCCTTAAATACCTCAGTATGATTACATCATTACAGCACACTAAGTATGTGCCAACTAGAGAACCATTATACCATCACATCACACTGAGCAAGTGCTAACTATAAGCAACCTGCTATTGATATGTAAATGCATTTCTTTACTGTAAGTATCCCTTGCTTCAAGTAGACTGACTTCTCAGGAAAGGTGAAAACACCAAAGGGAGTCAGGGAGCCAAACCAGACATTGTCAGCAGGTTCCTTCTGGGCTAAAGTGTCTTATACCTTACCCAGAGTTCCCCCACTGTTTTCAGCCCTCTACACTTAGGAGTGTTTCAGATAATCTAACATGAGGGGCTCATCTTCTGAGTTCATCTTAACATTTTAATATTGTACATAAGTGCTTTTTTGGGGGAAGCACAAAAGTAATGGAGTACTTTGCCATTTTCTACTCCAGTGGATCAGCTCCCCTATCTTGGGTAACACTGCATGGCATAGCTTATAGTTTCAGTCTACATAACCTAGCAATTCCAACATTTGCCTTAGCTTCTATGTTGTGTCTGATTGCTCAATATTCCTTAAAGCTTATAATTGGGCTGGTAAAATTCACCAACCTTATGAGAAACTAAATGCCCTCCATACTGGGTTTCTTTCTGGCAAACAACTAAAAAAACTGAAAAAAAATTTTCTGTCATCTGCTAAGAAAAATTAAAAGAGACAAAGTAACTTCCTTGTTAATTTCCTGGGTCTCTGACACATTAAAAATATCAACTGTACAAAAATTGACTCATATGATGATATGAATAAGTCTTAAGTTATGCTGTAAAAGTTATTCTGGAAAAAAGATTCTAAAAACCCTTGGAGAATTTTTTGTCACAAATATTGTTATAAGGAAAAGCAAATAAAAAACTTGAGTTCCTTGTCAGGGGAATAGAAAAGAACATAAATCAAGCACAGAAAGCTAAGCAGCAGAATTGGGTATTGTATTGATGTTAGGGACCACGGCAGTTATAAAAACAAACTTTTTAACATCATACAAATCTTGTACAAACTGATATACAGGTTGACCTTAAGAATCAAAATTTTCCTATTTTCTTAAATGGAAATAAATATTGGAATGTTGGAGGGAGAAGATCCTTTGATTATAATTTCTATACTTCTTTTTCTTCTGTGACAGGTTTTATTCCATCAATTTGGTCTTTAATGATAATATTACTTTACACTTGACCATGGAGTATTTTACAATAAATTCCAGCTCAACAATTATTTCATTATTTAGCCCATAATTTAGTAGTAATTTTTTTAAAGTTTGAAGTGTGTCCTGCACCTCAGTACCTCTCATCCCTCAGGTCCTCCCATATAGCTTGAGCTGCATTCCTTGCTTTTAGAGGCTTTTTAACCCTTACTTCTCCCCATCTTTTATTAATACAACCAAGTGTTCTCATGTTGACGAATGAGAAACTCTTCCATAAGCACCTCTAAAGAACTTTTTAAAGAATATGTATAAAGCATCCTAGCAAAGTAGGCAAAAGCAAAAGAAGCAACAATACAAAAATGGCAACATAGAGCCCATGGGATACAATAAAAGGGGATGGGAAAGAAAATATGCTAGATCCAATTACTAAGCCAATCTGGCAAGGGTAGTCATCTCTCTGCTATAGCGCTGTTTTGGGCATCTCCTGTGTCATCTCTTTCTCTTCTTTTTCGGCCCCTGTTTTAATAGAGGCAACTTTCCTTATCCTTGTTTCTGGAATCCAGTGGCCTTCCCCATTAGGACCTGGAAGACATAAATATCCCGGCTTTGCCAAAGTCCTTCCTTGTCCTTGCAAAGGACCTTTTGAATGTTCTCCAGCGCTTGAAGCACAGTTTTCATGGAGCTTAGTTTTCTGTCCTGTCTATAAGATTGTGCCAAATGTATCATTCCTGGAGAGAGACTGATATCCCTATCCAGGCACAAAAATTTGTAAGTATATAAGGTCTTATCCACATCCACCTGTGTGGGCCATCAGGGGTTCTGTCTGCTTTCTCCCCCTTTCTATTTAATAAGGGTGGCCTTCAGAGTACGATGGGCCCATTCCACTAGGGCCTAACCCTGTAACATGTTTAATGGAGAACATGGAGAGGAAGGTGGTCATCAGTTTAGAGGTATAAGCTGGCCCATTGTTTGTCTTTATGGTATTAGGAACTCTGTGAAAGGAGAAGCAACTATACAAATGTTTAATGACCAAAGGAATGTTCTCACGGGAAGCCACTGTGGCCCAAAGGAATCTAGAAAAGGTGTCAGTACAGATGTGGATGGCCACACGGCCCACATGTGTCACATCCATTTGCCATAAATCATTGGGAAATAAACCTGGGGAGTAACTCCTTTACTAGGTGGAGGAGGGAGAAACTGAGCACACTGAACACACTGCTTCCCTATCTGTCTGGTTTGTTCCCAGGTGAGACCATAAAGGCAACGTAGAGAATTACTGCGTAAATGGAGAAAATCATGGGCATGTCAAGGGGGTGTGGCGACCGTGAGAAGGGAGCATTGTAAAGCATGGTCCGCTACCTCATTGGCAGCAAATATGCCTCCTGCACAACATTGGTGAGAGTATACATGCAGGATATAAATGGGATGTTTCCTAGTCTGTAAAATCAGCTGCAAGTCAGCAAGGAGGTTAGCAATTGAAGAATTCTGAGGTTGTAAGACAGAATCCTCAATGCTTCTAAGCAGTCAGATAGCATATAAGCTATCTGATATGATGTTAATGGGCTCTGGGTATCTCTTACATCCTTTCAAGATGTCATATAAAGGCTGCATCAAAGAAATAGGGATAAGGGCATGAGCTCTCAACCACTGAATTTGTCCAACCAGTTTCTGCAATAGGTTCAGAGTATTCACCTTGTCTAATTGTAAGTTAGGTATCTGATTAGTAAGTGTAGAAGTCCCCATGCAGAGTACCAAGTAAATGATGGGATAGTTATGTTGGATCTTTTCTGGGACTACCACCAGTCCATATTAAGCGAGAACACTCGTGGTTTCTTTGCAGAGAGATCTTTTCCACTGCTCATTGATAACAGTATATCATCCACATAATGCAGTATCATGGCATGAAGCCACACCCTCCTAATTGGTTCTAGCACTTGTGCTACATACACCTGAGACAAAGTGGGTCTACAACACATCCCTTGGGGGAGAATTTTCCATTGGTAGCTCAGATCTGGTCCTTCATTGTTTATAGAGGAAATGGTAAAAACAAATCGTTTCTTATCCTCTGGGGCCAAAGGGATGGAGAAGAAACTGTCTTTTATGTCTATTACTGTAACTGGCCAGCCAATGGGCACTAAAATTAGGAGATGGCATGCCAGGCTGTAGGGCTCCCATAGGTTCAATAGTAGCATTAACAGCCCTAAAGTCCACTTGCATTCTGAATTTTCCAGATTTTTTCAAAAAATCTTTATAATAAATACAGGGCTATTCCATGGGTTGGACATTGGTTCTCTATATGTCCAGCCTTCAACTGTTGCTGTATAATTTCATGTAAAGTTTGGGCTTTATAAACTGAGAAAGGCCATTGGGGCACCCAAACTGGGGTGTTAGATTTCCATGTTAATGGTGTGGGCATGATATGAAAGTAGTGCCCAAACCCCCAATGACCCCAATTAAAAATCCTATGGAGGTGATATATAAACTGAGGCCCCACAAACCTTCAATATGTCCCTGACCCATAGATTGTATCTGAGGCCTGTGCCCATCAGGGGTTGAAATATCCCATTTGTCTGCAAAATTCCAAGGCAAGTCTTCTGCTACAACCCCTTTAGATATAGCAGCTGTGAGGGCAACCATTTGAAAGGCACTGAAGCTGACATTCTCACATATTTTTATCATCTTTTGCAGGCCAGCCTCCCATCTAAAATGAGCATGACCTTCTGGCTGTTAGTATTAGCATTCTTCCCTGCCAATTTCTGTATGAGGAGGCTGGAGGCTTCTCCTCTGCCCACTGACTCTCAACAGCCATCTGTAGGTGGGCCACAAAATCAGGAAAAGGTTCATCTGGGGCCTGTTTAATTTTAGTCATGGAGGGACTCTGCTTTCCAGAAGCCTGAATTTTTGCTAAATGCTCTTTGGGCACATTGGGACACAGCTGTATATACTGCTGCATCATATTGCATTTGATCCTCATTTCTTTTGGACTTTCAAGCTTTCTGTATTATTTGTCCTAAACTTGTCTGGGAATCTCCAAAACCTTCACAAAGGGGCACAGAGGGAGCAGACGGGAGACATATTTCCTTGGGGGGGGAGGGTAGAAGGGGAGGGGAATGAGGGAGAAGGCCATGCCTCAAAGATGGAGGTGACCTTCCCTCTGTTTGCTTTCTCCTCTCTCATCTTATCACCATCTTTTTCTTCAAGGTCATATGTCTCTCTGTTTACTTTCGCATTACTCATCTTATCCCTACCCACTTCTGTTCCATCATATCCAATTCCTGCTTTTTCCTCACTACCTCTTCCTTTTTTGTTACATCCACCTCCTTCAACTTCCTGTTTACTTTCTGATTCTTTCCCCCAGCTAACTTCCGCCAGCTCCATTTTATGGGCATGGATGGTCTCAGTGAGTGCCAGTTTACAACCCTCATTTGTTTTAGGACCCTCATTTGTTTTGTGACTCTCTTTTGCACTTCATTATCTACTGTTAATGGATTGCAGCTTGCACCTCTTAAAGTGCTCCTAATAACTTAATAAATGAGGTGATGCCATTTCTGGATGGCTCCTGGTGTTTCCTTATCATAGGAAGCCATCTGACTACCTACTACCTCCCACTTTTTAAAATCCATTTCCAATCCTGCTTGTTTTACTATTCTATAAGCTTCTTTCCCTGGCCTCTCCTGGTCTGGGACCCTCACAACAATTTGTCCCATTTCCTAACTTTCTACTCACTTTAGAGCAGATTTCTGTCTCGCTTCCCACCTGTAGACCTGTTACAAGGTGAGGTCCTAGCCAAAATTTTCCCTATTTGGGCACCACTTGTAGTGTTTTTTAACACTACCCTAACCTTGTAGCTCCCCTTTGAGCTACTCTTAATGCCCGTCCATTGATGGCATGACTAGGCCACACTTACCTGTCTTTGAGCCCCAACCTAGATCCCACAGAGACAGACTACTAGGAAGTAGGGGTGAAGCAAAAGAGAACTTTATTATTAGGTACCACATATTTATTACCCCCTGAGGATATGGGGTGTTAGAATTGTTACAAGGTGCTAAGTCAGTAGAATTGATAGAGACAATGGTTGTTTAGCAGGGTGCTTAACAGTTCTCTAGATGTGCTTAGTACTTACTACAGTTCCACAAGGTTCACACCTTTAAGAAACCATATATAAGTTAGGAGCCTTAAACAGGATTGATTCCAGGAGATTCACAAGCCAGAGACAGCAGTCAGGCAGAACGAAGGAAGACAGAGAAGTGGTGGCAGACTGTCCTGTGGAGAACACTGAAACCAAGATCCAGAAGGCCAACAGAAAACTATCCAAGCCCCAAGTGAAGGGGATAAGATTTTGGAAGAGACAATAAAGGATTTGGACTTTAACTCCTGGATGCATTTGAGGTGATTATTACTTTGAACTGAAACTAAGGCTGTCCCCAGGAGCCTTCCAAGAAACTTGCCCCCAGAGAAGATTATATTTTAGAGAAGAACATTACATTTTGGCACTCTAATGTGGGACAGACACAATCCTGATTTCACTGGAAAAGCCTGCGATCCTCTTCAAGGAAAATGTGTCGAAAGTTTGGTCAGACTGATAAAAAAAAAATCAAGGTTTAATTATAACTTGGGAGCAGATCATTGATCTTTTAAAAAAAAACTATACAGTACATATCTCCTTGGTTTTCTAAGGAAAAAGAACTGGGTCCAAATTAGTAGGAGAGCAACTATGTCAATTCTACAATGATAATGTACCGGACTCAATTTCCAAAGACACACTTAATACATACAATTTAATACAACTAGCTTTAAGAAATTATATAAGTGTTAGAATAAGGAAAAAGAAGAAAAAGCAGGAAGGGCAGGTGCCAACTAAACTAGATGAAAAAAATGAAAGATTCATTCAGATAAGAATGGAGTTAAGTACAATTTTAAGTGTGAAGCTTCATAGCAGGAGAAATTAAGTCATTCATCCCCTGACCTACCTACCTCAATTAACCCTTCATGGGTGTAGGGAGAAGGAGGAGGGGGAGAGGCAATGACACAACCACCTGTGAAGCAGCCTATGACAAGATTACAAAAAGCACTGGTTAAGGCAAAAAATGAAGAACAGGATGTATTGATTTAATGCAGGCATACCCTTTGATTGAAGAACTTGACTCCAGGTCAAAAAAGGAAAAGATATACTCCTTTTGATTTGGAAAAAATTAAGGATTTGAAAAAGGGTTGCACTCTTTATGGGACTACATCATCTTATGTTAAGATGTTACTAGATAGTTTGGTTTATGAAATCTTAACCCTGAGTGAAATCCATAGCAAGGACATGTTTAGAACCTGGACAAAACTTGTTGTGGCTTTCGGAGTATCATGAATTATGTAGGATTCGAGCCCAGTGCAATAAGCAACCTGGAGTTAATGTACAAATATCACTTTTGACCAACTAGCAGGTGAGGATCAGTATGGAGAGAATTTAAAACAGATTAATTACTCCACAGCAGCTTATGAAGAGATCAATGCTGCTGTAACAAAAGCTTGGAGTTTCCTCCCAGGAAAAGATGAAGGTAAATCCTTCACAAAAAGAGAACAAGGTCCCAATGAACCCTTTTACAGATTTTGTGGAACATTTGCAAACAGCTGTCACTACAGAAATAATGACCAGACATCTGGCTAAGGAAAGATGCTCCTTTAAAGGAAATCATAAGATACTGTGCCACAGTGGGCACAAATGCTTATTATACCTAGACTATGATGAACATGGAAAGACAGGGTCCCTCTTGGCAAGGGGCTTCTAGAGAGAATTGTCGATGTTTTCAGTGTGGAAAAGTTGTACATTTGAGAGCCCAGTGTAGGTATAGAGATAGAGTGAGAAGACAGGGTGAGAGAAGACCTAAAATGCCCTATGTCCAAATGCCACAAGGGTTTCCATTGGGCCTCAGAATGTAGATTCACCCAGGGAAATGAGAGGCAGGGCCCAGCTCCAAGATATCATACAAAAGACAGGTGGGGGATGATGGCAGCCAAGTTTACACCCAGAGAGTCTTTAGAAGGTCAGGACTCTGATGTGATCTATTAGCCAAAAAGCAATCACATGGCAGAAAGGGATTACATGATATGTCATCCAAAAAAGCAATCAGATGGCAGAAAGGGATTACAATTGGGGAGAATACAAGCTTTTTAAACCAAGAGGACAGCGTCCAGTGCAAACTGCTCCAATGTCATTACCAGATAATGAGAGATTTAGAAAGTGGTAAATAGAAGGGACTAGATAGATTAACTGCTTGGGAGAAAGAGTTTGCTTGTATTCCTACAAATGGAGAAGGAAACAGATGGATGGCAATGAGCACCTGGAAAGAGACAGAAAAAGAGAAAAACCTCAAAACAAAGGAGAAGACCTAAGAACAAAATCTACAGGAATCATTGGCTTCCCTAACACAAGATGAGACTGTTTCAGGACTTGAAAACCAGCAGGAATCATTGGCTTCCTTGAGATGAAAAATTGTTGATAAAGACTGTTGCAGGACTTGAAAACCATCAGGAATCACTGGATTTCCTAACATAAGATTAGACTGTTGCAGGACTTGAAAACCAGCAGGAATCATTGGATTCTTTGAGATGAAAAATTGTTGATGAAACTATTGCAGGACTTCAAAACTTACAGGAATTATTGGATTCCTGGCACATGAACTAATGGACAATAGATTCCTTTTGGACTATTTCTAGGACTTATGGACATGTATAATTCCTCATGTTGATTCATGTTATTTGTTACATCACTACTAGCTTGTGTTATGTTACTATGTGCTTATGTAATTTATGTAATTATGTGTAATACCTTCCATATTGAGGATTTATGTATACTTCTTTTAAGAGTGAGCCCCTTCAGAAACCTGCTAATCTGACTTGATTTCCCATTTCCTTTGGTGTTTTCATCTCCCTTCCTGAGACATCACCTTTTTTATACATGAATATGAATATTCAATCTGAGTGTTAATAATTTTCTCTTGTACTCTGATAATTACTCTGTAATGCTGATAGCCATAACAAACCATTTTTTTTTCTATTCTGAATCAAGATAAGAGAATATTTCCTAATTTTTTTCATGTGGTAGGCCAATGCCATACAATATCAATTTCAAAAGTATAAAACACTTTCTCTGATCCTCTGGCATTTCTATGTCATGTTTCCATGAAGATCAATTTACTTTAACAGTCTGATTGAAAAAGAAACCATATTTCTTAATCTCTTCCTCCAATATATCTTGAGCCAAGCAAACATCCAGTTTAACAGTAATAAATAGTTTCTCTTAGACTTTGGTTAGATCTTTATGTCATCTTGATTTCTTTACAAATAATATTACACATTCTTTTCCTCTGGTATGTTGAGCATTCTATTCAAAAGTAGAAATCTGGGTCCCTGGTTATCTGGTTCCCTGGATGTCAATATCATGGTCATATAATGATTAATCTTTCTCATTTTAAAGAAGAAACAATATACTTTTTGGTTTCCTCATTTGATGAGTATGAACCATGTAAACATCCAATTTAAAACCAGAAAATGCTTTCTCTAGTACTCTAGTATTTTTATATATTTTTTTTCATTCTAAGAAGAAAACATTACCTCATCTTTATATAGATAGATAAATTGATTGATTGATATATTGAATAATATGAACATGCAGTTTTAATGTTAAACATATTTTTTGATTTTGGTAATTATTCAGAAATGTTGCAGATCAAAAAGACCTGCCATTTTAGCATGATATAGGTCACAGGGGTCCTCAAACTTTTTAAATAGGGGGCCAGTTCACTGTCCTTCAGACTGTTGGAGGGCCAGACTATAGTAAAAACAAAACCTTTGTTTTGTGTGCCTTTAAATAAAGAAACTTCATAGCCCTGGGTGAGGGGGATAATCATCCTCAGCTGCCGCATCTGGCCAGCGGACCATAGTTTGAGGACCCCTGATAGGACAATACCATATTTCTTAGTCTTGAACATGTTGTTGTTTGCCTTTCATTCTAACACAGGACCATGACTTCAGGGAGGTGATGCAATAACATATAAGTGTAGATTTAAGTGATAGAGAACTGTGCAAGGTCTTCTGCCTCACTTTCTCCTCCAGAGCCATCTGGGTCCAGTGGACAGATATACATCAGGGCAACAAAAAATTGTCCTCCCTAGACATATTACAAATTTTTCAACTATGTGAACATCTATTTTATAAGTAGTGAACATTTTTTATGATAAGCTGGCATCTCTATGACATTTTCATATGAAGACATTTCCTTCCCTTTCCCATTCTGAGTGAGGGAAAAAAAAATTGGGGGGTACCTTTTGTTGATATGTCTGAGTCATGAAATCATCCAGTTCTAAAGCAGTCAACATTTTCTCTGGTATTTTGATATCACTGTGTTCACATTAATAGCCAATTGTCTTTAATATTTGAAGGAAAGACCATATTTTTTGGTTCTTTTCTCTGGTATATGAGTCATATCGATGTCATGCACTTTAAAAGAAGGAGAACTTCTGTGTAGTAACTTCCTGATTATTATCTCATATTGAGCAAAATTTCAAATCTTCTTTACTGTTCTAAATCAGGATGAAACTTTAGTACTTAATCTCATCTGCTGCTACATCTGAGTTATGTGAATATATAGTTTGAATGCCTTTCCCTTTTTCTATTACTCTGGTATCACTAAGAAATCTTGCAACCCTGGATAAACCATTTTTCTCAGTTTGTGTCCAAAGGAAACCATATTTCTTGTTTTCCTTCTATGATAAGTCTCAGCAGTAGAAATGTCCACTTTACGAGTTAAAATACTTTGTCTGCTATTCTATTATCTCTTAAGAATGTTTGATTTCCCCAAAGTTCTTGCACACTTGAAATGAGGATCAAATTATACTTCTTAGTTTCTTGCTACCATATGACTGAGTTTAAAAGTAGAAATCACTTTTTTCTAAAACTATGGCATCTCATATTCATAAAGATGATAAATTCATCTTAACATTTTGAACAAGAAAGAAGCTATATTCCTTTGTCTCTTCCCTTGATATACCTGAATCATGCAAACATCTAGTTCTAAAGCAACAGATGTTTTCTGTGATCCTCTGGTTTACATTATTTATTTTGATCATGATTACAAATTTTTATTATTGTAAATTGGGACAAAAACCTGTTACTTAATCCAATCCCACTTGTATATTTAAGTCATAGGAATATCTAGTTTGAATGGCCAACCATTTTCTTTTGTATTCTGGTAACTACTTAGTAATATTAAAAGCCATAATCAACCATCTTCTCTTTTTGAGGTAGGATAAAATCATATTTCTTAGTCTTTTACTTTGGTACACTTGAGCCATATGAACATGTATTGCAAACGTTGAAATCACTTTCTCTGGCACTTGGCATATCTCTGTGTCATGTTCATATAAAAACCAATCTATTTTATCATTCTGAACAAGAAAGCAAGCATTTTAAAGTTTTTTCTTTGATATGTCTCAGTCTAGCAAATATCTTGTTCAAAGCTAAAAAGGTGTTGAATTTTTTTGGGTATTTTGGTATATTTATGTCTTCAAAATTTCTGAGCCAGGATATTATTTTTTTTTGTCTCTTTGTCTGGTATGTCTGAACTATGTGAATGTCTAGTTCCAAAGTAGAAATAAATTTCTCTTGTTACCTAGCATCTCTAAATAATTGTAACATTTGATGACAAACCAATCTACTATTCCATTCTGAGCCAAAATGAAAAATTTATTTCTTAGTCTTCTTGGCTGGAATAGCTGAGTCATATGAATATCTAGTTTAAGTGTTTATCACCTTTTCTACTTCTCATCATAAAGAAATCTGGAAACCCAGGCTCAATCTTTTTTTTTTTTAATCTGAGATAATGAAATCATATATCTCAGTCTTCTTTGGTAACATCCAGTTCAAAAGTACCACTTTCCTTACTATTCTAATATCTTTAAATATTATTGTTAACTTTTTCCCCAAAGATCTTCTCTGGAGAAAGGGTCAGACATCCAGTTCAAAAATAGAAAATCACTGTTTCTAGAACTCTGGTATCTCTATCTCACATTCATAAGGATGATAAATCCACTTTAACATTGTAAGCAAAAAAGAAACCACATTTCTTCTTTTCACATTTCAGACATATTCTGATATATCTGAGCCTTGTAAACATTTAGTTCATAAGCAGTAAAAGTTTTCTCTGCTACTATGGTTGTTTATCAACATCATTTTATCAAGATTTCAAATATTTTTTCTTATCCTTCATCAGAACAAAACCAGATTACTTTATTCTGATTTTCTAATATGTTCAGTCATATGATTAGCCAATTTGAGTTTCAAGAATTTATTCTGGTGTTCTAGTAATTACTCAGAAATGTTAAAAGCCATGATGAAATCATATTTTTAGTTTTTCCTCTAATATTTTTGAGCCATACAAGGACATATTTGGAAAGAAGCAAGTACTTTCTCTGGTACTCTGGTCTCTCTATGTCTTACTTCATTTGATTGCCAATTCTCTTTATCATTCTGAGGCAGTATGTGATATTTTTATTTTTTTCTGTCTCCTTCTCTGGTATGTCAGCCATGCAAATAGCTAATTCCAAGGCAGTGAACTTTTTATCCGGTTCTAGTTGGTACCACCATGTCATGTTGTTTTAGATTGCAAATCTTTTTTTATAATTTTTAAATCAATAGAAAACAGTATCACTAGGTCTATTTTTCTGTTATGTCTGCATCATATGATCTTATTTCAATCCTTAGTAATCAAGAAATCAATAATTAATGTTGACAGCCACAAAACATTCATCTTTCTCTTTCTGAGCTAAGTTGAAGTCATGTTTCTTATTCTCTTCATTTGCCTGGCCCATGTGAACATTAATTTCCAAAGTAGAAATCATTTCATTTGGTAATTGGAATCTCTATATCATAATCATATGATGACCAATCCACTTTCTCATTCTGAGTAAAGAAGAAACCATATTTTTTAGTCTTCTCTTTTGATATGTCTGCTACATTCAGTCCTCCAGTTCAAAAGGAGCAAATACTTTCTTTGGTACTCTGGTCTCTGTCTTCAAATTAATAATCGTGGGGCAGCTATATGACATAGTAGATAGAGTACCAGATTTGGAGTCAGGACAACCTGAATTCAAATCCAGATTCAAACACTAAATACTTCCTAGCTGTGTGATCATGAGCAAAAACTTGCAAAAAAAAAAAAAAGAAGAAGAAGCAAAACATGAAATAAATTAATAATCACTTCTTTTCATCATTCTGATCCAGGATGAAGCCATATTTTGTAACTTATTCCTGTAGTACATCTGAGCCATGGTAACATCTAATTGAAAACTAAAAATCAATTTCTCTGGTTCCTTACTATCACTATGTCATGGTCATATGATGACCAATATACTTTTTCTTTCCAAGACAAAATAAAATCCTATTTCTTATTCCCTTCTTTTGGAATATCTGGGCTATGTGATCATTGATTTCAAAGGCACAAATTGCTTATTCTGGTACTCTAACATCTCTGCATCTTATTCATGCTGATTCACTTCATCATTCTGTGCAAAGAAGAAAACATTTTTTGATCTCTTCTGCCAATGTGTCTGAATCATGCAAACATCCAGAACTAAAATAGCAAACATCTTCTATTATACTCTGGTATATCTATGTCATGTTGTTCTAAATTGTTTGTTTTCTTTATCATTCCAAGTCAGAATGAAACTATATCCTCAAACATTTAGTTTGAATGTCAGTCACTTTCTCTTATATTCTGGTAATCAATAAGTAATGGTAAAAGCCAAAAACAACTTTTTTTTTTTTCATTCTGAAGTAGAATGAAATCCAATTTTTTAGACTTTGGATAAGAACGTCTGAGTCATGTGAACATCCATTTCAAAAGTAAAAATAACTTTCTCTGGTATTCTGGGTTTTCTATGTCATGTTCGTATGAAGGTCAATATACTTCAATTTTTCTGAGCAGAATAATATCAACATTCATAATCTTCTCTGGTAAGTCTGAGCCTTTTGACTATCATTTCTATTACTTTCTCAAATATTATAATTTAATTACATATGTTGAAATCCAGGATCAACTATCTTTCTCTTTCTGAATCAAGATGAAACCTTGTTGCATAGTGTGTTCTACTATGTCTAAACCATATGAACATCCAGTTTGATAGTAGGAATCACCTTCTTTCGTTCTTTGGCAATTCTTTATCATGTCAGATGGATTACCAATCCCTTTATTAATTCTAATTTTGAATAAAATCATATATCTTAGTCCTCTGATATATCTGAATCATGTTCATCCAGTTCAAAAGCAACAAATGCTTTCTTAGGTCTCTGGCCACTCTACAAGTTGTTCATAGTAATTTCCATTTTTCTTTTTCATTATAAGGTAGAATGAAAATATATTTCTTTTTTTTCCTATTGTAGTATGAACCATGTAAATGTGAAATTTAAAAATGAATAAATAGTTCCTCTGGCATCACTGTCATACTAACTTTTATTATTATTCTATATCATTTTGCTTTTATTACCACTATCCTGTTATTCTGAGTCTAGAAAAACATATTTTAGTTCCCTCCTCTATTTTGTTTTAGCCAGGTGAACATCAAGTTCAAAACAGAAATCAATTTCTGTCCTTCTCTGGTATCTCTAACTCATTTTGATAATGACTTAATTTTCTTTTTCCAAGAAACCACAACAAACCCCAAAAAACAACAACAACAAAAACCCCTAAAAAACAACAAAACACTACTTTTTTTTTAGTTTCCTCCTTTGCTGTGTCTAAGCCATTCAAACATACTTTAAAAGTATCAAACACTTTCTCTGATAGCACTAAGTCATGTTGAAACCTATAATGAGCTCCGGCTGATTTTAAATATGTGGTCATCACATATATGGTACATATACACATAAATATGCACATACATGTATATGCATTTACATGTATGTGTGTTTATATGTGTAAACACATATATACAAGTTCATGGTTGTCTATCCAACTGCATATCATAGAATAGACAAAGGGAAATTTTCTTTCACATAATTTATTCCTGCATGTATAATTAGTCTGAATGTTTTAAAGCAGCTCTGAATTTTTCTGGGCCTGATTGGCTCAATACAAAGTTATCTTTAAAAAAGAGTATCCAGAGGACCTCATTATCTATAAGGAATCAATCTTTCTTTCATTTGAACTCTGTGCTAGACATTGTCTATAATAGTGGCAAATACTTTTGGCAAACATGTCTCCCTCTTTTATTCCTTACTTGATATCACCAATCAGAGAGTTATTGAACAAAGTTATCTCTGTTGTTATACTTCCAAGGAAGTTTATATTTGACATATGCATGAGAAATACCTTGTTGGAAAAGAGTCTGTAAGACAGAATTTTGTCATAGCAAATCAAATGCTTCTTTTAAAATTGACAAACTATAAAATACTATAATCTTGTATTCTCTGTACTTTTATTTCAGTTGTTTGACAGTAAAGATATGGTCTGCTGTTTCTTTTGTCAAAAACTGCCTATTCCCTTCTCATCTTCAATGACGGTTGTGTATATTATTTATTTTGTTAAAATTTGTAATGATGTCTTATTAAAGTTGATCATGTTTTCTTTTTTGGTCATTAAAAAAAAAGAAACTTATAATGAGTCCTCTTGCCATCCATCAGTTTGGAAATTACTATTGTCTTCAAATACCATCTATTAAAAAAAAAAAAAAAACAAATAACATCTGTAATATTTATATTTAATGTATTATTTTTCTCTGAGCAATATTAATTTCTCTTTCACTACTGTTCCCTCCTTTGGTATGTCTGTCATGTTAAATTCCTCTTCTAAAACACATAGAGTATACCTTTGATATTTTCAATTTAACTTGTTTTCTTATCAATACAATTTTTTGCTTATTCATGGTGCTATCAAGTTCTTTACTATAAATGATTTGATGTTCTGTGTATCTTTTTTATGCCTGACCAATTTGCCCTTAATTTTTTATACCAGGAATATCATTAATTTGCATCCTTTTCAGCAGCAGGAAACAATTCTATTGGGACATTTGAGTCATTTTAATGACCCTTTTGTGCTCAATTTCAGTATGTTTGTGCCATATAGATATCAAATTTTGCAATAGTGATCACTTTGCCTTGTATCTCTAAGCTATGTTGATTACTATTACCATTTATATTCACCCTGCAGAGCCAAAATAAAAGCATACTTCTTAGTCTCCTCCTCAAATAAGTCTTAGCCATATTATTTACCAATTTGAGAGTCTCTCCTCAGATGCTATGTTTCAGTCTATCAGTACTCTTTTCTCAAGTCACGATGAGGGATAGATTCATAGATATTTCCTAAGCTATATAGTTGAACCAGGGAAACCACAATGATCTGAAACTTTAAAAGTCTTAGATGAAATCTTTGAGTCCTATTGAAATATTCACCTAACATCTATTTCTATCTGAACCAAGAGGAATTTGTTTTACTGTTTTCCTTTGTATTCCTCTAAAACTCCTAAGTCCCATGAACATCTAATTCATGATCAGAAACTTATCTTCTAGAACCCTAAGAGGTCTAAATCCATTTGATACCCCCTTTTTTTATTCTTTCTGAGCTCTTAGTATTTATGTCCAGTTTTGATTATATATGAATCAAGTTGACATCAACTTCAGGAATAATTATCATTGGGTAACATGTCTGGATCATATTCATAATCATAGACTCCATTCTTTGTTTCATAATATCTCTGTCTTGGGATATAGATTATAAATTCTCTTTACCCATTCTTGTGATCAATATTTTCTCTAATCCCCACAACTTCTCAGAATTCTCCAAAAGAAATTATGTGCCAAAGATAAAGCAACTTCAGTTATATCCATGGTACAGAACATTCAGAATCCAAAAGGTTAAAAAACAAACTCAGAAACTTTCACTCACCAACCCTGAAGTCACTCAGCTTCCCTTACTCAACTTCTATGCTATAGGTAGTGAGGCTATACTAGCTGACCCAAGGATATAACATAAGATTATATAAAAATCTATTTCCTTACCCAAAATTTATTCTTTCCCTTCAGGCCCCCCTCTATCATTTCAGTGTCTTAGAAAACCTAATTCCAGACTGTGAAACTTTCTTTAAGAATGAACACTTAACTTGATTACATCCCTTCAAGAGCAAAAGCCTTCCTAGGGTTGAAACATGGAAGTACCAGCATTTTAAAACTCTTAATTGTCAGTGTTGCTGACTCATTTAACTGAAACAAGGAAGATGACACATAACCAGGATAAGACACCCCTTTGTGTATGGAGTGGGGGTGGGGTCAGAAGTAAGAGGGGATGATCTGTGTATTATTCTACCCAAGCAGAGAAATAATAATAATGCTCAGCTGGAGCCAGATCTGACACACTCCACCACCACCACCCCCCCACTGCCACAAAATTAGGAAGGGTAGAGACCTAGGATATTGAACTTTGAATTGTTTTAATAAGGGAAAAGTCTGAGATGCTTTGAGATCCAGCCCCCAAGAAAATCACATTTAGAATGGAGATACTTAGGAGATGAGTAATAAAATAAATAGGGGGAAAGGATTGAAAGTATCAAAAATTTCAGAAAAAAAGAAATCTCGGGCTTTGAACATCAACAGGAAAAATAGTTGACAAGAAAAGGAATTATGAACCTCAGGTTTAGCAACCAAATTGAAGCATCTAAATAAGCAATATAAAATGGAGAAAACTATTCAATACTTGATGAGACAAAGGACCTATGGAGTATGAGAACATGGAACATAACACACTGTTTCTGAGTAGTTTTAAAATGAAGTGATAATTATGACAGAATTTATGTCCTGCATAGCAAAAAAAATGAAACTAAAAACTTCAACCTGCAATGACAAGCCTCACCAAAAAAACAAAAAAAAGAAAATAATAGATTGGTAAGGCAAATACATGAAAATGAAGTACAATCAGAAGAGAAGCAAAAAACAAGAACTATCAAAGAAAATATGCTCATTATGTAAGCAGAACACAATGATTTCAAAAACAGGATGTGAAGAGTTAACCTGAGAATAATAGACTTACAGGAGTACATGAAAGGACACACACAAAAAAGCAACTAATATTATCATGGAGGAAATAATACAAGGCAACTTCCTAGAACATTTAAACATAAAAAATGAAAGTCCAATTGAAAAATTTCACAGATCACTTTCAGAACAAAATTCAAAGCTGAAAACTTCAAAACACCAAGTACTTAAGATTAACAATTCAGTTAATAAATAAATTCTGAAAGTCATCAGGAGAAAAATGTTCAAATACAAAGGAAAGGATATTCAAATAATTCAATATCCCTCATCCATTAGAAAAAAGAGAGAATGGAAAAATGTATTCCAAAGAGCAAGGATGAACAAGATGATTCCTAGCAAGACCTAGTCTGCAGGCATAACTATACAGAATTAAAAAATGGATGTTCAATAATAAAGAAGTTTGTAACATTTTTGTAATGGAAATAAAGTGAAGAAATTATTTCCTTTTTGCACACCAGAAATGCAGGAGGAGTGAATAAATTGAGCAGGCAAAGTCAGTAATAGCAACAAAGCAACAACCGAAAGACCAGTAAGAGAGTTTCTTTCTCCTCCCCCCAATTTTTTAACATTTTTATTTAAAATTTTGAGTTCATGATAAAATCGTTCTGGAGAAAAATTTGGAACTATGCCCAAAGAACTATCAAACTCTGCATACTCTTGATCTAGCCATGTCTCTATTGGGTGTGTATCCCAAAGAGATCATAAAAAAAGGGGAAAGGACCCACATGTGCAAAATGTTTGGAGGATCCCCTTTTGTAGTGACAAGGAACTAAAATCGAGTGGATGCCCATCAGCTGGGGAATGCTGAACAAGTCGTTACGGTATATGAACATACTAGAATACTATTGTTCCATAAGAAATGACAAGCAGGATGCTTTCAGAAAAGCCTGGAAAGACTTGCATGAATGGATACTAAGTAAAATGAGTATAACCAAGAGAACATTGTACATAGCATCAACAAGATTATGTGATGATCAGCTATGATGAACTTGGCTCTTTTCAAGAATGAGGATATTCAAGGCAATTCCAATAGTCTTTTGATAGAAAGAGCCATTTGCATCCAGAGAGAGAACTATGGTGACCGAATGAGGATCAAAGTATGATATTTTACTTTTGTTGTTTACTTCCTTGTTTTTTTTTTCATTTCTCATGTCCCCCCCCCCACTTTTGATCTGATTTTTCTTGTGCAGCATAAAGAATATGGAAATATGTTTAGAATAAATGCACATTATTTTTTTTTTTTTGCTTTGTTTTGTTTTTATAACTTTTTATTGACAAAACATATTCATGGGTAATTTTTCAGCATTGACCCTTGTAACCTCTGTTCCAACTTTTCCCTCCTTTCCTTCACCCCCTCCCCTAGATGGCAGGTAGTCCCATATATGTTAAATATGTTAAAGTATATGTTAAATACAATATATGTATACATATTTATGTTACTACGTAAGAAAAGTTGGATTGAGAAAGAAGGTAAAAATAACCTGGGAAGAAAAACAAAAAATGCAAGCAAACAGTAATGGAAAGAGTGTAAATGCTATGGTGTGATCCACACTCATTTCCCAGTGTTCTGTTCATTATTGATCAATTGGAATTGATTTGGATCCTCTCATTGTTGAAGGTAGCCACTCCCATCAGAAGTGATCCTCATATAATATTGTTGTTGAAGTGTATAATGATCTCCTGGTTCTGCTCATTGCACTTAGCATCAGTTCATGTAAGTCTCTCTAAGCCTCTCTGTATTCATCCTGTTGGTCATTTCTTACAGAACAATAATATTCCATAACATTCATATACCACAATTTACCCAGCCATTCTCCAATGGATGGGCATCCATTCAATTTCCAGTTTCTGGTCACTACAAAAAGAGCTGCCACAAACATTTTTGCACATGCAGATCCCTTTCCCTTGTTTAATATCTCTTTGAGATATAAGCCCAGTAGTAACACTGCTGGATCAAAGAGTATACATGGTTTGACAAGTTTTTTGAGCATAGTTCCAAATTGATCTCCAGAATGGTTGAATCTGTTCACAACTCCACCAACAATGTATCAGTGTCCCAGTTTTCCCACATCTTCTCCAACATTCATCATTATCTTTTCCTGTCATCTTAGCCAATCTGAGAGGTGTGTAGTGGTATGTCAGAGTTGTCTTAATTTGCAAGAAAGGTATATTCTTAACCTATATCGGATTGCGTACTGTCTAAGGGAAGATGGAAGGAGGAAGAAAAATTTGAAAAACAGGGTTTTGCAAAGGTGAGTGTTGGAAATTATCTTTGAATGCATTTGGAAAAAAAAAAAAAACTATTACAGAATTTTGACTTTTAAATTCTATCCCTCTGCCTATTTCTGAGACGGTAAGCTCAGATGTAAGTTATATATGTATGATTATGTAAAATATTTCCATATTTTGAATAATTCCCAGATAAAAGAAAAAAATGAAAGAAATAAGAAACATTGCATTCTCCAGTCTGTATTCAATGAATATCAAGTCTTTCTCTGGAAGCCGATAGTATGCTTCATTGTTCTTTTGGATTGTCTTGAATTATTGTATTGCTGAGAATAGCTCAATCATTAACAATTCTTTGTCAAACAATAGCACTGTTTCATTGTGTAACATGTTTGTCATTATGTTCACTTCACTTTGCATCATTTCATTTAAGTCTTTCCAGGTTTTTCTGAAATCATACTGCTTGTCATTTTTTAGAGCACAATAATATTGCATTATAATTATATACCACAGCTTGTTAAGCCATTCTCCAACTGATGAGCATCCCTTTGATCTCTAATTTTAGAAAAATTAGAGCTGTTATATTTTTGTACAAATAAGTCCTTTTCCCATTTAAAGAATATTTTGAGGATACATACCTAGTAGAGACAAAAATGAAAATGTAGATAGGGAAGCATTATTTACAGAATCTGGTGACACCTTGCCTACAAATGAATAATTCCTTTGTGAAACTATATTACAACATATAGGACAGTGCATAGAAAAGAAAGAGGAGCATGTGACATGCCAGAGTCTTTGAAAGTTAGCAGTTAGAAGGTTACCTTTCTGGTTTTTGAAAAGAGCCTACAAAGGAGTAGGTAAGGAAGAAAGGTACTGAAAAAAAGAGAAGAAAAAAAAAAGGAGACCTTACTTTGGAGAAGAGAGGGGGTTTCATTTATGAATGGGTGAAGAAAGATTTTTGTTTCTTTGTTTGTTTGTTTTTGCTGAGGCAATTGGGGTTAAGTGACTTGCCCAAGGTCACATATCTAGGAAGTATTAAGAGTCTGAGTCCAGATTTGAACTCAGGTCCTCCTGACTTTGGGGCCAGCAATCTATCCACAGAAAGATAGTTTTTGAAGAAGATAAGAATCCTAAACTGGATGAAGCCTGGGGAAATTGATGCTTGAAAATTCTATTTATTGTGGGAGGTGTGGTTGGAACCTCTGGGAGCAACTAGTCCCCTAAAGGAGTGTAGAAGTATAGACATGTGGGAGATTTTCAGGCAAATATACAAAAATAAGTCCAAGGAGAAAGTATAGGCCCATAGTTGGGGGTGGCCCCTGTTACAAGACATTGTTTTTCCTGATCCCTGCAATAATTGGTGTTTGAAGAAGGAGGCACAAAGGAAATAGGGAATCCATGGAGTAAACCTTTTTTAAATTTTTTTTTATTAAAGCTTTTTATTTTCAAACCATATGCATGGATAATTTTTCAACAATGACCCTTACAAGACCTTGAGTTCCAAATGTTCCTCTCCTTCCTCCCATCCTCTCCTCTAGATGACAAGTAATCCAATATATGTTAAACATGTTAAAATATATGTTAAAACTAACATAGATATACATATTTATACAATAATCTTGCTATCCAAGAAAAATCAGATCAAAAAGGAAAGATACAGAAAACAAAATGCAAGCAAATAACAACAAAAGGAGATAAATGCGTGTTAAGAAAATATAAAAAGCAATATAATAGTAAAAGGAAATGTCAGTAGCTCTCTTTTAATTTTAGAAAACTTTAACAAAAATAAAGGAAAAATATGGCCCTGAACAAATTCTTGGAAAAAGTAGTTAAAAAATTTATAGCTACTTCTTAATGACACAGAGAAAAAATATACATATTTCTCTGAATGTTATGGAATCTTTAAACAAGTTTATCATGTAAAAAGCAAATAAAAAGAGAGAAAATATACCTTTTATAATCATAATGAAATAAAAAAGAAATTGGTTCAGAGACCACCAAAAAAAAAAAAAACATCCAAATGGAGCCTTTAAATAATGGAGTTTTAAATAATGAGTGGGTCAAAGGACAAATCACAAAAACAATAACTATTTAAAAGAAAATTATATAATGATCAATAACATGGCAAAATTTCTAGGATGTTGATAAAATGATTGCCAAGGGAGTCATGTCCTTAAAATTTACATGTTAAACAGAAGAAAAAATGAAGGATTAATGAAATGAATATGATTTATTTTAAAATTAGAAAATCAAATATATCTTCTTTATTCTTTTGAGTCAAGAAGAAGCCATCTTTCTTAGTCTTTCACTATCATATCTAAACAATTTAAATATCCAATTCAAAAGTATTAATTTTTTTTGGATACTCAGGTATATCAGATAATGTTGATACCAATTGAAATTCTCTTTATACTACTAACCAGAATGAAACTATATTTTTTAGCCCTTCCTTTGGTATGTATCAGTCATGTGAACAAACGTAGAAAACACTTAATCTGATTCTTTGGAATGTTCATATTGTTTACTGATATATTTTTTTCATTCTGAGTCTGGAAAAAACCTTTCTCTCTCTTAGTTTTCTCCTCTGATATGTTTGAGCCATGTAACTTCAAGAATCACTTTCTCTGATACTGTGAGATCATTTAATGAGGTTAAAACCTACAATGAATAAACCTAAGTCTTATAAATTTAGTGAATGGATTATAAAATCCAGCAAAATGAAAAAATGGGGTCATAAAAAGTTGGATATGACTGGAAAATGATTGAATAATAACACTTAAGAATGGGTTTAAAACCTTTGTGGTTGAAAGACATTGAGAAAAGGAGGATGAGGAACTTACATTTGTTTTCCTTTGTTGCCAATATTGTCAGATAGCTTGCAGGATGTGGGTGGCAAGCTAGAAGGGTGGAGTAGGCAAGTGAAGTTGCAGGAGCTTAAACTCACACCATGAAAGGGCCAACTAATATAAAATAAATTTATCAAACAGTGAAATAGAGTGGTAGAAATATTAAGACTCAAGCAGCTCACTATACGCTAATGATCATAAACACTATCAATTCTCAGTCCCATATCAGAAATATATTTTTGATTCTCAACCATTTATCTCCCCATTTTTCTTGTCTGGGTCATAATGTCAAGTATTTCAAGAGTAGTTATTTACTGTGATCTGTCTCTGAATTAATTTGATGACTATGGATTCCATTTGTCTTTTATTTGATGTGTCTGAGCCATGTAAACATCCAATTCAGAAATAGTATCATTTACTCTGATAATCTTCTTATCATTAAGTAATATTGAAACTAATTATTTGATCCAGAAAGAACATATTTCTCAACCTCTTCCTCTGAAGATGCAGTAGTCATCATTTTCTTTGACAATCTAGTATCACTAGGTCTTATTAAACCATTTGGTCATCCTTTGCAAATTGAGTTATCCTCTAAGTGTTTTCCTTCTGTTCTGAACCAGATTATTCATCAGTCCTCTCACTCTACATCTTTTCACATATTTGTTAAAGCCAATTGGACACATTTTCAGCACTTTCTTTATAGTCAAACTACATTGAATTTCAGATTCATTCTTATTTGTTTCCTGCTCTGATATTTCTGAGCCATGCAAACTACCAGATCTGATAAAATTAAGAGTCTTGAATGATAACTATGATTCATGTTAACATGTACACCTAATATTATAATTTCTGTTTGAGCCATAAAGACTTAATATTTCATTATTTTCTGTCTTCCTCTCAAATACTTGATCCAGGGATAGCCTCTCCTTTGAAACACTGTTAAGTCTCAATTCAATTAATACTCATTTCTAATACTAATTATTTTTCTTAGCTCCCACTATCTGTGTCCTTTTAATAATGCCTCAGTCATACTAACATACTTTTGGAAATAATTATCAATTTGGCATGTTGGAATAATTTTGATAATACTAGACTCTTTTACCTCTTCCTCAGATATGACTGAGCCACGAGAACATCTAGTTCATAAGTAATAAGCACTTTCTCTAGCACTGTTAGTCATGTTGATATTTATTACTACTGTTTTTCATATTTTTTTTAACTAAAATGAAACCATTTAGCTTAATATCTTTCTCTGATGTACCTGAGCTATGTGTACCTCCATTTCTGAAGTAGCAGTAGTCTTATATGGAAGTTTCTTAGTTCTGAATCCTATTGATCTCATTTCTTATTGAATTTTTTTCTGACTCTCACCACCACCATTTGTCTCTCTCTTCATTAATGTTTGATCTATGTTAACAACCATTTCCAAAGCAATTATCACTTACTGTGACAATTTTCTTAGCAGCTCTTTTTATCACATTGAACCATGATGAGCTATATTTCTTAGTGTCCTTCTCTGGTATATCTAAATCATATGAAAATTCAGAAATGCTCATTATCTTCTCTGGTAATCCGGATCTCTAACAGATTCAGCATCTTCCTCTGATGCATCTGTACTGTGTGAATGTCCCATTCTGTAGCAATAATAATCTTCTCTAATGATCTGCCAATCATATTTATCCTTTAGCATCTAGATGAAACCATGTTTCTTATTCCTTATTCTTTTATTAGTCTCCTGAGATAGATCTGAACTGTCATATAACACTCCTGTCACTATGCATTTCAAGTCAAGAAAATTCATACTATCAATACTGCCTTGTACTGACCTCATGTAATAAAGGTCATTTTTGCTATTCCTATATTTTAGAAGAATTGAAAATGCAATATTGCCATATTAATGTTTAGCAGTAAACTTATTGAAGGTAGTGGAATCCAAAATTTAAACTCCTGGCACTTTATGGCCTTTAGGAAACTGGAGATTCTATGTGATACCATTTATAGCTGTAAATCCAGATTTAATTTGATTTTATCCTGAACAAAATTATAATACAGTTTTATTTAAAATGAGATATGTTTTTTATGAGTACCAATGTGATATTTGACCATTTAAAATTAAAATAGATGTTGATGGAAAACACACTTAAAATTTGGCACTAAGGTAAAATATTTATAACCTACAAAATAAGAATTATAAATATAACCTTTCTATCAACATAATTCATATCAATATGGCTAACATAATACCTTACTTTTATGCTGAGTTTTGATAAATTAACTGGAAAAAATTATTACTCACAATGCTTTTGGCCACTTTTAGAACTATATGTTAACTTGAATAAAAATTACTCCATTTATTAATGCAACTAGTATAGAATATCTGAATTTATAGAATAATAAACTGATTTTTCTATGCAAGATACTTCAAAAGAGCATCTATTGGATTAGTTGTATTAGATTGGCAATAACCGTAGGGTATGATTTTTAGTCCACTATATTGTATTATGCCTCTAATTTCTTGCATGGTAATTTGGGGTGAAATATGGTATAAGAGATGTTGTTAATTTGAAAAATATACCTAAAATATGATATACTTGTAGCATTAGAAGATAGTCCTCTTTTGAAATGAATGTTGTAAAATTATGAATTTAAGTCATCACACCATTAGAGACTTTGTTATTATATGTTTTAAAATGCATTAAGTATTTACTTAGGTTTACTTTGCTTTAAAGTGAATGCAAATGATGATAACTTTTGTTAAAAGTTCAAAAGATTTAGCAAATTCTCATTTTCTGTGAGGTTTCTATGTGGACTTGAAGGGTTTTCTGGAACTTCAGGCTTGTCAAAATCATAAAGTTTCATTGGTTCTGAGAAATAGTGAAAGATTATGTATTTTAGAATAGTAAATTGATTTACTGTAGAAGTGAGATCTTTTCCTCTTACACAAAAGCTGGGGACAACTTGCAAATTTGCTTATCGTATAGAAGTGATTTGTATAATGATTTGTCTAACTACTGATTATAAAATTTATGAAGCTATACCTGGAATACTATATATTAAAATTATATCTTTAACTCCACCACAGTTTGCTAAACTTCATGATATTTCTTTTTTACATTAAAAGTTAATTTGCAGAATGCCAAGATATCCAGGCTTACAGTTAGAAGCTAGTGGTTTTCTGAATTATAAGTGGACTATCAGTGTATACATGATGCTCCAGAAGATGATTATTCTCTTAATTTCCAATGATTTTTAAATAAACATACATTATAACTAGAAAAAGTAAGTAAAAATTATAAATGGAAGCTTTTTTTTGAAAAAAAATCCTTGTTTATATTTAAATAAATACTGAAGGTAAATGTTTTTCTTAATTGTTAACCAAGATTTAAACTTGATAAATAATTGTACCAAGCTCTGTATTGGAAATAATAAAATATATTGTATGAGATGGAATTGTAATTTGACTCGATCTCAATTTGAATTCTGCAATAACTTTTTGATTATTGCCACCATTCAAGGGAAATGCCAACTGTTACTCAAAGAGAATGCCTTTTGGGAAAAATATCACTAGGGATGGTTGAGAAGATATTCTTATGGACCTCATTTCTAAAATATATAGATAACTGACACAAATTTAGAAGAATTCAAGCCATTTTCCAATTAATAAATGATCAAAGGATATGAACAGACGATTTTCAGATGAACAAATTAAAACCATTTCTAGTTATATGAAAAAAAAAATGCTATAAATCACTACCAACCAAAGAAATGCAAAATACGACACTCCACACCTATCAGATTGACTAAAATGATAGGTAAAAAAAATGATGATTGTTGGAGAAGATGTGGGAAAACTTGTAGAGGGCTGAAACTATTGGCTTGATGCATGGAGGTCAGGACTGCTGAGCGCTTGAGGCTAACTACTGATTGGATAATATTCTATGGGCATATGCTTGGAAAATGGTCCCTTCCACTATCCATACTGGCTCAATGATTGGTGTATAGAGGATTGTAGGAGGGACTAGGGGGTGGAGTAAGACTAGCCAGGGACACTCTTGGTGGTAGATGAGGGAAAAGGTGGTCACAGAGAATCTGCTTCCATCCTGTTCAATCCTGCGGCTAACACCAAGAATAAAGATTAAGGACTTTTGATTATCCTGACTCTGGCTGATTCTGGGGTGTCCTGGGTGCTAGCGCAGTCGTTGCAAAAACTAATACACTAATACATTGTTGGTGGAGTTGTGAACTGATCCAATTATTCTGGAGAGCAATTTAGAACTATTCTCAAAGGGCCATCAAACTGTCCATACCCTTTGATCCAGCAGTGTTTCTACTGGGCCTGTATGTATCCCAAAGAGTTAATTTTAAAAAAAGAAAAAAAGAAAACAAACCCACATGTGCACAAATTTTTATAGCAAAGAACTGAAAACTGAGAGGATGCCCATCAATTGGAGAATGACTGACTAAGTTATGGTATATGAATGTTATAGAATATTATTATTCTATAAGAAATGACCAGCAGGATGATTTCAGAGAAGCTTGGAGAGAGAGACTTACATGAACTGATGCTAAGTGAAATGAGAAGTAGGAGAATATTGTACACAGCAACAGCAAGATTATGCTATGATCAATTCAGTTGGACATGGCTCTTTTCAACAGCGAGGTAATATAGACCAGTCCAAGGTCTTGTGATGAAGAGAGCCATCTGCACCCAAAGAAAGGACTGTGGAACTGAGTGTGGATCACAACATAGTATTTTCACTTTTTGGTTGTTGTTTGCTTGCATTTTGTTTTCTTTCTCCTTTCTTTTCCTTTTTGATCTGATTTTTCTTCTATAGCATGATAATTGTGGAAATATATATATATATGTAGAGAGAGAGAGAGAAAGAGAGAGAGAGAGAGAGAATGTTTCAGATTTCAAGCCTGAATATGTTGGATCCAATATATTGGATTACTTGCCATCTAGGGTAGGGGTGGGGAGGGAAAAAGTGAGAGGAATTTTCCAATGATGAATGTTGAAAATTATCTATATGTATGTTTTGAAAATAAAAAGCTTTAATAATAATAAAAGAAGATATTCTTATGAAGGGAATAATAAAAACTTAATAACTCAGTGTTCCTACTGCTATTTCCTTTATGAAGAGGAATATTTTTCACCTGGTTGATTAAGCCTGACTGTGATACCCAATGGATAATGTTGAACATTGTTGCATACTATCAAATCCAAAAGGTACCTATGATTTTACTTGAAATCAAACAGAAAGAGGGGAACTTTTTCCTGATATAATTATAGTAGGTCACTCTGTGGCTTTAGGCTTAGATTTTAAAGAGTAATCCTGAAATTGTTACAATTGCATCCTTTCTCTTTTCATAGCATATTTCTCTTAACCACAGCAAGAGAACTGAAACTAGTTTATAATAGCATTATTGTTACAATTTTTAAGTATCTGAACTACCATAATGTCATGAAATAAGGACCTTCTTGTTTTACATTTACTGTTCTGAGTTTATGGTCATTACTTGCTTCAACTCCTGCACTAAGCAACTAAGACAAATTTGTTCTGGACTTGGCATCTTCTTGTCCATTAGCTTAATAGTTTCATGTATAAAATTAAGCCTGTACAATGTCACATTTTTTTCTGAATGATATGGATCTCAAATGAAAGATGTGAATAAAATATAAAAAATTTTCATTTTTAATGAATTAGCAAATTTCATTTTGAAGAAGCAACAAGATAAGTTTGCTTCTTAAGAAGTGGCATATATGTGATTGACTTTCAAATATTTTCCATTGGCAAAAGTTTATACTTACAAGACATGATTTAGTTGTGGGTATATATTATAATTTTTGCTATTACTTTCATGAAAAAATATGAATAAGGCCAAATAAAGATGACAATACTAAAAGATGTATTTTAAAAATTTTATCCTTAACTTAAGGTGCATTTGAGTAGCCACAGATGTCAATCTATACAAAAATGCTGACTTATGGCTAAAAATACATATACACTTTGTATACGTCTTAACAATTATATGAACATTTCGTATTTCCAAATAAGGTCGTAAGAGAAATTGAGGCTTTATAGGATTACTTTGGTTGTAAAAAAAAAACTTAAAAATCATGAATTATTTTTCTGTTAGAGGTCTCTGATGATTTCAAGAGAAAGAGACTTATTTTTATAGAGTCAAGTCTTCAAAGATTTTTTCTCACTTATAAAAACAGCATTATTTATGTAATATGCCCAATTCAGTGTAGTACCAGAGAAACCAAGGAAAGAGAAAGATTAGAGGCTTTTTAATATTTTATTTAAAAAGGAGAGATTTACTGGGATCAAATGGATCCATGGTTTGGTCGTAGGAATAATGAGACTATTGTCTCCAAGAATCCAGCAGCCACCGTGCGTTCTCAATGACATATATATGGCTCAGATATAGGGGGTAAACAGAGGCCAGGTAGACACAGAATGCTAAGAGCGGGCAATAGGACTCTCACAGGGTGTGGGGAGGCACAGGACATTCTGGGATTGGGAGAGGCATTCTGATAAGTAGGGAAGGTCATGATGTCTAAGAGAGAAGGTCTTTTATCCTTATCAAATATTCTGATCATTAGGAGGGAGAGGTGGTGTTGCAGGATTGACCAGAACAATTAGGAACTGAGGCAGAACAATTCAGGGAACCACCGAGGCAGGACAATTTAGGGAAGCTGAATCAGGATAATAAAAGAAAACTGTGGCACAACATCAGTTAAATATATTTTTAAAACAAATAGCATCTGAAAATTGAAATTTTCCAAATGTTCAGCTATGTTACTAATAGCCTAATTTGGTGTACTGCCTTTAATCTGATAATAAGATTAACTTCATAAAACTTGTGGCTTTTACCACACAAACTGATTATTGGAAGGCCAAAATAATCATGTTTTAAAAGGTATTGTTAAATGACCAGCAGGTTTAAGCAGCATTAAAGTAGCTATCATAGATATACTGGAAGAAATGTGTCTGCAAATCTGCCCTAGAAACAAAGCCCACTTTAAGTTGATGTTTCACTGAAAGAAAATGAGATGCTGATTCAGTGAAATAAGTTTCTGAGTTTGAATGAAGCAACCCAAATTACATACAATAGTCAAGGACAAACTCCTTTGATACAGAATTTCCAATGAAAAATGTTTCCAGGAAGCAGATAATAATAAAATAGACAGTTACATCTAAGATGTCAGAATTTGTAAACTGATATTTGAATAAACATTAATTGAATGTTATCTACATGTGTTTGACTAAACTGTTAATATTATTTAGCACCTGAATTACACTGGGGAGTTAGAAAAAGATCTGGATGCAATTAAATATCTTGGACTATCTCAGCAGGACATTTGAGATTAGTTGCTATAAAATAATTTAGATCAAGTCAAGTACAAAAACCCTATTTTATGTAGTACTAATAATTGAAATTGTACTGATTTTGTCTTATTGTTTTTAAATACTTCCCAATACTTATATTTATGTGTGGAAATATGTACCATAAACTTATTTGAAGATATTTGAAGAAAAATTGATATGATTTAAAGTATATTGTTTGAAATATATAGATATAATCTATATCCAAATGGGTTTTCAAGCAGACTATGAGAATTTTGGCTCAGGTTTTACATTCCTCACTGTGCTAAGAAAATCTTTGCCTTATCTTGAACTTCTTCATACTGTTTGCTTGAAGCCTGGAGACACATATGTTGCTAAAGTGTGCAGAAATCAAGCTTGAGACATAAACTATAGGGCCAGTTTTTACAACTTGTATTTTGGATACAGATATCCTTATCCTCCCCACTTCAGTGATCTGTTTCCTGATTTGTAAACCCTTAAAATTCTCTTTTCTGCTCTCTGTAAAATTCTGATGTATCCATGATGCCTGTGTATTCATATTATGTATGTTTTTTTCATTAGTTCCCTTGAAATTCTTGACCTTTTGTTCTTCCAGATGAATTTTATTATTATTTTTTCTAGGTCAGTAAAATAGTTTCTTGGGAGTCTGATTGGTATAGCATTAAATAAATAAATTAGTTTAGGTAGTATTGTCATTTTTATTATATTTGCTCAACCTATCCAAGAGCATGTACTATTTTTCTAATTGTTTATATCTGACTTTATTTGTGTGGAAAGTGTTTTGTAGTTTTGCTCATATAGTTCCTGACTTTCCCTTGGCAGATAGATTCCCACATATTTTATATTATCAACAGTTATTTTAAATGTAATTTCTCTTTGTATCTCTTACTGCTGCTGCTGATTTATGTGGATTTATTTTGTATCCTGCAACTTTGCTAAAGTTGTGGATTATTTCTAATAGCTTTTTAGTAGAATCTTTAGAGTTCTCTAAGTATACCATCATATTATCTACAAAGAGTGATAATTTGGTTTCCACATTACCTACTCTAATTCCTTTAATCTCTTTTTCATCCTTTATAGCCGAAGCTAGAATTTCTAATACAATATTGAATAGTAATGATGATAGTGGGCAACCTTGTTTCACTCCTGATTTTATTGGGAATGGTTCCAGTTTAATCACCATTAGATCCACTCATTTTTTAGGATTATGTTACTTCATATCCAATTTTTAATCTTTGCTTCAAAGTCATTTTATTGAATGTATTTTTTTTTTTTTTTTTTGCTAAGGCAATTTGGAGTTAAATGACTTGCCCAGGATCACACAGCTAGGAAGTGTTAAGTGTCTGAGGCCAGATCTGAACTCAGGTTCAGAAGGACCTGAGGTCCTTCTGACTTTCAGACTGATTCTTCATCCATTTTGCCTGAATGTAATTCTTTTACATTATGATTGGGAAAAAAGTGAACTTAATATTTCTGCCTTTTGTAAATTGTGAAGTTTTTATGCCCTTATATATGATTGATTTATACTTCTTTCTGTTCTTCTGCAGTATGTCCAGAGACTACCATATTTAATGTTATTTATTTACTTATTCTGCTGAGGTAATTGGGGATACATGATATGCCCAGGGTCACACAGCTAGGAAGTGTTAATTATATGAGACCAGATTGACTTTAGGTCCTCCTAACTTCAGGGTAAGTGCTCTATCCATTGTGCCACCTAGCTGTCCCCATATTTAACATTTTAAAATTTCTATTTCATGTTTTTATCTTCTTTTTTATTTATTTGGTGTTTAGATTTTCTTAGGTCTGGAAATGATAAAGTGAGTTGTCTTGTGAGAATAGCTTTGCTGGCTAATTCCTCCTGTAATTCATTTAACTTTTCCTCTAAGAATTTAAATAATATGCCATTAAATGCATATGTGCTCAGTTTTTATATTCATTTTATATACCGTGTGTCCCCAATAATAAGACCTATTCCAAAAATAAGCCCTCCCCTTACTGTGTAAGATTCCTCTAAAATAAGCCCTCCCCCAAAAATAAGCCCTATTGAGATTGCTACTGTAGTGAAGGTGATCCCCTGCACTACACGCTACGTTACGGTACCCCCCCTTCCCTTCCCCACCCCCCCCCCGGGTGAAATGCACGCCACGCTCCGAGCTGCATCCAATCAGAGCTGCAGCAGTGAGCATGTCATCCTGTTCTTCCCCAGTGATTTGCTTGCTGGTGCCATTGAGAGCAATGCCGCGGAAGAGAGCTGAGGCAGGACAACATAAAAATCCGGTATGTAAGTGGGAGTAAGGGGGCATGATGGAGGATAAAAGAGGCATGATGGAGGATAAAAGAAGAACTCAGGGGGCATGATGGAGGATAAAAGAAGAACTCAGCCAGCACTCACCACGCTAAAGAAATGAAGAATTCCTTGCAGAGAGAAGAATAGATCAAGTAATGATTCCTGCAGGAATGACTGCCTATCTCCACACCCTTGATATTGCAATAAACAAGCCATTCAAGGACCATTTGCGCATGGAAGTCAATGACTACATTGAAAATAGAATGGAAAGAAATCAGCGTGGAAACTTTGTGAAGCCCTGTCTGCAGGAAGTCGTGACTTGGGTGAAGAAGTCATGGGATAAAATTACTGATAGCTGTGTTGCCAAGGCACTACGAGCAGGTTACCTGGACAAGACATGTTCATTTAAAGAGAGCTATATTGCTGGACATGACAGATTGGGTCCACTTCTTCTGAAGGAAATAGAGGTGCAAGACATCCAGGATGGAATTCAGAGTATGGATACTTATGACGATGTTGTTGAAGAAGATGACATGATTATTATTGAATAAAGGTACTTTTTTTTTGTTCACATTTACCTGTTTATTAAAATTGCTGTCAATGTTCATTAAAATAAACCCTCCCCTGAAAATAAGCCTTCTGGTGTTTTTCTGTCTAAAAAAATAATAAGACAGTGTCTTATTATCAGGGAAACACGGTAGTGAGATTTCTCTGATTATTTCATTTAGGTGTGTATTTCCTTTTATTTTAGTCTGAGATTATGATTGATACACCGGATCTTTATTTATTTATTTATTTTTTTTAACTTAAGCTGAAGCATAATAGGTTCTGCTACAACTCATTTTAATTTTGATGTGCATACTTCTGTTTCGGGTGTGTTTCTAATAAACAATCTTGTTGGATTCTAGTTTCCAATTCATTTTGTTTTTGCCTTCCATTTATAGGCGCATTCATCTTATTTACATTCACAGTTATATTTGCTAACTGTGCATTTCTCTTTATCTTATTTTCTTCTGGTTATCTTTCTCTTTTTGCTCTATCCTCTCTCTAAAAGTTTGACTTGTCTCTAGCCACTGCTCTTTTAATCTATTCCTTTTTCTAATTCCCCTATTTTACTTTTAACTCCTTTTCCTTATATTTCCCTGTTGAATAAGAATATCTCTAACCAGCTGAGTATAATATTTATTTTCACCTTCTTATCCAGTTTAAATGAGTGAGGTTTGTCTATGTCCTATTCCCTTTACCCTCTATTCTAGATCCTTTGTCTTCTGAAATATTGTAATGTAAGTCCTTTATTTTTTTGTAATAGTAGCTCTTAAATTTTGTTTATTTCTGATTGATGTTCCTTAATATTTGAATTATTTCTTTCTGGTTGCTGCAATTTTTTCCCCCTTAACCTGAGAGTTCTGAATTTGGGATACAATATTTCTGGGAGTTTTCATTGTGAAGTTCTTTCAAGAGGATACTGGCAAATTTTGTCAATTTCTGTTTTGCCTTCTGATTCTGAGATAATGAGGCAGTTTTCCTTACTAATTTCTTGAATTATGATGCCTGGATTTTTTTTTTTTTAGTTCATGGCTTTCAGATATCCTGATAATTTATAAATTATCTTTCCTCAATATTTTTCCAGGTCTGTTGTCTTTAATATTAAATATATCACATTTTCTTTTATTTAGTTTGTAAAATTTTTTGATTATTTCTTGGTATGAAATGGAAATATTAGATTCTACTTGATCAATTCTAATTTCTAAGTTTTCTTCAGAAAGATTTTGTACCTTTATACCTCAAAGTTTTAACATTTAGTCAAATTGTTTTTATTTTTAAATATCTTATTTTCCCACAATTACATGTAAAATATTTAACATTTTTTTGTTTTGAATTTCAAATTCTATCCTTCCCTTCTCCTTCTGCTTCCTCCCCAAGACAATTAGAAATCTTAAATATCACCAATTTAAAAGACAATATATTCTTTAATAATGTTTTATATGTCTTACAAAGCTGTTAATTCTTTTTATAACTTTCTTGTATGACTTCCTCCCATTTTTCCTCTACCATTCTTATTTAGTTTTTAAAATGAGTTTTTCTTTTCATTGTAAAAATGGTTTTTAATGCTTTTAAGAATTCATCCCATGCTCTAAAACATTGGAAATTTTATATGAATTAATGCAGAATGAAATAAGCAAAATTAGGATAACACATGCTCAGATAACAACATTAAGAATAAAATGAAAGGAATACTTTTTCTTTCCTTTCACTAAAAAGAAGTTGCCTAAGGAAACCTTAGATGACAAAATATCTATCTTTCCTCTAACATAGGCAAAAGACTTTGAGGACAGAAAGTCAGTCAATAAGCATTTTTAAGTGCCTTTTTTATGTCAGTCCCTATGCTAAACCCTATAAATACCAGGAAGGCACAAGACAATACTCACCCTATAAGAACTCACAATTTAATGGGGGAGGTAACAAGAAAACAGATACATACAAACTACATAGAATATAAGTAAGAAATAATTATTAGAGATGAGGCATTATAATTAAGAAGGGTTGATAAAGGTTTTCTATAGAAAGAAGTATTTTAATTGGGAATTAAAATAAACCAGGTATGTAAAAGGTAGAGATGAGGAGGGAAACTATTCTAGGCATGAAGAGAACCAGGGGAAATGTAGAATGATGAGAGGTGATGTGTCCTGTTCACTGAACAACAAGCAAGGAGGCCATTGTGACTGGATGGAGTATGTCAGAGAATAGAGGGGTAAGATATAAGATAACTAGAAAAATTGGGGGTCAGCTTGGTTATGAAGGATTTAAACATCAAAGAGAGAATTTCATATTCAATACTAGGGATAATAAGGAACCTTAGAGTTTATTGAGTATAAAGTGATCCATCAGACCAGGCCTTTAGGAAAATCACTCTGGAATTGAATGGAGGATGGACTAGAATACTGCATGTAGTGTCTGATGAGGCCATTAATTATCAGTTATTTTTTTTCATAGCTATTTGTTGTTATTGTTTACAAAGGGTGGTTTAATTCTGGGATGTGTATATAAATTTAATAGAATTAAAGTAAAGAAATTTATCAATGAAACATTTTTAAAAATCTGATGATTCTGATTGTGATTTAAAACTGCTTGCCATTTTCATAATGCACTTTAGTCATATACAAACAGATAAAGATAAGATAGAACTTTATCCACAAACACACATTGATACTTAACAGACAGATATCTAAAACAGATAACCAGAATCCTAGGACAAGTAGGATTTTTGAAAGCTTGTAGTGCCAGAGAGCTTCCTTTTTTTTTCTTTTCTTTTCTTTTTTTTTTTTAAATTAAGCAGTGGTGGCTTCAGCTTTATTTTTTATTTTTTTAGTGCATTATCAGAGTATCATTGTTACCCTTAGCTAAGTCACATCATTAAAAAGGATCCTATCCCCTACCAATGGAAAGGTTCTGTCAAAATCTGTTTTTCTAAACCCACAGAGCCATGTTGCTCCCCAATGATGAGTTGGTAATTAGTATTATCAAGACTTTGAGCTAGCAGAGTTAACTAGAGAGAGTGATTACTATTTTTAAATTGGAAGTTCACATGGTTCAGAGATACCTCTCTGATCTTCTCCATCATATCTTTCTTCCCAGTGAGTGAAATAAGAAACTGAGGACTTCTCAGAATAATAACCTTAGGTAATTCAAGATGCAGCACTAAGGATCTATTTAATTATTAAGGCTCAGGGAGAAGAGCAAAGATTTACTATTCCAGCATTAAATACCTATGGTAATCCCTTTTGACCCTAGTTCAACTGCTTAAAGAAGAAAAAAACCTGACCAATTATTTAATGGTCCATAGCTATCCCAGAAGTCTCCAAACTGGCTATCTCTATCTGTTAATTGATTACTTATCTGAAGTAAAATAGAACAATCTTTAACCAAGTTTTTATGGCCAATATTGTTCAGTCCTGGAGTCTTGGGTAGAGAAGTCCACTGATCTTTTCCTTTTTAAAGACTTTATTGATGTCTTTTGTTTTTTCTTGATCGTTTCTCATTTAAAGTTTGGCTTAATTGATTATTAACCTTTGAAACAAAACAGAACCTTTTTTTTTTTTTTTAAACACTTATTGCTTAACCAAGACCCTGGTACCATAGAAAGCTCACCTGTATTCCAAAGATTAATAAAGAATAAAGGTGGAATTTGCAAATGATTTTAAAAAGATTAAGAGGAAACGGGTGGGTAAATACTTCCAGTAAAACCTTGACTATATAACTATGTTTTTTACTATTGGCTTTCCCTGCTCCAGACTTTCTTGGTGAAGGGACTGCCCCACTTCTGAAGAGAATCAAAAAAAAAAAGAAATTTTCTGTTTTTTATCATGCCTTTGACCAATCAATTTGAGTTAGGATCTTTGCATCCCCACACTAGGAATTTCATCATTAGGAAATTTCACTATCCTGTAGCATTTAATCTCCATGGTACTCATATCTTGTCAGAGCTCTTCTGATTGGATTGTTAATAGAAGAGCAAGATCATAGGACATGGGGGCTTATTTAAAGGGTAGACTCAACATGGTTTCTCCCCATTTCTCATCAACTACACACACACACACACACACACACACACACACACACACTCTCTCATGTTCTGGTTTTGTACTTTTCAGAAGTTCTCCATCATGTCCCTGTTTGGTATACCTTCTCTTCCTCTAGTATTTCCAGCTTCTTTTTTATTTGATGTCTTCTCCCATTAACCATAAACCCCTTGAGGGAAGGGACTGTCTTTTTATGTGTATTGCCAGTAATTAACATAGTAATTAGTACTGAGTAGTACTTGAACTTTATCTATACAAACTGACTTAAGAATGCCTAAACTTCTGACTCTATCTTGTCAACCTCAGAATTCAGTCTAATCTGTCTACATTTGACCCTGAAATTGGGACAAGACAGTTTGTTTTCCAACTGAACAAATGCCTTCTAAACTATAGCTGGCCTTGAGGGCGTGGATCAGAACAACTTTGTTTTTCACTCTGGTAAGCTTTGCAGAATAGACCAAGATGGAGCAAAAATATACACAATGGAAAGTAATAGACTGTGCATTTTATAACAAAATGGAGGCTACTTTAAAAGATATAGTCACTAATGTTAAGAATATTATAAACCTCCTTTCTCTCCTTCCACAATGCCTAATTTCTCTTCTTTATGTAGTCTTAATGATAATAATCTTTATTAAATTGAAATCTTGCTCCTTGTAATTTTTTATTTCTATCCTCTAGACCTCACTTTTTTTTTCACATGGTGTAATGCCAGAGAAACTGAGGCAAGACAGAGATTAGGTTTTTAATATTTTATTAGTGGAGAATTTGGGCTAGCAGTCGAACAGGACTCATGTCCAAAAGATGTCCAACCCCTAGCCAGCTGAATGGGATTGTCTCAAAGCATCCAGCATGGAGCTATGAATTATAGCGACTTTTATAAGGCTCCAGCTATTAGAGAAACCAAGTCAGGGAGGAGAGGGGTAGAACACTAGATGAGTAGACAAACCACAATTCTAGGAAAGGATCAAATTTAATTCTGACAGGTTAGGAGTCAAGAAGGTTGGGAGCAGGAGACAGGGAGTCTAGAGCAAGAGATAGTGAACAAAACTCAAGCATTTGAGATAAGTCACCTGGAGTTTTATGACTCATTGGAATGTGAGAATGGCCAGAGCTTAATGGGATAAGGAAGGAGTGTGTGTGGCCATAATAATTTTATTCAGGGAAACTGAAGCGTAATAATTCAAGGAAAATGAGGCATTACATTCCACACTTTCTCTAGTGGGTATTCAGATCATTGAATTATCTTGGAGGTTTCAGCATCACAATTTTGATCAACCCTTCCTGGAGCAGATAAGCCAAAATAAAATTAGAAAAGGTACAAGGACCTATGGTGAGGGCAAGTCTCTCCCTGATAACTCCAGAGTTGTTAAGAGCATCCCTTGTTTTTTTTTTTTTTTTTTTTCTTTTAAACTTTTTATTGACAGAACCCATGCCAGGGTAATTTTTTACAGCATTATCCCTTGCACTCACTTCTGTTTTGATTTTTCCCCTCCCTCCCTCAACCCCCTCCCCCAGATGGCAAGCAGTCCTTTATATGTTAAATAGGTTACAGTATATCCTAGATACAATATATGTGTGCAGAACTGAACAGTTCTCTTGTTGCACAGGGAGAATTGGATTCAGAAGGTATAAATAACCCGGCAAGAAAAACAGAAATGCAAGCAGTTTATATTAATTTCCCAGTGTTCTTTCTTTGAGTGTAGCTGCTTCTGTCCATTCTTGATCAATTGAAACTGAATTAGCTCTCTTTATCGAAGAGATCCACTTCCATCAGAATATATCCTCAAACAGTATCATTGTTGAGGTATATAATGATCTCCTGGTTCTGCTCATTTCACTTAGCATCAGTTCATGTAAGTCTCACCAGTCCTCTCTGTATTCATCCTGCTGGTCATTTCTTGCAGAACAATAATATTCCATAACATTCATATACCACAATTTACTCAACCATTCTCCAATTGATGGGCATCCATTCATTTTCCAGCTTCTAGCCACTGCAAACAGGGCTGCCACAAACATTTTGGCACATACAGGTCCCTTTCCCTTCTTTAGTATCTCTTTGGGGTGTAAGCCCAATAGAAACACTGCTGGATCAAAGGGTATGCACAGTTTGATAACTTTTTGAGCATAGTTCCAAATTAAGAGCATTCCTTGTTTAGGGCAGTATAGAGGCCTCTCCATTGCAAGAATAGCATGTCAGATCCTTTGCAGTTCTGGAGCACCATCTCAGCCAGGGAATCCAATTTGAGATGGACAGTTCAATGTGAATTAGGTCTGCAGTCATATGTGTACTTAACACAGTGTCTGCTTGCAGAGGAAGTAGCAGTGCTCAAGGCAGTTGTGCTAGCCAATTCTAACCCTTTCAGGGTTAGGATATCAGAGACTCCAAGATGGGAAGGGTGAGACCTGAAATGGCTCCATCTGTCCCTGCCCAGAAGAACAGATATGTTAGGGAACACTGCTACTAGGATACAAGAAAAGATTCAGATTTCTGAGCAGAGTGTGGAAGTATGTACATTTTAGTCAGATCATCACCAAACTATGAACCTTCAAGGGCCCTATACTGACCTGCAACATCCTTTGAGGATGCTGAAATATGCATTTAAGAAATTGGGGTTACAGGACTAGAGAAGTAGATCAGAGACTGTCAGTCACAAGACAGGTGCCTATTCCTTGGAGATTTCCAAGGATGATTTCCAATTTTTTCCAAGATCTGGCAATTAGAAAACGGCCCCAGAAACAGAGCCTGTCAGGGCAATTCCAACAAAAGAATGGGTTCAAAGTTAAAGCAGAGCCAGCAATCACAGTCCAGGTGGGGTTTAAATAATAAACCAAGCAAGAAGTAAAGACTGCTGGGAGGGCTTCCAATCTGAACTGGTGGGTTAGGAGGGGTAGTAGTGCCTGGGGCAAAATGACCCTAGGTGAGGTGTTTAATGAAGGCATTTTCCCTATTCTTTCAAGTGCTTTTTTGGGAAAATCCACCAGTTTTCCTAGTCCCTTATCTCCTATCCTTCCCTTATGTTTTATCTCAGGAATCATCCAAGGGGGAGTAATTAGGGCTCCAACTGTCAAGTAGTCACTTCACATACAAGTCCTGAAAGTGAATTAAAGTTCCTATACATAACATACTAGTACAATAGAGATTTTCCATTGAGGAACTTATCTAGAGATCCCTCAAACAATGGCATATTCTGAAGGGAACATTATGTTCAATTAGAGAGTGCAGATACTCCAAACATCCTTTTCAACAAGAGTTACCCAAATTTTAACCCAACATTTTTCATCCAAAATCCTAAATACATTATAATAGGGGACCCAGTCAGAACCAGTTACAATTCTTCCCAAATCAATGGGACTCAAAGTCCATTAGGGGCAGGGGTGACAGTCTCATCTTCTGAAACTGCTTCCTGCTGAGAATGGGCACAGAGTTGAATCCTATTCCAGGGAGGGGTATGTGTGGTGTGGTTTGCTGGAAGCCAATGGGATGATCCAGGTCCCAGAAGCAGGTCAGTACAGCTGTAACTTGACCAAAATCTTCAACAGAAAACAAATCTAACAAATAAAGTTTAGAATAATCTGAGATAGAAAGACTGGTTCACAAGGACTGCTATAAAATGTGGAGAGACTGGCTAGCAGATTCCCAGATAAGGAAACATGATTGCCTCACAGGACAGAAAAATAGTGTAAGGTTCTCTTCTCTAAATATAATTGTTCTGTGGGAGCAGGTTTCTTGCAGGACTTCTGGAGGCAGCCTTAGTTTCAGTTCCGTGTAATAATAACTTCAAATGCAGCCAGCTGTTAAAAGTTCAAATCCTTTATTGTTTCCTTCCAAATAACCTAGTTAGCTTTCTTAGAGGCCTATCTCTCTTCTTGGTTCTGAGAGCTCTTGCCGCTAGTCTTTTGCCTCTGCCAGTTACAGCCTCTAGCTTTTTCCGACTCCTTCGTTCTGCCCAAATGAATCCTGACTTCTCAATCTCCCAAACGTCTCTAGCTGGCTTGTGGGAGCTCCTTATATATGATCTCTTAAAGGTGTGAACTCAAAGGTTGACTCCTCCAAGAGTGGGATTGTGGGAGCTGTGACTTGTGAATCTCCTCCACTGAACTTGTGAATCTCCTGACTGAATCCTGACTTGTAAATCTCCTGGACTTGTGAATCTTGTAGAACTCCAACAAGTACTAAACACATTAGTGAACCAGAGAACTGCTAAGCACGATGCTAAAATTAGACAACCGACTTAGCACCTTGTAAAAATCCTAACAAAATGATAAAGATGTGTCAGCTGTAGTCCAAATAAACAAAACAGCAGTAAGATCTCACAAACAAATGTGTCCATTGTCCTTTCTTTATTTTAAAAACCTTTAAAGTCCGGAATACCTATAGACACAAATATCTAGGAACTGACAGATGACTAAGCTAAATTATAGAAATCAGCTATAGGAGTAAAAAGCAGGGACGTGGCTATAATCAGTCAAAACTGATTCTTCAGCACATACATGAGGCAGGATAAAGTAGCCTTAACTAAGTTTTACTTCAGGTAATTGTCCCAGTAACTTTCAGATGGTGGAGGTTTAAAACTTCCAAATAATATTAACTACAGGCCCAAGAAATTTTACCTCCAATAACAAATTTCATTAACCAAAGCTGCAGATGAATCCCAAACAGGTATTTATCATGACCTTATATTGATAATGGTAAGAGATTTGTCCCAGAGAGTTCACAGCTTAATCTTTTATATCTAAGTATGTTGGGGGCTGGGATAGGGATTAGGATTTAGTAACCGCCAAAAGAGCACAGATTTGCTAAACTCAGGATCACCTTTTAAGGATGAAGCTATATCAGACATCCTGATTGGTGCTGTAAAAACCAAAAAGGCTATAAATACAATGTACTTCCTGGAGCACGCTCTCTTTGACCTGATGTAGCTGTGTAAGAATAAACTCCGTTTGACCTCTGGCAACTCGGCTCAGTGTCTAGTTCTTCCTCGGAAGCCAGTGACGACCGAAGACCCAGAAGATGGGTAAGTAGAGGGCAGATACTCCGCTCGTGAAAGGAGTCACATTACATAAGTAGATGGTTTTTTTTTTCTTTTAAGTTCAACATTACACAAATCATTTTGCTTTAGAATGCCTAATATATAGAAAAATTCTAAATTGCTTATTGTCCATAACAGAAACATATTCAAAGGGACAAAAGCAAAAACTATTATTCTCAGAGTCTCTTTAAATATTAAATAAAGTCAATTAAAACTCATACAAAATATCCTAATTTCACATAAAGGAACCTTATCAGAATTAATTAGTGGTTCACCTATCCTAGACCAATATTCAATGTACTGTCATACCACCTCAACAGATAGTATTTTGAATTTGGGAAGTACATTAAAATTGAGGTAGGAGATTTAAGTGATCAAAGACCATAACCAGGATTAAGTTGAAATAGTTGTAATTTTACCATTCTTAATTATTAACTGTTTCATTTATAATCTCTTCTTACAAAAGTCTTACTATTTGAGACTTATTATTTTCCATGAAATAGATATTCATTGACTTACAAACATAGACTTAAAAATCTAAACAAACAAATGAGAAGCTCATAGTTTAAACATATTTAATTGTGCCTGGTAAAATACATAAACATAATCTATGATTAGTTGGAAATTTCATTTAGTTGACCCAATATGACAGAAGATATACTAAGAACATATTAAAAGGGAAAATATATAAATAAAATGTTTCACATACTTTTATTTTCTAAATTTGGTATTATTGGTTTCAAAAACTTTTAATCTAAAATGGCTTTAAATGTATAGTAATATTTGAAGCATATTTATCATAGTTACTGGTACAAAGGCAGCAAAACTTGGTGAATAGAGCATCAGCCTTTGTTTGTGAAGCACGAGCAAGGTATTTATCTTCACAGTGTGCCAAGCAGTTTTCTAATATTAAATTTCAGAAAAGTTGTAAATTGGGATAATTGAAAGGATTTTCCCCATTAATGGAGTTCCCCAGACTAGTGAAATCCTAGTTCCTATTTAAATCCTACTAGTGACATTAGTAGCATGACCTTGAGTAAGTTCCCTGACTCTATTAATTCTTACAAATTCCACTATCATCTAATTCCAGAATAATCCCAAATGCACTTTTAACTTACATGTTGCTCCTGACCGCCACTGTCTTTGGTGTACATCTCTATCTGGATGTCATGGGTACTTCAAACTCAAAATGCTCAAAACAGAACTTACTTTATTTCTAAATCCTCCAGTACAATTCCTATTGAGCATACAGCCATTCTTCCATTCACTCAGATTTAAAATGGATTCTTCACTCACACTCATCCTTATAACCATTCATTTATCAGGCTTTGTAAATTTGTAGATTCTATCTTGTGCATCTCTGACATTTTTTCCTTTCTACTCACTCTTTAGTCTAAGCCTTCATTACTTTTCACCTGCGAAGGGAAAAGAAATAAACATTATTAAAGTGTCTAGGTTTGAATTCTAACCCTTTAGCTTACTTTTTTGGGGAAGTCACTTAATTTCTTTGTGCCTCTGGACTAAATGACTCTAGGGTTTCTTTCAGCTCTAAAGCTACAATTTCCTTCTTACCTCATCCTCTTGGAACTCCTGCCTCCCTTCAGATCAGGACTTAAGCATTTTTTTTTTTTTACTTTATCTTCCCTGATTTCCCCAATTTTTCCTTTCCTTCTCAAATCACTGTGTATTTATTTTATATATAGGTTTTACTTAGTTATCTATTAACAGTTGTATCCCTACCTCTGCCATTAAACTATTACTCCAGAAAGGCAATGTCAGTTATTTTTAAATTTGTATTCCAGCCTAGCACCTATTAAAGATTATTTATTAATTATTTATGTGTCTTGGGCAAGTACCTAGGGTTTATCCACTAAGGCATAGAAGCTTCTCATCTGAAATACTGGAGGAGTTAGTTAGCTATGCTGACTCTCAATAATAAATCCTTTAGAATATTTTCCTAATATAATATTTCAATTCCTCTTTAAAATTTTTTTACTGAAAACTAATGTATGTGGGTCTCATAAGATTGTGAGTAAAAGTCACGGTTAATTTATTTAATCTAGGGCTTTTCACTTCTCCAGAGTAATTTGGAATAAAATAAATTTACCCTTCAGCAGAATCTTCCATCTTTCCTAGAAAGCCACTTCAAAACATATCCCTTCTTCACTAAATTCTTCACAGTGCTGAAGTTGGATATACTTCATGGAGAGGGGAAAAAGTTAATACCCCTAAAAGGGATTGATCATTTGTTCTCCCTAATTGGCTTTAGCTATCCCAACTGGGGATACAAAAAAAAAAAAAAAAAAAGCAAAAAACATTCTGCTTTCAAGAAAGATCTGAATTGTGAATTATCCATAGTCACAAAGGTAGTAAAGCCACAGAGTGTGATAAGGTCTTCTATTTTAAATGCAGTGCTCTTTCCCCTTTACTAAATTACTTGTAACTGAACACTCTGATTTCCTAGCTACTTCATATATTCTTGGGAGAATGTCTACAAGCTACTTATAAGGGACTACTAGACAAAATCAAGTCATTAATAACTTTTTTAAATAAATATTTATAAATTAAGTTATATTAAGAAATTATAAATTAGAGATGTTTGGTTTAATCATAAGAGAATTTACAAATTAAGTTTTTCATAGTATCATGGATACTTGATTTAAAAAACATGCTAGCAGTGCAGATTATTTTAATTTTAATACATATTATAAAACTTGCACAAGATTTCTTTTTTGTGTGACTTTCTGTCTATCAGGTGATAAAATTCTATTTTTAGATAGGGTAGGTGTGCTATGGTAATGAACCTTCCAGGATAACCAAGTGTCTTCTTTTCCTGTATTCATGACAGATTCATGACATAGCCTAAAGCAGAATGGATCATAGCATTCATTTTTCCAAGATGCATTAATGATATCTGATTTAGTATATGCATTTATTATTGATATGTAAATATTCCAAGTGTTCTAAAGGCTTCAGTTTCTATTTTTTTCCATATTAATATTTTAAGCATATTGACAGAGAACTTAAAAATACATTTCTAATATCTTTTTCCACTGATGGCCTAAATCAATTATCAGACTCTAAATCCTAGAGTTAGAAGAATCTTCAGATAACATCTGGTTCTCATCATAAATGTACAAGAATCACCTCTAATATATATCTAACAAGTGGTCTTTTTAACCTATTGTTAAAATCTGATGGGAAAGAACTACTAGTGTTGGCCTTGATATTAAAACCTCACAGCTAGCATAGCAGGTTGTTTTACTTTTTTTTTTTTTTTTTGGTCTTTATTTCACCTAGTATAGTCTCTGTAACATACATTCTCTTTTTTTTTTTTTTAATTTTTATTTAATAATTACTTTATATTGACAGAATCCATGCCAGGGTAATTTTTTTTTTTTACAACATTATCCTTTGCACTCGTTTCTGTTCCAATTTTTTTCCCCTCCCTCCCTCCACCCCCTCCCCTAGATGGCAAGCAGTCTTTTATATGTTGGATATGAACATACATTCTCAATAAATGCTTGATTAATCTGATTTAACAAATCTAATATAATAAAAACATACTAAGACATTTTCTATTGTTCTTATCAATGATATAGATACCAGGGATATCTATTGTTACCAATGTTTTAAGAACCAGACTTATGTAAATCAATAGCTTCTAACCTTTCAGTGGAATGCTAGTGTTCTGGTATGAATTTCATCTTTATTTGATTCCCCAAATCTTCCTGAAGGAGATATTATATTGCCCCCAAATTTCTTATATGTATATATTTCACTAAAATGCTAGTGGTACAGTGGTTAGAGCATTGGCCCTAGAGTTCAGCTGAGGATCTGAATTCAAATTGACCTCAGATACTTATTAGCTGTGTGTTCCTGAGCAAGTTACTTAACCACAGTTACCCACTGGAAAGGGAGAAAAAATTTAAATGAAAACATTGATTATTAAAGTATAACCTTTGCCTCATGGCTGGCCAGGTAGCAAGCTTCCCCACAGGGACTCAATTACATAAAAGCATGATGTTTTAAACCTTATTTTGGGAAAGGATGATGAGAAAGAAGAGGATTCATCATGCTAAGCTACCTAAGCACAGAACTGGTTGGGATGTTAGAAGGGCTTTTCTTACTATGGGCACCTTTCTCCCACCCTGTGGGCCACTTCTCATGTGTTAACTACTGTGGAAAATGGTGATCAGAACCTAAGGATTGACCCACACAGAGAGAAGTAATGAGATCTCTGAGTGATGCCTTGGTCCCTATTCACATCTAGTTTCTGATTCTTTTTCTCCTTTTCCATCTCTGATGGGGAAGTATCCCTGGCCCTCTGTTAACTATCTGTATTATCTGCTCTCTATTCCAAGTAGTATTCCAATTAGTTGATATATGGCAGAGATTGAGGAGTGAAGGGAGTTTGGATACTAACAATCCCAGCTCCTATATTTAATGAAGGTGATTCAAGATTTAAGAAGAGATTTTGTGCCTCTCAAGAGGATGGGATACCCAATGGTTCCCACCCTGTGGATGAGCAGACTGGGTCCCTACACAGATGGAAAATAAACTGAACATCATCCAGTAGACTAATAAAATAAATCATTAAATCTTTATATTTTTATTCTGTTACCTGGAATTGGTATTTGTACATATGAGCACCTATAATGTTCAAACTAGTTTTCTGGAGGACCTCGGGATCAGCCCAAGTCCTTGGTCTCAATGGAGAAATAATGAAGGCAGGACAGCCACCATGAGGCTGGTCAAAGATGGAATGTCTTGTTTCCAGTCCTTCTAGTCCCTTAATTATAGCATATTATATATGTGTGAACTAGAGAAATATCACATCACCATGCTAAATACTACGTATAAGTATACTACTAAAGAACCATCATCTTATCAATTCCACTGAGTTAACACCTTGTTGTAAGTATCCTTATTTCAAGTATATTTCTCCAAAGTTTCGGCCTCTACAAGCTCCCTTTGCATAAATGGTAGGCAATAGTTCACTCTACATGTAGAAGCTCACATGGCATTCTTATATTTTCATGATATTGTCACAAAATATTAATATTCATCTGTTTTAGGATTTTCTTCACAGAGGAAAAACATTCTAATTTTACTATGCCTGAGTCTACAATGGACACATTGAATTTTAATTGACACAAAATATATGAAAGATGGTTTTGGTTTTGTTTACTTTCTAAGTTTTTTGTTTCCTACACAACACTAAAAATGATAAACTAAAATCAATTCTATATTAGAAAATGTATTTATTTCTGTGGCTATTCTTGAAAGGTAAGTTATGAAGATACTTTGCTTCTTGTTCGTATAGACATACTCAGGTATCCCCTATCCTTAAAATAACAAAAAATCTTAATAAACCATTCCACCCTCACAATGTGTTATCTTATATTTCACTTTCCTTTCTCCACCAAACTCTTAAAGAAAATGTCAATACTTGTTGCTTCTACTTCCCTCTCATTTATTTCTCCACTCTGCAAACTGGCTTTTGATTTAATTATGCTATTGAAATTTTTCTTTTCAAAATTAGTAATGACATTATAATTACCAAATCTGATAGCCTTTTCTTAATTTTTATACTTCTAATCCCATGTAGTATTTGGCATTATGACCCAGTCTTCCTGAATACTTTCTCATTTTTAGGTCGTCTTAAAATTATTCTGTTGTCCCACCTGTCTAACTGACTGTCTTCAGTTTCCTTTGCTCGTATCACATATAGACCCTCTGTAACTGGGATGTACTTAAAAGCTTTCTCCTGAACCATTCTTTTTTTCTATATATTTCATTTTGTTGTCTTCATCAGATCCCATGGATTTGATTGTCCTTTTTACACAGATCACTTTAAGACTTACTTATCTAGCCCTAGACCCTCTCCTGAGCTTTGACTACAATTTTAACTATCTTTTCAATATTTCAAAATAGATGACACATTGGCATCTCAAATTTGGCATTTCTAAACAGAAGTTGTAATCTTTCCCCCCAAAGTCCCAGCTTTTCCAAATGTCCTTATTTCTATTGAGGGCATCACATTTTTTCTAATTACCCAGATTTGAACTCTGACATTATAAGTAACTCTTATTCTATTTCACCACACATATATATTCAGTTGCTAATTCTTATCATTATAAACTCCCTAACAACCATAATATCCATCTCTTTTTCTTCTCTCTAACAGTCAACACCCTAGCTCAGTCTCTCATCCCTACCCTGGATTATTGAAATAGCCTTATAATTGCTTCTTTTCCCTCAAGTTCCTAGCTATTTCATTCCATCCTTCAGATGACTGCCAAATTAATATTCCTAAAACACAGATCTGATCTTTATATTAACTTATTATATATGTCTCAACAAATTCAGTATAGGACTCAGTTTTTCTCTCTTCCTCAACACCTACTCTAGAAGACTTCAAAATACATATTGATACTTCCTCAAATGCCATAAACTCCCAACTGATTCCTTTCTTAACATCTACTCTTCTGTCATACTATAGTTATACACAGAGATAGTATACTCTTGATCTTATCATCTAGAATTGTCCCATATCTAGGTTTATTAATTCTTAAATTCCTTTGTCTTATCATAATCTGCTGTCATTCTACCTCTTCTTCTGCTCTGTAATTACAAATCTTATTCTTTTTCTTTTCTGTAACCTCCAGCTCTTCTATTCCTCAATTCCTTCCCAGGCCATCATTTTTGCCTGAACTGGTTGTACCATCTTATCTTTCCCATCTTGACTGTATTGTGAACCAACTCAACTACATGCTGGCTTCTCTTTCAATTAGCTTGTTCTTTTATCCTATCAAAGATCTTGCCCTTCCAAACCCAACCTTGGATTGTTCTCATCATCTGCTGCCTTTGGTCCTACTCATGTGCGAGTGAACAAAGCTGGAAAAAATCAAGACCCCATACTAAGTCCACTACAAATTTGTTACATAATTTCAATTTTATTTCATATCATCTAGATGACTTCTGCCACCATCAACTCTTTTATGAACTGTGTTTCACTTGAAGAGATGGTCCTCCTCCTTGCCAAGATTAACCCTTCTACATACACTCATGCTCACATTTTGCCATATCCTCTACAACAGATTGCCCTGTGTCAACCCTATTTTCAAATTAATATTCAATTGCTTTCAACTTATTACCTCAGTTCCTTGAAAAAACCTTTAATAAAATGTGCCTCCACTGCCTTTCCTCTGACTCTCTTAAGCCTCTCAATCTGACTTCTAATTTCAGTATTCAAACTAAACTGTTCTACAGAGTTTCAAATGATTTTATAATTGTTAAATCCAGTGGCTTTCTTGACTTCTTTGCATTTTTTCCCCTTTGTTTTCATGACCTTGCTCTCTCCTGTTTTCTTCCTTGTTTCTCTGATTCTCCCTCATGTTTTTTCTGGTAAATATTCCTCCTCTTCATATCATTAATAGTAGGAGGTTTCCTAAAGCTTTGTCCTGGACTTTATTCTTTTCTCCATCTAACTAATTTTAATTGATTAACAACCCTTGGGGTTTCATTTATCATTCAATGCAGATCACTCTCAGATCGACTTTTTAAAACCTAGTGTTTCTCTTGACCTTCAGTTTTAACATCTCCAACTACCTGTTGGGCATTTCAAGCTGAATGCCTCAATCTTAAAATCAGAATGTTCAAAACTGATCTCATCATCATTTTCCTGAAACCTTCCCCTCTTAGGATGAGATTGAGGTTAGCAATTGGTACCAAATGATAGTGTTCATGTAGGCGCTCCAAATGCTGAGGTTTGGTAGCAATTCACATGTGAAGAATTCATAAGGGCTTTCTCATTGCTAAAAGTATGTTTTTTAAAAAAAAGATAATAGACAAAATGAAAAGATAAAATAAGGCACCAGGAATGATAAATATGAAACAGATTTGGGAAGACATATAGTTAGCAAGGAAAGTGGTTTTAACAATTAATAATGGAAAAAAATAAGTTCCTCAGTAGAACTCACAACTAACCAGGAGAAAGAGAACCATGAAGTACAACAATGATTGCCAGGCTAAATCCATATAGGAGTTTAGTACCCAGAGTTAGTTAGCTACAAGAAGCAAAAAGATCCCTTAGGCATGGGGAAGGGATAGAGTAAGGAAAAGACATCATGAAACATGGACGAAAGGATAGAAAGTAAAGATTCTATGAAGCAGAACTCTCTGGTGGCTAACCAAAAAGGGATTTAGCAATGATGATGTAGATCATGGATAGATTTATAAGGGAAATTTAACCTTGAGGATTTGACATCACAATTTGGCTTTCTGAATGCACATAATAAATTGTTCTACCTACAGATGGTGAGATATAAGGTTGTTAGTCCTCATCAGTGCCTTTTCCAGCTTTCCTCAAGGAGTAATCTTATCAGTACTTCAGGCTTTCTTGGTCAACCCCACCTAGTTACCCAGGACCTCACCAATTATATTCCTATTACTGTTGAGAATACTACCATACTTCCAGGTACCCAAGCTTTCAGTCTTTTATATATACTCTAAACACTGGATAAAAAGTATTGTAATGTCAGAGAAACTGAGGCAAGACAGAAATTGTTTTTTAATCTTTTAATGTGGAGAGTTTAGGCTAGATGACTGAATGGAATTTATGTTCAAAAATCATTTGGCCCTGAGGAACTGAGGCAGAGAATTTTTATAGGGTTTTAGCTAAATAGGGTTTGCAAATAGAATACATAACCTGAATACTCTTATAAGGGAAACAAAGTCAGATAAGAAGGACAAGGACAGCGGGTGAGTGGACAAGTCATAATTCCATGAAAGGATCATTACTTAATCCTGACAGGATAAAGGTCAAGATATGAAGGTCGAGGGCAGGAGACAGTAAGGCAAGAGACAATAGTCAAAAGGAGGGGGAATTATCCTAGCAAGGATTGACATAAGGAACCTGGAGTTTTATGATTCAATGGTATTTCAAGATTTTTCCTGACTGTCCTAATGGCAAGTAAAAAGGGGGAAGGGAGCTATAATAATTTTATTCGGGGCATAACAGTATGTACCTTGCAGACTTTCAATAAATGCCTACTTGTTCACTGAGTATTAAATAAAGTCATAACCATTCTGCACAAATTACTTTACCTCTAAAGACTAAGCTTTGCTTAATACAACCTCCATTGCCCAATATCTTAATTTCTTTGGAGTTAAAACTGTAAAATTATTGTCAGAACGGAGGATAAAAAAGTCACTTAGTCTAGTTCATTCCACTTTGGGGCGGGGAGGAGTCATGGCCTAGGACAAATGGGGGAGAAGTGAAGGTGAGTGTCCCACAAATCTGAGCCTGAAACAATTGTTCAAAGTGGCAGCTTTGTACTGTGTGCTGCCAACACACTTAGCACATCAACAACTCCAAATGACTCGTGAAGAGAATGAGACCGGTGGCTTTATATAGCTCAAGCTCACTGAAAGCCAATTCACTTGCCAGTCAGGACATATCACCCTTCTGAAGACATTGGCCCTCTTCAAGAACCAAGGATAAACAACAATCTGTGAGGAGGAGGAGCTGCCCCACTGAGGAGTCACCTGGACTGTTCCAATTGGGCAATGCTTCTATTTCATTTGTGGGAAAAAAAATTATTCTTATTCTCATAGTTATAAATATGATATGTATAATGAGTATACTGATAATTTATAGTTTTCAGGGCTGCCATTTTCCCAGCAAATTCTGACTTGGGAGTCAGGGTCTTATAATGCAGCTTGAAATGATCAATCAATTCTTGACAATACTCTTCTGTGTCTATTAAATGAAGCGAATTAAAGATAACAGAACCTATTCTTGTCACAGAACTACGGTCCTGTCCCCCAAGAAAGTAATGACCTCCAGAATTTAAAACAATCACTTAAGAACTGTTCCCACAGAATTGGAAACACTCACATTGTCCTGCACATGTGGGCTTGTTGTAGGAAACCACTCAGGACCTGAAAATAATTGTATTGTAATCTACTTTCCTTCCCCCTTCCTACTTAGGATTTGTGTATAAAATCTCTGTCTTTACTGCAACAAGTGAGAGGGTGTGTGTCTCCTCTGCCTAGGAGAACTTCCAGTTTGCAAATTATATTCCTCACTCTGAAAGTGATTAATTAAACTGCTACTTGATCTCAAAAGCCTGTCTTTAAGCCTATTTTGTGTGGTGCCATTCAATCAATGCAGTAAAATTCTGTTAAAGCTTTCTTCCTTCCTTCCTTTTTTTACTCCTCTCCCTCTGTCCACCTGGGGAATCATAGCCTTACAAGGATATCTATCCAAAAATATATATTTTGATTATATTTCATAAGTCATTTTGGGGTTTACAGGCTTGATTTTTTTGCTTTCCTACTTATTTATTCTGCCACTGTTTAAAAAAAGTCCTGGGAAAATTAACTTTTTTTTATCTCATGTAGTTTTCATTTATGATTTCTTAAATTATAGCTCTGTAAAACCAAATTTTGATAAAGCCCATTGGGATTTAAATAGAGCTCTTAGATAATCCTTTAAATCCTAATTATTGTGGCTCTCACAGATTGGCCAGTAATTGGTCCTTGCCTAAACCTCACTTGTTCATTATTTGGGTTTTGATGGGTCAGGGTTAATAAAAACAAGTAATTGTTTTTGTTCCGGCCAGAAACTCAAAGAGTACTCCCCTCCAGAATGATTCTTTTGAAATGGTGTTTTTGTTTTTGTTTTTGTTTTGTTTTGTTTGTCTCAGTTCTTACTCATACTGAGACATGGGAAAGATCTTAGCTTAAAGGAGCCAGCTTCTCCCAATGCATCCTAGGCTACTGCCAGTCTTTCTGCTCTGTGTCTTGCCTTTGGATTCTGAATGACTGGAAGGGAGAGACTGATGACTTTGCACAACCCTGCTTCACTTAAATCCAATTCACTTACAAGTCAAGACACCAGCCTCTTGATGTCATTGGTTCTCTTTGAGAACAAAGAATAAACATCATAGGATGAGAAGTGACTCTTAATTGACTGAGTATTGAGTAAGATTTAGTAAAGTGAGGAAAATTGCTTTCTTTAAGTAGTAATTTGTGATACATACTTTAGAGAGCCTTCAGATACACAAATAAAGAGACTATTCCCAAGGAGAGATTCAAGAGAAAGAAGGGATTTTTGAATGGCATTCTGAAGCTCTTAGAGCATCAGGTATATACAAGAGACAGCTCCAAAAAGTTGCTTGATCTTTAAGTCTTCCACTACTAGAGACTGCTGAAAGTGAACTTTTCTATGCAAGATCATTCATTCCTAATTTAAGTTGAGATCTCCTCTTGCCACCAACTGATACTCATTTACTCTATTTTATTCTTTATATATTCTAATTTGTGGAACTTTTTTGAACAATTGGGTTTAATATTGCTATTTGTGGTGGTTGTTAGCGAAATTGGTTTTTGTTTCAAAGGGGCTGTGCTGGTAAATGATAAACTAAGAACTATGCTTTTCCCTGTAAGGGAAAAAGCCTCCCTCAAGGTCAGAGCCTTCTGCCTCAGTTTCCCAGTTTTGTTTTTTTGTTTCCCATCTCATTATTCCTGAGTCTGACTATGAGGTGGAATTGTTACTGCATGACTGCTTATCAAACAGAGCTGTGCTTTATCCTCTCATGTATGTTCTCTCTGCCTGAAGGACCTGTTTTGACGCTATCATCATCATGTCCCTGCTTTTTCTTTTTATAGCAAATTTCTATACTCAGAGCAAACATAATGGTTTCCATTATAGATCTTAAAGCTGTTTTCTTTTGCATGTCATTACATAAAGACTTATAATTCGTTTTTGCCTTTGAAGGGGTAAATTCAGGAGAACATAACCCCAATCAACTAACATGGACAATCATTTCCACAGAAGAAATTTTAAAACACCATATAAATGCTAGCAATTCATATGAAATGAGAAAACCTTTATAAAACTTGTAGTTCTATGTACATGCAAGCTATTATTTATTTTTTAGCCTTGTGATTTTTTTACATTACAAATATTTATAGATTACCCCTATATTAAAAAGGGTCTCTTGTAACAAAGAAAAACAGTTAAGTAAAGCTAATAATATAGTGTCCACATCTAAAAGGCATGTATTCTTTCATATCTATAACACCCCCTGCCTTTATTTTTTCAATCAATAAAAATTAATTTGAAAGGAAAAAGAATATATTTTTTAAACAAATATGTATATTCAACTAAAGAAATTCTCTCAGTGGCTATATCCAAATATATCTGTCTCATTCTTCTCCTTAAACGTACCACTTCATTCTCATAGTTATTATGCTCATTTCAACTGCAAGGAATAGGATGCCCCTTCCAGGTTAATATCATTATCTCTCATTTTATCACAGTATTGCTAACTCAAGCTTTTCCTGACATTGCTTCTTTTCCTCTCTGATTGGAGGGCTGCAGGGTCCTTCTAATAACTTCCTTTAGAGACAGCAGAAACCAGGCTCTCAATTTACTTTGTTTTAACTACTCTTGTTTGATTTTATTTCTGTGGAACAAGATGCTCTCAATAGATATTCTAGGGTATCTCACTTTCCTGCTTCCTTTTGTATTGAATTCTTCCCACCCTTATCCTTATCCCAAATAGATTATAAGCTCTTTGAGGGCAAGAACTATCTTTCTTACTGAATGGATGCCCTCTTCACTTGGAGAATGGCTGAATAAGTTATAGTATATGAATGTTATGGAATATTTTTGTTCTGTAAGAAATGACCAATAGGATGATTTCAGAAAGGTCTGGAAAGACTTACATGAACTAATGCTAAGTAAAGTGGAACCAGGAGAACTCAGCAACAAGACTATATGATGATCAATTCTGATGGATGTGGCTCTCTTCAACAATGAGATGATTCAAACCAGTTAAAATTGAAGAGAGTCATATACACCCAGAGAGAGGACTATGGGAACTGAGTGTGAACCACAACATAGCATTTTTACTCTTTCTGTTACCATTTTCTTGCATTTTTGTTTTCCTTCTCAGGTCTTTTTTTTTTCTTTCAGATCCAATTTTTCTTATGCAGCAAGATAACTGTACAAATATGTATACATATATTGGATTTAACATATATTTTAACATATTTAATATGAATTAGATTACCTGCCTTCTAGGGGAGGGGGTGGGGGGAAGGAGAGGAAAATTTGGAACAGAAGGTTTTGCAACAGTCAGTGTTGAAAAATTACACATGCATATGTTTTGTAAATAAAAAGCTATAATAAATTTTTTTAATAAAACTATATTTCTTTTTTTTTTAAGATTTTTTTTTTTAAATTCCCACAGCTTAGCACAGTGCCTGGTACATAAAATTTGCTTAATAAATGTTTACAGGATTAGTTTCAAAGTTGTCAATACAAAATTGTTATTTTATAAACTGTTCTCCTAGTTCAGTTCATTTCATTCTTTATGAGTTTTTAAAAGGATTCAAAATTATTCATTTAATATTGATGTCATAGTACAAATTGTTCTAGTTCTGCTCTCTTTACTCATCATCAGTTAATAAGTGTTTCCATGTCTTTTTAAAAATTACATTTCCTCTTTTCATATAGCACAATATTACTCTATTACATTCATTTCCGCAACTTAGCTTCTCCTTAAGTGTTATACAACCTCTTTGCTTCCAGATTTTATCATCACAAAAAGAACTACTATAAATATTTTTATACATATAGGATCTTTTCTTGCTTCTTTGAACTCTTAACTATAAGCTTAGAAGTAGTACAATTAGGTCAAAGGGTATGCATTATTAACAACTTTTAATTGTTATTAACATAATATCTTTAAGTTTCACATCCTTAAATTTAAGTTGATGTCCTTCATTTATTTATTCCAAAGTGAATCTGATATATAATTGTCTGTAATCATTTATTTTTGCAACCATCTTGAAAATGTCCTCCTGCCATATGAGATATTGAGGAATCCAGAATAAAACATGTTTTAAGGTTATAAAAATCACTTTGATTGAAAATGATTGTTTTAAAACAATTAAATTAAGTTTTTAAAACAAAGATAAGAAATTATCACAATAATGCATTTCATAAACCTGAGCCTCCTCCCCCCCCCCCCCCCCGGAAGGAAATAACCATTTGGTTATGAGGTATTTATTGGTCTTCATAGCATAAGATACCTAAAATTATAATGAAGACAGTCTCATAAAAAGGACATTCAAAAAGCAAAAAATACACAGGTGAGAAGAAGCCTCAAGTAATAAATATTATTGAAAAGTGGTATGACTCAAAAGTCTCAGTATTTGGAAAAACTAGCTCATTTAAGAGGAGGAAGAGAAAGGGGACTAGCTAATAAAAACCCAGACTTTAGGAGCACATATATTACACATTGCCTGGTGTCAACCCCCATGGTGAACCTAATTCAAGAAATGTGTGTTATTGTGTACTAGAGAGGTCCTGCCTGTAATTCAAAGCATAGGCAGATAGCCTGATGTTTTTTGCTGTGAATCAGCTAACCAGTTGCTACAGCAACACTCTTGGATGAGTCTGATTCCAATTAAAATATAATTGAGAAATATTAACAAAATAACTAACACCACAGTAAAACATTGGTAGTATTAATAATATGTGATTTTCTAAGTCGCTATGTAACCCATACATTTCAGTGGTCCTGTTCCTATTTGAGTGAGATACTACTGCTTTAAACTTCTCTGAATCTGTTTCCTTATCTTTAAAAGGAAGACAGTACTTACCTTAAGGTTGTTATGAAGTTCACTTAAGATAGATGTATTAAAAGTAATATGCTATTTCTTATAGGTGAGATATAAAAATAATCTACATACAGTGTTTGCAAACTGCGAAGGTCTATATAATTGCTGACTATTACTATTAACAATAATTATCTGTTTAGTATTTATTGGCCATTTCTTTATTTTTTGGTCTTAATTTTTTTTTACATTAGTGAATTATTTTACATTTTTTGTCTTTATAACAAAATATTATTTTTCCACAAATAGTCGAAACCACCTTGACTCGAGGTAAGTCAGACATTCTCAATAAACACAGACAGTCCACAAAACAGACTGAGAGGAAGGAATGGAAACTTCAAGAGATCAATAGTATCATTAGTATCATTGTAAAGACAGCATCCTCAGTCCTACACAAGGATTAACAAAGTGAACCAAAGAGAAAACAAGTGTTTCTTTCCTTTATTATGCTCTATTACAAGAGTTTAATTCTATTATTCCCTGATCTTCCTTTTTCTTTTTATTAATATACTTATATACTCTCTGAGGTTGAGGATTTGAGTGATAGAACTGTATTCAGTTTTTAATTCATTTTAATTTTATATTGTAAAAATATCATTGTCTCAAAAACATAGATGGTAGAAGTATGACATTTCAAATCATACTGAAATCCTCATAGCAAAAGTGTTTCAAGGAACGTTAAATGGAAATAACTTGAAGGGAAACATTACAGATAAAAACCCACTAATGAGAGGATTGTAATTTCACAATGCAAGACGGTACTGGTCTTTTAATTTCCTAATATGTAACTTTTTGGTCCTTAGAATTAAGGATTGTTATGTCTTAGCTGAAAAATCCTTTTAACACAGTTTCAGTCTCTGGTGAAAGTGATGGGAAAGCATATAATTACTAAGGAATGAGGTTTCAACAATTAACAATGGAAAAGACAGGTTCCCTAGTGGAATTTACAATTAATCAGGAGAAAGGTGAGAGTACTGATTGGCAGATTAAATCCTAAAAGGGATTTAGTACCCTAAAAGTGAATCTGTTCACTTCAGTGTAATGTTTCCCATAATAATAAACCTAAATGCCATACAAACCTCTAGGCCATAACATCATTGCCCTCTAGAGTCCAATAATGTCAGAGCTCTCTGGAGGTCCTGGAAGCACTAGTTATTAATGTGTATTGCAGGAAAATAAAAGAGGTATTTCTTGCTTAATTTTTAGCCCTACAAATTACTAACTAATGTCACTTATGAGATACCTTTGTAGAGTAATGAATAGAGTATTGGCTTCATTGTTAGAAAGACTTTAGTTAAAATCTAGACTGTCTTATTAGCATAGTTAAGGCAGGCATAATGTATCCAGACTCTCTTGTTAGCATCTTCAAGACAATCCCGACATTTCAATACATATCCTTATTCCTGCCTTTACTTCTCCCACTCCCCTGATACTTTCCAAGTTATGATGTGAACTCCCCTGCCCCCAAGGTTAAATTTTTTCTGTAAAAGATCTCATGATGAAGATGTTTGCGAATTCCTTTTCAGAAATAGCCCACCATGGGATACTCTCTCCCATCTTACAGTATTTTTCCTTTAATGGCTTTTTTCTCAAGGTTAATTGTGAGTTCCACTATGGAACTTATTTTTCCCCATATTAATTTACCTAATAACTAATAGCCCTTTGTAACCTGTGATGGATGCCTCACTTGATTTCTTCAGGTTGATTGAATTGTAACTGAATCTCTATTATACTGTTTTTATATAATATTCTTTCACAATGTATTACTTTCCCTGATATATTTCATATTACCACTCATGATGCTTATTTTACCTCTTCAATAGCAATACCTGTGGGATTCTATTGATGACCTAAGAAACCAGATGATGTTGGTAGAAAAAGACTGAAGTATTGATGGAATTATTCCGAGACAAACAGGGAAGGACACTAATAGGGATTAGTTTAATTAATTCCATCCTTTCTGAAGGTCATCGAGACTCCAAATTATGTCAAAACCCTGAATTTAAATTTTCCCTGTAGATCTATCCATGGTTCATGCCATCTTTGCTGAAGCCCTTTTGGATCAGTCTGCCTGCTGCGAGGTGTCTTTCCTCTCATCCCTCCATCATGCCTTATGGTGTTTTTTTCCTTATAGCTAACTAACTCTTTTAGGGTGCTAAATTCTTTTTAGGATTCAGCCTGCCAGTCAGTACTCCCATTTTTCTCCTGATTGAATTGTGAGTTCCATTAGGGAACTTGTCTTATCCATTGTTAATTGTTGAAACCTCATTCCTTAGTAATTATATGCTTTCCCAATGATATGGTCTATGTTGTGGGATTTGGCACCAAATGGTGGCAGACACCATAAATTGGGATTTGATCATGTGAAGAATTCACAATGGCCATTCTCCTTGGCAAAAGGTAGACTTATTTAGGGAATAGGTTACAGATAAAATGAAGGGATACTATAGAGACTGGGAAGGCTAAATATTAGATAGAGCTGGGAGAGCATATGAAAGACAAGTTCCTCAGTGGAACTCACAATTACCCAGTTGAAAGGGAACACCCCATGAGTTTGGGACATGCTCTTAGCTGCCAGGCTAAATCCTGAAAAGGAATTAGCACCCTAAAAGAATTAGTTAGCTGTAAGGAGAAGTGGGGTTGGGAAGCCTAATGGAGTTGGGGAAGATACCATGTGGCACGGAGGAAGGGAAAAAGGGAAAGGGAAAAACACCATAAGGTAGAGTGTGGTGGCCACCTAACCCAAGGGATGTAGTAGCAAAGCCATGGGCCATAAGTTGTCTTATAGGGAAAATTTAGCCTCAGGGTCTTGACATAACTTGGATTTCTGATTGGATTACCTTTACAAGGTGGGACCAAGCAACTAAACTGAACTCTATTATCAAGCCTTCTTCCAATTTGCCTAACGGATTAATTTTGATCAGTTACTCTGCTAACCACATCTAATATTGAAGACCTCATCACCAACTTTTATTTCATATTTACCATTCCTGATATTGTTGAGGGATAAAACACTCTTACAGAATTTGGGGGTCTCCAGGCTGGTGTGGCAGGTTTTGCAAAAGAATTCCCAGTCCCAGTCTCCAAGTTAAGTTAGCAAAAAAAGATGTTTTTTTTTTTTTTGTTTTTGTTTTTGTTTTTTTGACACTGAGAGTTCTCAGTGGGCTAAATTTCTGATTGGAAAGTAGCAAATGACTCAAAGACAGAATGCAATTTTATTTAGTCTTCTGTAGCCCAAGGCTAAGGAAAAATCTCCAGAAGAATTAAGGGTTCAAGGTGGTGGGCTGAGGAGTAATCTCCAGGTAAATTAAAGTTGGTTATTATTTTAGGAGTTTTCTGAAGCTAGAAGATACGGAGTAATCTCCAGCTGAATTAAGGGTGGAGGGTGGTGAGCCAAAGCCAGAAGACTCAGGGTGTCCTGACACAGGTCTCCTCCCCCTAAAGATCAGGGGACCAAAGATTCCTGTTACATCAGTATCTATTGTATCTCTTCATTTTGTCTGTGGACCTTTTGTTAAAGGGAATGGCCATTGGGGCAGCTAGGTGGTGCAGTGGAAAAAGGACCAGCCCTGAAGTCAGGATGATCTGAATTCAAATTTGGCCTCAGACATTTAACACTTCCTAGTTGTGTAACCTTGGGCAAGTCACTTAACCTCAATTGCCCCAGCAAAAAAAAAAAAAAAAAGAAAGAAAGAAAGAAAGAAAGAAAGAAAGAAAGAAAGAAAGAAAGAAAGAAAGAAAGAAGAAAAAAGAGAGAGAGAATGGTCATTGTGAATTATCCACATGACTCTACCTCAACATTTAGTGCCTATGTCAATCTCAGTATTTGGTGCAGAACCTAAATCACATCATTTGGCTCCATGATCATATCACCATAAAAACAACATTAATAATAATAGTTAATTTACATAGTATCTACTATATATGAGGTGCTGTGCAAAGCATTGTATGATTATTATGTCATTTGATTCTCATAACAACTCTGGGAGGTAGGTAGGTGCTATTATTATATCCATTTTATGGATGAGGAAACTGAGATAAATGAAAACTGTGACTTGACAGAGTCAATTAATATGGCAGAAACTAGGCATTGTACCACACTTAACACTGTATACCAAAATAAGGTCAAAATGGGTTCATGGTTTAGACATAAAGAAAGAGATTATAAATAATTTAGAAGAACATAAGATAGTTTACCTCTCAGACCTATGGAGGAGAAAGGAATTTGTGACCAAACAAGAACTAGAGATCATTATTGATCACAAAATAGAAAATTTTGATTATATTAAGTTAAAATGTTTGTACAAACAAAACTAATGCAGTAAGGGAATTATTAGATTAGAAGGGAAGCAATAAACTAGGAAAGCATTTTTACATTCAAAGATTCCAATAAAGGCCTCATTTCCAAAATATGTAGAGGATTGATTCTAATTTCTAAGAAATCAAGCCATTCTCCAATTAATAAATGGTCAAAGGATATAAACAGACAATTTTCAGCTGACGAAATTAAAACCATTTCTAGTCATATGAAAAAATGCTCTAAATCACTATTGATTAGATAAATGCAAATTAAGACACTCCACACCTCTCAGATTGGCTAAAATGAGAGGAAAATATAATGATGAATGTTGAAGGGGATATGGGAAAACTGGGGCACTAATCTGTTGTTGGTGGAGTTGTAAACTGATTCAATCATTCTGGAGAGCAATTTGAAATTTTGGCCAAAGGTTATCAAACTGTGCAAACCTTTGATGCAACAATATTTTTACTGGGCTTGTATCCCAAAAGGGATTATAAAGGAGGGAATGGGACCCACATGTGCAAAAATGTTTGTGACAGCCTTTTTTGTAGTGTCAAGAAATTGGAAACTGAGTGGATGTGTATCAGTTGGAGAATGGCTGAATAAGATATGGTTTATAAATGGTTATGGGAAATTATTGTTTTATAAGAAATGATCAGCAGGATGATTTCAAAGAGGCCTGGAGATACTTATATGAACTGATGTTAAGTGGAATGAGCAGAATCAGGATATCATTGTACATGACAACAGCAAGATTATTCAGTGATCAATTCTGATGCATGTGACTTTTCAACAATGAAATAATTCAAGCCAGTTCCAATGATCTTGTGATGAAGAGAGTCATCAGAAAGGACTGTGGAAACTGAGTGTCGATCACAACATGGTATTTTTACTCTTTTTGTTGCTGATTCCTTGCATTTTGTTTTCTTTCTCATTTTTTTCCTTTTTGATCTGATTTTTCTTGTGCAGAATGATATTTGTGGAAATATGTATAGAAGAATTGCACATGTTTAATATAGATTGGATTACTTGCCATGTAGAGGAAGGGAAAAACATTTGGAACACAAGGTTTTGCAAGGGTGAATTTTGAAAATTATCCATACATATATTTTGGAAATAAAAAGCCTTAATTAAAAAAAAAAGAAATTCACTGGATAAGATATATCTAAACACAAAACCTATTTATTTTGAATACTGTGATTTTTTTCTGTTTCAAAATGACTTGAAAACAGTCCCTTTTTTTCTCCATGTGTAATTATCATGCAAGTGTATATGTGGTTACCTTATTGGTAACAAATGCAAAAGATGGGTTTTCCATATTTGACTTGCCTCCTGGGTTCACCTGTTCAGTAGAATGTAGTTCTTAGGGATTAGGTAAAAGATAATTGGAGTGGGTGAATCCTCCTTTCAAGATACTTTGTTTTTGTCTCAGGATTTAGCTTTTTTATTTCTAGGGTTTTAATTCACTTTAGTTTACTAATCTCTCTGCTTTCAATTCTCATCTGTTTAAAATCTGAACTAGTTTGAAAATATTGCTTCTATATAAATTTCTAAAGTATTTGTGACCTACAGAGATAATTAATGGCTTTGCCATTTCTCTATACTTCCAGATATAGTGAAATGCTTTTCTCTCCAGTCTAAGCCTTCCCTAATCCTCTAGCTTCAAAGCTAACATTAATCATACAATAAGGGTAAGCAGCTGAGAGAATAGAGAGACTGAATCAATAGCAATGGAAGAGAGCAAAGGGGAGATGTAGAATTTGTGAATATAAAATAGTTTGTGGTATAAATTGCAAAGGAGTTTGGCTTTTAGAGCTTTCCAAGTCCTTTCTTCTTCCTGGAAAGGATGAGGGAGGACTAATTGGGAGTAATCATGCTATCAATGAGAGCAACTTCCTTCCCTGATGGGAAATGGATAGAAGTTGGGGAGAAAAAGAAAAGAATTGTGGGTGCTTGGATAAACTCAGAAACTATTGTCAGTTCATGTTGGCTTCTCATCCCTGATCTGTCTAGCAGTACATCTGTCTAGCACTACTTTTATCAGTCTCAATTCTCACATGGTTACATTATGCTAAGACATCTCTCACTTTTCCAGGCCCTCAGTTGGGCACAATTGCATCCTTACTCTACTTTTTAGCTTCTTACTGTACTTTTTCTGCCATTAAATTGTAATTTTCTTGAGGGCAGAGATGATCTTTCTTTTTTTGCAGATGTATATCCCCAATGTTTAGCATTAGTGGGCATTTAATAAATTTTATTAACTAGATGGCAGCAATAATAGCAAAGTAGTGGCAGAGGCAGTAGATAGAGCAATCACAGGCAACAGAACATACCTTGGCCTGACCCTTTGACCCAAGATTGAGGACCATCTCCATTAAGTCTGATCCTGAACTCAATCAGGCTTCTTTTCCCCTGAAATTCTCAAGAAAAACAGCCCCAGAAAACCCAGTTCAAAAATGTTCCATCAGCATTTCTGTTCTCTGGGACAACATGGGGGTTATACATATATCACTTACATATATCACAGATTAAGGCAGATTTGCTCTGGTTAGTGATGTATGTTGTGTTACAATTCAGTGACTTGTAATTTTGAACTTGGTGGTATTTTAGACAAGAAAAAGATAGAAGAGTTAGTTAAAAGCAGATGCTTCAACTTGATCCATCCCAATAAATGCACATCCGTATCCAACCCCTGAAATACTTCGATTCTTAGCAATATTTTTTGTAAGAAAAAACTTCATTGAAAGAATAAGTGGGTAAAAAAGACAATATGAATTATCTCAAAACTTCATACTATTTTAAGGTATGGCTATACACATAAAAAAGTATATATTTATGTTAATAGATTCAAATATTTCTTGTAAAACTAACGGGAATGATTTTCCAAATGAACACTTACCTATTTCTTCCCTCCTGGTAGCAGGGAAATGTATTCAGGACAGCTTAGAAAATGTAAGTCAAAGGTGGCTACATTTGTAATATATCACTCTTCTTCTAGTTTTATGCAAATTAAAAAAATCAGGTACCACATATTTTGAGTTCTGTGTTCCTGTTCAGTCTTTACATTCTAATTCATTAAAGCTTCACCCCAGAGAAAAGTCAGTTTGTAAGGAAATCCTCCTTAAAAATGATGGGATGATTATTTGCTAAGAGTGGTACCAAACAATTGAAATTTTTTAGCCAATCACCTTTTTCCAAGGCTTTGAAGAGGGGGTTGGTTTTTATGCTTTGATTTAAAAAAAATTTTTTTTGATACATTTTCTTTTCCTTCATCCAATTGTTTGGCTTTTACAAACAAAATACTTCATCTTGTTATCACCTCAGATATATCTTCCATTTCTACTTCTATGGTGGTTTTTGTTTTGTTTAGTTCATTGCTCAATAATCTTTTCTCTTTTGAGATCCATGCAATCATTCCATAACCTTTTCTCTCTGTCCTCAAGGCTATCTATTAATCTTTTTTTTTCCCCTAAGGCAATTGGGGTTAAGTGACTTCCCTGGGGTCACACAGCTAGAAATGTTAAGTATCTGAGGTTAAATTTGAATTCAGGTCCTCCTGACTTCAGGGCTGATGCTCAATCCACTGCACCCCCTAGCTGCCCCACTATCTCTTAATCTTCAGAACATTCACTCGGCTTTTCCAGTGACTTTAATACAAGCTCATCATCTTCTCTAATTCCTCCTTATCAATTTCTATGAATTCAATAAGCATTTCTGTGAATATGATTTTCCAATTTATATATTTATCACTAATCTTTTTGTTGACTCATATCCATCTGTCATAGCTCTTTTTGTACATCTCAAACTTGATGTCTTATCTGCATCTCAAACTTAACACATCCAATGAACAGACAATTTTTAGATGATGAAACTGAAACTATTTTTACTCATATGAAAGGGTATTCCAAATCACTATTGATCAAAGAAATTCAAATTAGGTCAACTCTGAGATACCACTACACACCTGTCAGATTGGCTAAGATGACAGGAAAAAATAATGATGAATGTTGGAGGGGATGCGGGAAAACTGGGACACTAATGCATTGTTGGTGGAGTTGTGAACGGATCCCATCATTCTGGAGAGCAATCTGGAATTATGCCCAAAAAGTTATCAAACTGTGTATACCCTTTGATCCATCAATGTTTTTTTTGTTTTTAATTTAATGATTACTTTATAATGACAACATTATTCCTTGCACTCTTTTCTTTTCCGATTTTTTTTTCTTCCCCCTCCCTCCCTCCACCCCCTCCCTTAGATGGCAAGCAGTCCTTTATATGTTGGATATGTTGCAGTATATCCTAGATACAATATATGTTTGCAGAACCGAACAGTTCTCTTGTTGCATAGGGAGAATTGGATTCAGAAGGTATAAATAACCCGGGAAGAAAAACTAAAATGCAGATAGTTCACATTTGTTTCCCAGTGTTCGTTCTTTGGGTGTAGCTGCTTATGTCCATCATTTATCAATTGAAACTTAGTTAGGTCTCTTTGTCAAAGAAATCCACTTCCATCAAAATATGTCCTCATACAATATCGTTGTCGAAGTGTATAATGATCTCCTGGTTCTGCTCATTTCACTTAGCATCAGTTCATGTAAGTCTCGCCAGTCCTCTCTGTATTCATCCTGCTGGTCATTTCTTACAGAACAATAATATTCCATAACATTCATATACCACAATTTACCCAGCCATTCTCCAATTGATGGGCATCCATTCATTTTCCAGTTTCTAGCCACTACAAATAGGGCTGCTACAAACATTTTGGCACATACAGGTCCCTTTCCCTTTTTTAGTATTTCTTTGGGATATAAGCCCAATAGAAACACTGCTGGATCAAAGGGTATGCACAATTTGATAATTTTTTGGGCATAATTCCAGATTGCTCTCCAGAATGGTTGGATTCGTTCACAACTCCACCAACAATGCATTAGTGTCCCAGTTTTCCCACATCCCCTCCAACATTCATCATTATTTTTTCCTGTCATTTTAGCCAATCTGACAGGTGTGTAGTGGTATCTCAGAGTTGTCTTAATTTGCATTTCTTTGATCAATAATGATTTGGAACACTCTTTCATATGAGTGGTAATAGTTTCAATTTCATCCTCTGAAAATTGTCTGTTCATATCCTTTGACCATTTATCAATTGGAGAATGGCTTGATTTCTTATAAAGTTGAGTCAGTTCTCTATATATTTTGGAAATGAGGCCTTTATCAGAACCTTTAACTGTGAAAATGTTTTCCCAGTTTGTTGCTTCCCTTCTAATCTTGTTTGCATTAGTTTTATTTGTACAAAGGCTTTTTAATTTGATGTAATCGAAATTTTCTATTTTGTGATCAGTAATGGTCTCTAGTTCATCTTTGGTCACAAATTTCTTTCTCCTCCACAAGTCTGAGAGATAAACTATTCTATGTTCCTCTAATTTATTTATAATCTCGTTCTTTATGCCTAGGTCATGGACCCATTTTGATCTTATCTTGGTATATGGTGTTAAGTGTGAGTCCATGCCTAATTTCTGCCATACTAATTTCCAATTATCCCAGCAGTTTTTATCAAATAATGAATTCTTTTCCCAGAAGTTAGGGGCTTTGGGTTTGTCAAACACTAGATTGCTATAGTTGACTATTCTGTCTTGTGAACCTAACCTTTTCCACTGTTGATCCATCAATGTTACCACTGGGCTTATATCTCAAAGAGATAGTAAAGAAGGGAAAGGGACCTGTATGTGCCAAAATGTTTGTGGCAGCCCTGTTTGTAATGGCTAGAAACTGGAAAATGAATGGATACCTATCAATTGGAGAATGGCTGGGTAAATTGTGGCATATAAATGTTATGGAATATTATTGTTCTGTAAGAAATGACCAGCAGGATGAATACAGAGAGGCTTGGAGAGACTTACAAGAACTGATGCTAAGTGAAATGAGCAGAACCAGAAGATCATTATACACTTCAACAATACTATATCAGGATAAATTTTAATGGAAGTGGCTATCTTCGGTAATGAGGGAATCCAATTCAATTCCAATTGATCAGTGATGGACAGAACCAGCTACACCCAGAGAAAGAACACTGGGAAATGAATGTGGACTACTTGCATTTTTGTTTTTCCTCCCAGGTTATTTTTACCTTTGTAATGCCAGAGAAACTGAGCAAGATAGAGATTAGAGAACAATTTAATAGTTTATTAAATAGAGAGATTTACTGGGACCAAATGGATCCATGGTTTGGTCCCAGGGTTGAATGAGACTATCATCTCAAAGAATCCAGCAGTGAATGTCAGATATAAGATTCTTTTATAGGGTAACAAGAACAATGACATAATTGGGGAGGTACCTGGATGGGGATGACCTAATGGGGAAGGTACTGGAGAGGCTTCTGATATTCTAATGTCTAAAATGCATAAAGACCTTTATCCCATCAAACATTATGAGGGAATGATTACAGCTTAAGGTCTAAGACCGTTATCCTAACTTTAAGAGGGAATGGTTATAACCTGAGGCAGAGTAACTGGATAGGACAAATAGGGAAACTGGGTCAGGACATTAAAAGAGAACTGTGGCACGATACCTTCTGAATCCAATTCTTCTTGTGCAACAAGAGAACTGTATGGTTCTGCACACATATATTGTAGCTAGGATATACTATAACCTATTTAATATGTATAAGACTGCTTGCCATCTAGGGGAGAGAGTGGAGGGAGGGAAGGGGAAAGTCGGAATGGAAGTGAATGCAAGGAATAATGAAAAAAAAAATTCCCCATGCATATGTTCTGTCAATAAAAAGTTATAATAAAAAAAAAACCTCAATATATCCAGAACATCATTCATTACCTTTTTTTGCCAAATTCTTCTGAATTTCCATATTACTATCAAAAGCACAATTATACTTTGTAACCCATTCTCACAATTTCATTGTCCTCCTAGACTCTTCTGTCTCATTTATCCCACATATCCAATCTGCTATCAAACAGATACTTAATAATACTTGCTGACAACCTCATGTTTTGCTCAATACACCAGTCTTATGGTAAATTTCCCTGTCAAAAGCCTTTCCCCATTCTAGTCCATTGCAAATTTATGGTACATAAATTGAAACAAGATCTCACTGCTAGTCAGCAATTTTAAAAATTCTATACTCATCAACTTCTTATCTCTTTCTTCATAGTACCTATAAAAAATCTTTTTTTTTTTTTAATGTTCTCCATATCAAATATATGCTTATCTCTGAAATTTAGGGAAAATGAGCTGGCTTTTTATATCCTCGAGGAGATTAAAGCCTTTAGCACAAATTCCCTCACTTCCCCTCTTTTCACACTTCTCTCTGGTCAGAGAAAAAAAGAATATAGCTGATATCCACTAAGTCTAAACTTTCTATCTGTGTTTTAGATCCTCATTACCTTTTATCTTTTGCAGAATCTTGCTCCAGGAATTTTTTTCTTTAATTTCTTTCTCTCCACTTGTTCATTCTCATCTGTCTACCAACATGCTCAGATAATCCCAGTCCCGAGAAACCAAACAGGAAAGAAAACCAAAATTGTGTTACAATATGCACACAAATAAACATATAGCAATGGTGATCAAATGGATTTCTGATCAAGTTTAGTTATTGTCCCAATCTGTGATGAGATTATAAAGCATTTAGAGCATTATTAGAAGGGGGCATCTTCTATGGATCCAGACTTTGACTCCAGTCCCTTATTATATGCACATAAATGATTAAATGAATGCCATAGCACTTATTAAACACCATGTGCTATGTACTAGGCTAAGTGCTAGGAATTTATTTTTTAAAAGGCAAAAAACTCCTGTTCTCACAGAGTTCAGGCTAATTTAGGAAGATAAAAAATAAGCCAATTTACTTGTAGCATATGGATGGATAGGTTTGGAATTTAAAATGGTACCTATACCTTAATTAGTTATAGAAAGCACAAACCAAGTATGGAGCAATTTTTTCCCATAAGGAGTACATCTTTAGTCTGCAGCCTAACATCCTTCCTTACTCAATTCCCCAAAAGATTAAGTGGAACATTCAGCTAAATCAGCCTAATCTAACACTTTTAGCTCAATTCCACCCAGCTGGGCTCCTCCCTTCTTGACCCAATTTACTTTCTGAAAGGAAGGAAGACTTTTATATTCAACCTTCACCTCAGCCATCCAAGTTTCCTTGAGGAGAAGGGCAACTGAATGTGGAAGCAACACTGTGGTCCCCAGACTCCCCATTCCCTGCCAGGGGTCTGATCATAGCCCAAGGCTTGGGGATGCCAGGCGTTCTTGGTCCTCCACCACTGTCTCATCTTGGATTCTTGCCTACCACTACCACTGCTCCTGCACTTGCTGCTTCTCTTCCTGCTGAGTATGCCTGTTGAAGCTCTGTACCCCTTACAATACTATTTTTTTAGAAGCCAAGAGACTGTTAGCTTCAGTAACATCTTCCTGCAAGAACTGTCCCTCAACCTGCTGGCTAACTTGCACAGTCTCAGCATCATGGCCTCCAACTTGACAGTTCTGTGCATCACTGCCTTTCCTGTGGAGGAGCTACCCACAGCAGAGGGCAAGAGCACTAGGAGGGGCTGGGCTGTTAGTATGCCTGATCAATCTCAGATCCCTATTTCTTAACCAAGACAATAACAATAGATGCCAAGGGCAGAAGCATTATTTTTTTTTCTCATTGAAATATATCTGATACCAAATTCAATGAGTGAAACAGACAAGTGTCTATAAATTAAGATTCAGGAAGTTTAAAGGAAGATTAAAGCACTGGGGCAGATGGCAAAGCCTAGTGGTTTTCTATTTTACTGGAGGAAATGGAGAATTATGAGGTTCAGGAGGTGAGGTGGAAAAAGGGAGAAAGGGGAAAATATTTGCCTCTAAGGAAAATAATATGTATAAAAGGGTTCATTTGTCAGGAGATTAAGAAAGTTGGAGATGTTGTCCTTAGTAATGGGTGCTGCCTACTAATAACTAGTTAATTAGGGGTCTAATAAGATCAACTTTTGTAGAGGGACTGCTCCTTTGTGTCTAGATTGAATTATGACATGGCTCTACTTTTATTCCTTTTTAGTTGAACTTTCAAATGAGAATGCAACAAAGGAAATACAGGGCATTCCTATCTCCCTCACTTCTCCCCCCACACACATACCACACAGCAGCAGCAAGAGCAGCAAATGGTAACTCAGAGGAATGGTAACTCTGAGAAGAAAAACTCTAAAAAGAATAGGAGGATGCTATAGTATTAGACTAAAATAAGTCCACAGATGGGTAAGGGATCTGAACCCTGACTTTGATAACTTTCTGTGTTAATTGCTCCAAAGAGAAGTGAAGGGAAATTGCTGTTCAGCAGTCCTATAAAAGGATATTATTTTCTAGGGAATCTAATGAGTAAAATGGTATGAGGGTTTCCTGAATTTGTTTATGAACTGCTATGATTCTTCTTCTTTTTTTTTTTTTTAGGCATTTTTTTAATTATGGAGGGAATAAAGAGCTATACCATTCCTAATATCTATGGGAAGAGATAGTTTCCTATATATGAAGACTCCCTAGACATGAACTATGGCCAGTCTTTATATCTTTATATATATATATAGTTTATTTGTTTGTTTTGTTTTAAATTCCCCTGGAGTTTTATTTGGATTGAGGCACAAAGATAGAATTTGCTCCTTTGGAAAATAGGCTCCTAGGACTAAACTGGGATCAATGGAGATGATTCTGCCTTAAAGAGGTCAGCTACTAGAGAAAAATAACTGGTACGTTTTGGCTAATATACTTTTTACCAGCAGAGTTCAGATAATTTAAAGGAGAGATAAAATGCAAAAATGATTAGTTAACAGTTTTGCACACTGTGTTATGACTTAATGAAACTTAAATTTTTGCACTCCAGCATATTGTCTAGAAGTTTTAAATTACTGAATACTGTTGAAATCACTCTGTTGATAAATGCCATGATGGGCAAACACCAATACAAGGTGTTAAAGAAGATTTATTAACTTATATTTACTAGTATAATATCTTGATGGTTATGTTTACTTTCTGTGTAAGAATATTATAAATATAAAATTTTAAATTTATTTGCTCTCTTTTCAGGAATAAATGATATGCTCTTTTGTAGATTTATACTGTATGATACCCTATTAGTTTCTCTTAATCCTTTTTGAGTGAGCCAAAAAAATTACAGTTAATGAACTGATAAATGGGGAAAGAGAGAAGCTCAGTTTTATTTAATTAAGAGATCAAGTTTCCCTAGCAATGAACCTCCTTGTCCCAAAACTCAATTACTAAGTTTAGAACAGAGAGCAATGTATATTATCAAATCCTATGAATACAGTCAATCAGTGATTCTACATTAGAAATAGAGACCTTATCCAGCTTTTTTAGATTCTGATTCCAATTGATCCTAAGTATTTAAACCCTTTAGGGAGCTTCACACAGATTTTCCCTGATATTGTTTTCCTCTGTCTCTGTCTTTGTCTCTTTCCTCCTTTCTTTTTTAAACAATTCACTGAACGTCTTTTTTTGACCATTACAGTGTTAGTACTTCCTGGGGGAAATTTTGGGTGTCATTTAGTATAAGAAATCAGAGAATTATTTTTTCTGTATATCCAATGTGTCCAGAAATTAGTGTAGAAATTTTGGCATGTTTGGTGTGTGAAAGGATCATCTAGAGATTTTGTCTGGACTTCCAGTTGAATGCTCTAGGAGCTGAGAAAATTTTGGAAGAATTTTTACTCAGAATATGAGATTGAGAAAAAGGAAGAAAGAGAGGGAAAGAGAGAGAGAGAGGTAGGAAGAGAGTGAAGGGAAAAGAGAACGAGAATAACTTTTACTCAAACCCAGGATGATTAATTCCATAGAAAGAGAGATCTACCTGTTTGAGGAGTTTAATTGGCATTAGTTTCTTTCTTTGAGAGAGGAAACTCAGGTTTCCTTTCTGTTATTTTTTTCCTTTTTGGTTTCTTTATCTCATTTCCCCCCTCCTTTTCTCAATTTCCTTGGGTTGGAACAACAGATCCTTTGAAAGTGCTAAGCAAGCAATAATCTCTTTGTTGAATCTGCATATTTGGGAGTGATTGTAATCTTTGAAGAGCTTATCAGATCCATGTCACAAGGACTGCTGTGAGAATTTTAATGCAAGGCTCTTGAAAGGACAATACTTGAGCTTTCTCTAGAATTCAGAAAATGTAACTAGGATGTGGATAGAATGTGGACCCCAAATGAGTAAAATTCACCTCAGCTGAAAAAAAGTATAGGGGCTTCTGTTTCCTCCCTAATCCCTACCCCACTCCACTATCACCACCATCATTTCCATTAATACCAACATTCTCTTCTAGTCTGCCATTGTAAGTTTGAGTGTATATGTGTGGGATGGGGGTAGGGAGGTTATGGGGGTAGGGAATGGTAATCCCACTTTCAGTCACATAGGGTTTAGAGTTCATGATGATTAAGAGCTCCCTAACTGGTCACTTTACAAGAAGACATAATTACTTAGGGGACTTTAAAAAAAAAAAAAAAAAGAGAAAACAGCTTCAGATTGGAATCTTTTGGATTTAGCTCTTATAGCAATAATATCTACTATTCATCACTACTGTTAGCAGTGAGGAGAGACAGTATGCCCAGGGTCATGGTGATCTCAATCTTTATTGAGGGACTTAAAAATGAGCTTGCATTGGGGGTGCCTGCTTGCCTATGCCTCTTTTTTGTTTTGGTTTCAGTAGCTTCAGAGTTTTGTAGATCTAGCTACAGTACTTTCAGATATGATGGCAGCGGAGACATCTTCAGTTGTAGCAGTGGAAGATTCTTTAAGAGTTTGACAACTTTTAAAAGAAAGGGCCAAATCTAATCCATTTTATTAACAGACAAAATCTAAGAGTTATTGCATAATGCCAAATGAGGTGAAATACAAAATCTCTAACAAATAATATTGCACAAATATTATATATACTGATGATATTTAAAGTATTAATTGATTGTTATTTATTAGGTGCAATTAGGTGGTGCAGTAGATAGAACACCAGGCCTAGAGTTGGGAAGAGCAGAGTTCAAATCCAGCTTCAGACACTAGCTATGTAATTCTGAGCAACTTAACTCCATTTGCCTTTATTTCTTATCTATAAAATAAGATGGATAAGGTAAATGGCAAACCACTAAAATACCTTTTCCAAGAAAACCCCAGTAGGGTCGCAAATCATTGAACATGACTGAAATAATCAGACAACATCAACAAACTGATCATAACTATAATCATAAATAAAATTACTGAGTACTGTCATAATCATTCTATTATTGACACTGTCATTCTCATAAGCTTATCCTTTCTTGTTTATGAATAGCAATAAAATATTTTTCCTGTACCCAAGGAAATTGAGGACAGAGAGGACAAGAATCAAGTAATAATTTGCCAGAGGATATAGGGAGTAATGGGATCAAGGGAACAGATAGAAGGGTTAACATTGTCAAAGAGAATGCTATCTCTTCATCTGAGACTAGAACAAAAGAGGAAAGGATGAAGGATGATCCTGAGGTATTTTAAAGTGCTTAATTGAGCAAGAGAGATTGCTCAATGGATTATCTTCTTTTTTTTCAGTATAGTATGAGGTAAGGTCTTTTGCTGAAAAGGAGAGATAGTTATATGTTGTTTGAGAAGACAAAAGTTTAAGGTCTTATTCTTGGAGATGTAGTAGATAATTGATTGGAAAAAGTTAAAGGAGATTGGAGAACATAAATTCAGAGAAGATGCAGTCAACATGATATTCTCCAGGTCTCTTCAGTAGTAGCTAAATAGAAAAGAAAGAAGCAGATTGTGGGAATAATCAAGGGTTACTGTTTTGTAAGGAAAAGGTGGTAATAGAAGATAATATAGACTTAAGAATTGAGTTTAGGGGGAAAAAAAAAGAATTGAGTTTAGGAAAAGAAAACACTATCCAGAGAAAGACTTGGCTAAGTACAGAGTGATGAAATGGAGATTTGAGAAGAGTTATACATAGTGAAAAATGAAAAACTAAAAGATTATGATGGGATGAAGGGATATCAGACTTCTTAATCCTGGAATAGGAATACTTGTATATGATGGCAAGATCAAGAATGTTACCTACCCTGTGTGTAGCAGAGGTGAAAGGAAAGAGCAGGTCATGGTACCAGAGTAGATCCTGAGTAGTAGTTCATACATTTGAGGGAAGAATGATATGTATACTTTATTGAGGTTCTCAGAATGAGGGTGAGAATTGGGGCAAAGAGGAATAAAATGAGTCAAGTATTGAACTCATTGAGAAGAGAGAAGAATATCAGGAGTTTGGGAGAGCTCAGTCTCCAAGCGGTAGATTGAATGAGTGAAACTAAAAAGAGAAAGATAGTGGTGAAGGAAGATAAGGAGAACTCTGATTTTCCCCTGGAGTCAATGAGTCATGTGTGAAAGATGGTGCAAAAATTATAAAAGATGCCCAAGAAAGTCAGGAAGAGTCAGGTCCCAAGGCAAGCCAGAAGATGGATGGAGCATGAAAAGAGGTCTAGAATGAAAGGGATTTGCTAATTATACAATGAGAGTTCAGAAGGAAAATGAATGTAGAGTAAGACATTAAATTGTTGGAATAAGGCTAAAACGGACATTTTGTTTAGTGGAAGTTAGGGATTCCGTCTTACAGAAATTGCAATGGAGAGTAGAGCAGGGAGAATTTGCAAACCTCTTAGAGAATAAATCAAGACAGAGTATCAGTGGATTCAAGGGCCTTTGTTCAAGAAAGAAGGTGTGTAGATTGAATGCAGGTCCTGGTCAAGGCTTCACAGCTTGTTACCCAGCCTTAGTTCCCTAGTGTTTGCATCTCTTGGGGATTTGCATACCCATAGCAAAGCAGGGATAAATCAAACAATTAAGGGATAGATAGACAGATTAGGGATTGGTGAGAGGTCATTGGATTGTCAAGAAAAAGGAAAGAATGATAAATTTAAAGCTGGAAGGAACTTTGAGAGACATCAAGACAACTCTTTCATTTTACTGATGAGGTACTAAAGCATAGGAAAGTTGTCAATTAGCCAAAGTCATTACAACCAGCAAATGGCTGAATTGTTTTTTAAACCCAGAACTTCCTAAATCCAATTCTAGTATCTTTTTCCCTATATTTTACTTTGATGCTTTCAAAGTTTATATATATATATGCTTTCAAAAAAAAAAGTTGTAATGGTTTTAATGAAATACTTAGGAGATAGGTAGAAAATACCTCCTTTCCCTCTGCCCAAATACCTTAACAAACAAGGCTGAAGAGTTCAATAATTAAACCAAGGAAATTTCTTAGCTACTTGCATGGAGTGTTTGAGGCTTGTATTTTTGTGATGACAAAATGATTGCTAGGTAAATACAAACTTCAGAATGGTCTCCCTTTCTGAAGAGAAGCTAAAGGAAGTAGGGGAACTTTCAATATTTTAGCTTATCAAATAACTATATATTCCTTAAGAAAACAAGACAAAATACAGTATGAAAAACCAGAACTAGTACTTAATGGGAGGAAAAGTATATGCAGTAATAGAAGAGAAATGACTTTTATTATGAAGTTGGAAAATGTAAGACTTACACAGAAGGGAAAGATAAGAGATTTTGTGATGATTTCTAAAGGAAACAGGGCTTGAGTGACTTGAAGAGGTAGAATTTGTTTATCTTCCAAAGAATGATAAAGTGGATATATCAGTGCAGACAGGTGAGAAACATTTTACTAGAGGTCAAAGAAAAAAGGGGAGAATGGTGACTTCTCACTCAGAGGAACTAAGGAAATTATTTGTGTAATAATAACAATAAAGATGATTATTCTACCAGGGTATGTATCCAAGACATAACAGAACTTTCCAAGGCATGTCAAAACAACTGAGACTATGGAATTTGGGTGATTCATTTGGTTACAGTTGAAGCTGCCAGAAATCCAGAAAACACTGACAAATATGAATTTTGCGCAAGCAACAGATGACCAGAGGGCTACAGGTGCTATTTTTCTCATTGCTGACCCCTAATGAGAAAAAAAACTGCTTTGGGAACTGAAAAGCTAACAAAAAATATTAACGGTGTCTGAGAATGGGATTTGAATTTCTAGACTAATGCTTAAAAACAAAACAAAAAAAAAAAAAAACAGCAAAAAAAAGTAAAGGTACCTGATCATTGATGGGATACCTAAGAAAGGATTTTTTAAAAAAAAAAGTATATGCCCTGAAAATTTAATTAAAAGAACTTTAAGAAAAGGACAGGGAGAAGACCAAGAAGCAATTACATATAATAGCATTGTGCTCAATAAACCCAAAGACTCTAATTCCTGGGATAAGGACATACTTTTGGATAGGAAAAAATTTGAAAGTAGAAATCTGATCTAGACTAATATCTCACATGATAAATTTCAGTAAGCTGCAAATCAATATGAGATCTACATATAAAAAATCAGGGAAGGACAGAACTTTTACAACTATGGATCAGGGAAGGTCTTTGCCAAGAAAACGCTAATAGGAATAACAAAGGACGGAGCATGACTGAAACAACTGACCAACAAACAACAGCATACAGACATACTTGTGTGTATATTTGTTTTTACTATATTGTTATTGTATGAATTGTATATTGTATACTATATTGTATTCATTCTATTCAACTTTTCATCAGTTTATGAGTCTCCCCAGATATCTCTGAAACTATTTTCTTCATGTTTTCATACAATACAGTAGTATCCTATTATATTTGTATAGTAAAACTAGCTTGGCCATTTCCCCAATTGATGTATACCCTCTCTGATTTAAGACTCAGTTTAGGATTAATCCTTTCTTTATCTATCCTCCCTCTATTTCCCCTTCTCTGATTTCCTCCTCCTATTTGTGTGTGTGTGTGTGTGTGTGTGTGTGTGTGTGTGTGTGTATTTTCTAGATATATTTTTCCCTCCTTTGACCAGTTTAGATGGAAATGAGATTCAAGTGTCAGTGGTAACCTCCTTTTTTTTTTTTTTTTTTTTTTTTTTTTTTGGTATAGACTTTTACATGAATACCCTATTATGAAAAATTTTCATTAACCTTTCTTTATTTTCCCTTTCTTCTTCAACCCCATTCCTCTTCCCTTCACTTTGCATTTTTCTTTTAAGATCAGGTCATAAAAGATATACTACTAGAATTTCTAATTAAGCTTCCTTTATGACCCATAATAATAATAATAATAATAATAGTATTCAAAAGAGGCACATATGTGGTCTTCCCATATCTCAATGTAAACAGTATCTTTGTTTAGCCTCTTATGATTATTTATTTGTGTCTTTTATGTCCTATAATTCTTGTGCTTGAACTTCAAAGTTTCTCTACAATTCTGGGTTTTTTTCCCCCTAAGAAATGCTCAGAAGTCCTCTATTTCATTAGAGCTATTTCCATCCTTTTGGATTATACTCAGAGTAGTAGCTGATAAATTATGAATGGGTTCTTACTGTGGCTTCTCTGTACTTTTATTTATTTATTTATTTCTATCTACTTGTAGCACATTTTCTTTGACCTGGATGCTCTGCATTTTGACAAGTATATTCCTAGGAATTTTCACATGGGTATTTCTTTCGGAAGAAAATTAATGTATTCTACTTCCACTTTGCCTTTTGCTTTTAAACTATGTGGATAATGTTCTTTTATGACCTCTTGAAACATAGACTTTTTAGGGGTCCATTGATTTAGGTAATACATTGATTCTTTACATTTTCTTCTGTTTTCTAGGTCAGTTGTATTTGCTATATGATACTCCATATTTTTCCCCATTCTTTTGTCTTTTTTTTTCATATTTCTTATTTTCTTTTGGAGTCATTGATTTTGATTTAGTTCATTCTAATATTTGTGGAGTTTTTTTTTTTTAAACTTGGAAAAGATTTTGTATCTCTTCTGTCGTTCTGTTAACTCTTTTCCAATTCTTTCTTCAATTGTTACCATTTTTTTCCACTTTAGCATTTTCATTTCATTTATAAAAATTTTTATTTAAAAAAAAAAAAAACACACACAAAACAAAAACAACTTCATTTCTTCCAGGCTTTCTCACTGAATTTATGACCAAATTTTCTTTTTGTTTGAGCGTTTGTTTTTAGATGTTTTGAGGTCATTTTCTTTTTCCAGGTTTGTGTTTTGAATTTCCCTGTCACTGTAATTAGCTTTTAATGGTGGGATTCTTTTTTGTTTGAATATTCTTTTAGCTTACTTTCTGATATTAGACTTGATGTTAGGGTTAGGTTTTGGACATTTCTTGAAGAAAGGTCTGAATTAACCCTGCTACTACTTTTTTGGAGTATTGAATATTATGTTACTTTAATTTTTCAGGGACAGTTCAGGGTTGAGATCTGTAACCTTTCAGTGTTTTTCAATGTCTGTTATGGGCCAGAACCCAGAACTCTGAAACAAGGATTCTTACAAGGTGTTAAGTCAGTGGAATTGATAAAGACAATGGTTATCTAGTTTAGCATGGTGCTTAATAGTTCTCTAGTTCAGTCCACATACTTATTACTTAATATAGTTCCACAACATTCACACCTATGATAATGAAGTATATAACATCCAGCAAAGACTGGATGAGATTCATTCCACCTTCAGTCAGGGCTCCTGGTGGCTCTCCAGGGCACCGAGAGGCTCAGAGACAGAGCCAGAGAAGACAAGCTCACTGGAGGCAGGAACTCAAGCTCTGGGAGCCAAGAAGAGAGAGGTTCATTTCCATCTTCATCAGCCTCGTGCTGGCTAGCCTGTCCCCCCTGCTTCCCCTATCAAGACTAAAGCCCATCTGAAAGGTTCTCAAGAAAGCTAGCTGGGGCTGATGCAAGGAAACTAGACTTTGAAGAATATAATAAAGGACTTTGGACTTTAACACCTGGCTATTCTTGTGATTACTGGACTGAAAAGAAGGTTGCCCCAGAGACCTCCAGAAAACCAAATAAGAACCTTACAAATGTCCATAAACCTGTCTCTCTACATTGATATGGGCTGGGGGGAGGGGGGGGAAGGGAAGTGGGGGGGAGAGAAGGTTCACTGTGACTTTTTTTTTCCTTGGATTTTCTGATCAGGGTTTGGTCTAGATTTCAAATCTGTTTAGAGAAGTTTTAGAAGGGAGCTTACTGTGCTTCTTCCTACTATTTTACCATCCTGGCTGATATCATTTAAAAAGATTGAAGCTCAAATTGATTTTCTTAGTGCTTGAAAATAGAAGCATTATGTTTTATAATGGATATGAATCTATTAAAAATAACACATAAACAGATCCTTACAAGTATCCAAAGAAGGAATACAAAAGTAATAAATGCTAGATTCTTAAGAAATAGACTGCCTGTTACTAATTTTGATGTCTTTTCATTTGTGTATAAATTGGATTTAAGTGAGACGGTATTACAGGGACTCTTCAACTTTACTCTCTCCTCCAGTTATCACCCAATTATAGGACAGAAGTATACATCAATATGCTTATATACATATTAGGTTAAAAACTGGAAGGAAACATGGAAGCCATAAGTTATTGACCCTGGTTTTGTTGTAATGGTTGTTGTTCAGTGATTTCAGTCTTATCTGACTCTTTTGGGACACCATTTTTGGGTAACCATGATCTTTCATGTGATAAGTTTTTGAGACAGGAATCCCCAAACTAGTGTTCTCTCTACTGTATCCACTCCCACCCCAAGGCAACTACTCTATCTACTAGAAAATCTCTATCTGCTATCTACTAGATAGTACTACTATCTACTCTATCTACTAGAAAAATAGTTTTTACATTTTAATGAAGAATAAAAATTTATGGCTCTATAACTGGAAATAGAACTAGTTTCATTTAATAGTTGAAATAGAAATAGAAAATCAAGATACATTTCACGCTCTCTGGACAACTTCAAAAATGAAAGGAAAATGTTAATAGGCAGTTATAACAATAGCACAGCCTATGATTCTTTCCTGACAATGCACACACAAAAAAAGAAGGAAACTGAAAGGAGGGGATACCAGGATACTCTGAGTGGAAGGAGAACAATATGCTTGTGGAATAAAAATCAAGCAAAGTAGATAATGGAAAATTCTAAGCCTTCTCTCGATGCTGGTGAGAGTGCTGAGGAGAGGTTAAGTACCAAAGGTAGAGTGATCTCCACGATTATGTGATCTCAGGTGATCAGTATATCACTGAGCGGTGTGGGGGAGGGAGGGGACGGTAATGGATGGGAGGGGAGACATGATCTTCATGAAGTTGATATGCAACAGAGCAGTTAATGGGAAATGAAGTTAACTGGAAAATTTTGAGCACTTTATAAAGGAAGACGTGAAATCAAAAAAACGACCAACAAAAACAAACAAAAAAAAAAAAGAGTTCAAATACCAATAAGATAGGATCATTTAAAACTTTGCTTCTAATATCATAGAAGAATATACTTAATATCATAGAAGAATCCACTAAAGATTAAATCTTACCACAAAGAGAAATCTACCTGGAAAGACAATATAAGTCAACAAAGGAAAGTAATGTAACTAACATAATAGAAGCTCCAAGAGAACTTCCTAGCCTTCCTGATGAAAATGCCAAAATTGAATAGAAATCTTGACCCTGGAACACAAGTCAAGTGAAAAATCAGATCACATATTTGAATAATTTAAAGGGAATACACAATAAATTATTTTCATGCTAACAGTAGAGACAAAGCTCTTCTCATAATGTTTTGTCTTCTAAAATCAGAGAGAAAATTAAATAAGACAGACACAATATCTGGGAATGATGTTCTATTTTGATGGTCTTAGGAGATAATGGAAATGAGAGAAAGAGGAGACTCTACTGTGAAGGAAAGGAAACCCAAAGGGATAGAACTCATTATGACTTATGTAATAGTAGTATAATATGAGGTTTCAAATACTGAGTAGGGGTGGTGTGAATGGACATCCTATAAAACTTACTTTTGTCTGAACTGAACAAAAAAAGCTCAAAATACCCTCTCCTTTTCATGTACACAAATATATACAATCACAAATTCTGTGTAGTACAGCATTTTTGCATATGTGGGTCCTTTTCCATTTTTTATAATCTCTTTGGGATACAGACCTATTAAAGGCATTGCTGGATCAACAGGTATTCACAGTTCGTTGCTTAATGTTTTAGTTAAGATTTTTGCATCAATATTCATTAGGGAAATTGATCTATAATTTTCTTTCTTTGTTTGGCTCTTCTTGCTTTAGGTGTCTGCACCATATCCATTTTATAAAAGGAATTTGTTGGAACTCCTTCTTCCCCTATTTTTCCAAATAATTTGTATAGTATTTAAATTAATTGTTTTTTAAATGTTTGATAGAATTCACTTGTAAATCCTTCTGATCCTGGAGATTTTTACTTAGGGAGTTTATTAATGGTTATTATTTTTTCTTTTTTAAAAAATGGGACCATTAAGTAATTTATTTCCTTCTCTCTTAATCTTGATAATCTATTTTTTTTGTAAGTATTTATTCACTTCATTTAGATTATCAGACTTATTGGCATACAGCTAGGCAAAATAGCTCCTAATTATTGCTTTAGTTTCTTCATTGGTGATAAATTCATCCTTTTCATTTTTAATACTGGTCATTTGGTTTTCTTCTTTACTTTTTCTAATCAAATTAAACAAAGGTTTATCTATTTTGTTGTTTTTTTTCATAAAATCAACTCAGTTTTATTTATTAATTCAAAAATTTTGTTACTTTCAATTTTATTAATCTCTCTTTTCAGAATTTCAGAGTTGGTATTTGAGGTTTTTAAATTAATTCTTTTTCTAGCTTTTTTAGTTGCATGCCCAATATAGTGACCTCTTTCTCTATTTTATTCATTTAAGCATCTAGAGATATAAATTTCTCCTAAGAACTGCTTTGGCTGCATCGAATAAATTTTGGTGTGTTGTCTCATTTTCTTGGAGGAAATTATTGATTGTTTCTATGGTTTGTTCTTTTACTCACTCATTTTTTAGGACTGGATTGTTTCATTTCCAATTAATTTTTTTTTTCTATTTTTCCAAGGCCTTTTATTTTATGTAATTTTTATTGCATCGTGATCTGAAAAAGGTTGCATTTACTATGTCTGCCTTTCTTTATTTGATTGTAAGGTTTTTATAGCCTAATACATGGTCAACTTTTGTAATAGTTCTATGTACCACTGAGGAAAAAAAAAGCATATTCTTTTCTATTGCCATTCAATTTTCTCCAAACAGTCTATCATATCTAATTTTTCTAAAATTTTATTCACCTCCTTTACTTTTTACTTGTTTAATTTGTGATTAGATTTATCTAGTTCTGATTTAGGGAGCCTGAGATCTTTCATTGTATAGTTTTGCTATCTGTTTCTTTTTTGCAACTCACTTTATTTCTTCTCTAAAACTTTGGATGCTATAACACTTGATACATATGTGTTTACTACTGATATTCTTTCATTGTTTATAGTACTTTTAGCAAGATATAGTTTCCTTCCTTATCTCTTTTAAGTAGAGCTATTTTTTTTTCTTTTAGTAGATCTGACATCATGATCACTACTCCTGTTTTTTTTTTTTTTTAATTTCAGTTGAAGCATACAAAATTCTGCTCCTGCCTTTTACCTTTACTCTATATGTATCTTTCTCTATCAGATGTATTTCTTGTAAACAACATAAAATAATGGCTTTTAATCCATTCTGCTATCTGCTTCTGTTTTATGGGAGAATTCAGCTCATTCACATTCAGATTTAAAATTACTAACTTTATATTTCCCACCATCCTATTTTTCCCAAATTAAACTTTTTTTCTCCTTTCTCCCTTTTCCTCTTCACCAGTGTTTTGGTTTTCACCAGAACTTGCCTCAATCAGTGCTCCCCTTTTCAGCTCCTCTTTTTCTTATCTCTTTCTCCTTCAACTTCTGCCCTCCATTCTATGAGTTTCCCCTTTCTTTTCCTCTTCCCTCTCCTATTTCTCTCTAGGGTGAGACAAATTTCTGTATCAAACTACTATTTCTGATATTCTCTCTTTAAGCCAAATCCAATGAGATTAAATTTCAAACAATGCTCATCCCTTTCCCTTCTTTCACTCAACTGTAATAGGTCTTTTTTTGCTTCTTCATGTGAGGTAATTTACTCCATTTTACCCTTCTTTTCTCTTCTTCCAACACACACCCTTAGTTTCTCTTTTATATCATCACATTAAAGTCAACTTCTACCTGACCCCCTAATCCTCTAAGTATATATCCTAACAAAGATATAGTTCTGAAGTTACACATATCATCTTCCCAAGGAGGGATGTAAATAATTAATCTTAAAAAAAACATTTTTTACCCTTTTTAACCCTCTTATGCTTCTCTTGAGCTCTGTATTTGAAGATCAAATTTTCTGTTCAGCTCAGGTCTTTTCATCAAAAATAATGGAAAACTCCTATTTCATTGAATATCCATCTTTTCCCCTGAAAGATCATGTTTGATTTTACTGGATAGTTGGTTCTTGGCTGCAATCCAAGTTCCTTTGCCCTCTAGAATATCATATTCCAGGACTTTTCATCCTTTTAAGTGGAAGCTCCTAGGTCCTGGGTAATCTTGATTGTGGCTCTTTGATATTTTATTTTATTTTTTTTTCTTTCTGGCTGTTTGCAATATTTTCTCCTTGATTTGATAATTCTGGAATTTAGCTATAATATCATTGAGTTTTCATTTTGGGGTCTCTTTTAGTGAGTGATTGGTGGGTTCTTTCTATGGCTATTTTATCCTCTGGTCCTACAAGATTAGCACAATTTTTCTTGATATCTTGAAAGATGTTGTCCAGATGTTGAAAGATATTGAGATTACTAACTTTGTATTTCCTGCCATCCCATTTTTTTTTCTCTTCTTTTAGCCTTTCCCTCCACACATTTGTTTCTGGCCACTTCCTTCAATCTGCCTTTTTTTTTTCAGCCTCTTTTTTCTTATCCCTTTCCCCTTCTATTTCTCCCCTCCTTTTTATTTTCCTCCCCCTTTTCTCCTTCTACTTTCTTATAGAATGAGATAAATTTATATATCAAACTGCCTCTTTGAGCCAAATCTATTGAAATTATGGTTCAAACAATATTTATCTCCGTCCCTTCTTACCCTCAACTAGAATATACCATGTAAATTAATCCATTTTAGCTCCTGTTTCCTCTTCTCCCACTAGTCTCTTTTCTCCCCCTAAATCCCATTTTTTTATGTTGTCACATCAATGCCAGCTCTTACAACCTCTAACTATACCTCTTTGTCCTGACAAAGACACAATTCTCAAGAATTACATTTATCATCTTCCCATGTAGAAATGTAAACATTTTAACCTTTAAAAAAATGATTTTTCCTTCCATTTATGTTTGCATGCTTCTCTTGAGTTTTGTATCTGAAGATCACATTTTCTATTTAGCTCTAGTCTTTTTATCTGAAATGATTGAAAAATCCCTTATTTCATTGAATATCTCTCTTTTCTTTTGAAAGATAATATTTAATTCTGCTGGGCATTTGATTCTTGATTATAGTTCAAGTTTTTTCTGCCTTCTGATATAATTTTCAGGTCCTCTGATCTTCTAATGTGGAAGCCTGTAAGTTTTGGGTAATCCTGATTTTAGCTATTTGATATTTGAATTATTTTCTTATAGTTGTTTGCAGAATTTTGTCCTTGCTATGGTAATTCTGGACTTTAGCTAATAAATGCTTATTGGTTAATTGCTTATTATCTAAAGGCACTTAAAATCACAGTGGTAACTTCTAGTTCACGAAGGAAAAATGATCAAAGATTATCAACAGATAATTTTCCAAAGAGGAAACAAAAATTCTTAAGAATCACTTGAAAAAATTCTCAGCCTCACTAATACTCAAAAGAGATACAATTAAAATATACCATATCTATCAGAGTAATAAAAATAATTAAAAGCACTGAAAATAGTTTTGATAAAATTGTGCATTCACTCATTTATAATGAAATTACAAATTTACCCAGAAACTATCTACAACGAATAAAAAGAATAATCTACTAAAATATTTTTTTCAAAGGATTAGAATATGAAATCACCAAAAACAAACAAACAAACAAACAACAACAAAAACTAGAAGTGAATTTAATGCCAAATGGTAGGCAAATGGGTAAATTCAATCAATAAATATATAAATACTTACTTATGTTCCAAGAATTCTGCTAAGTTCTGAGAAATGTAAAGGAAAACAAGATAAGTATTTTCTGCCTGAAAGGAAGTTATATTCTTTACTTTAAAGACATTTTGATTGATATAACTTAGATATTTTTTGAATTCCTTCTCTACCTTTCCTACTGAAGTAGGATTTTTCTTAAAAACAAGAAGGAAAAATATTAAAACTGATCAACATCAAAAAAAAAATCTGGTATTATAGGCAATATTCCATACATGAGGACTATAGTTAGTGAAAGATAAAATGACTGAGGAAAACAAACAACTTGGGATGAGCTCATACCCCAGTTTGGGACTGGACCCCAAATACAAGAGGAGACAGACTTTTATACATTAAAAACAACTAATCAAATAAGACCAATCAATTAGGTATTTCCAAGTTGGGAAAAGGCGAGTGAAGAGGATCAGTTCCTTGAATGTAAAAAAAAAAAAAAAAAAAAAAAAAAAGAGGTGGCTCACTCTCCAGTACAGGTATCTGTAAATAATCAAGACATCATAGAAAGTATAATAGACTGATTAGTACAGGCCAGTTTTCAGATAATATATTTGGGTTGCTTGAGAAATACAGTTGTGAGAAAACTTTGTGTCAATCTTTGAATCTGACTGGGTTTCTGGTCAGTATAACTTAGGTTCTTAGTTAAGGGTCTCTAAGTAATAGAAAAGGTGGTCCACCTTTTCCAGTCATGAAGAACTTGATTCAAACAATGCAATGTAATTGTCTCCTAATTTCTATAACTGCAAAAAAGTTTTCTCACAAAACAGCAGTTAGACTAGACCCATAATTGAATAGAAGGGAAATTGAACTAGATCCAGATTTGAGAAGCAAAAAGAAGTCAGTATAATTCATTCAATTCTCACTACCTCTTACTGTGATAATTCCTTCAATTCCCTCAAAACTAAGGGAATATTAATTAATTAGGATAATGGCTAAATAAATCATGACCTATAATAGAATAGAATATTACTTAATCAGGCACAAAATGGATTCAGAGTGGTTCACTAATTTTCTATAATTAACTACTTTCTGTCCTAATCCCCTTAGTCATTAGACATCATTTTTTTTGAGGAAGGGAATTGTTATTTATGTTCATAATTTTATGGTTGCTCTATCTATTTACATTGTTGTAGTTATTATGTACATGGTTTTACTAATCCTACTTATTACTTTATATCAGTTTATGTACGTCTTTGCATTCTTCTTTTTATTCATCATGCTTGCATTGAATAGCAATGTTCTATTACATTTATGTGCCACAATTTGTTTACTATTCCCCAATAAAAACCTTCAAGGGGTTCATAGCATAATGGGGTGATAAATTACCAACAATTATGCACAATCAAGATACATACAGGATAACTTAGAAGTCATCTTGGAGGAAAGTCCCTAAGATTTTGAATTGCAAAAAGCTTTGTGCAGACAGTGAAACTTTAGCTGACACTTGAAGAAAGTTAAAAGGCAAAGATGGTGAGGAAAAGAGTTCCAGAAATGGGGGATTTGGGAGAGAGATATCCAGTGAAACTCCTTGGGCAAAGGAGATAAAGTGTATGGATAAGGAAAAGGAAGAATATCAGTAGTAATAGATGATAGAGCACATGGAGGAGAGTAAGTGTAAAAAGCCTATAAAGAAGGGAGGGGATCAGGTTATGAAGAGCTTTGTTTATTTTTTTAAAACCTTTTTAATTTTCAAAATATATCCATAGATAGTTTTCAACATTCACTCTTGCAAAATCTTGTGTTCCATTTTTTTTTCTCCCTCCATTTCCCCTACCTCTTCCCTTAGATGGCAAATAATCCAATATATGTTAGACATATGCAATTCTTTTATACATATTTCTACAATTATTATGCTGTACCAGAAAAAAATCAAATCAAAAAGGGAAAAAATGATAAAGAAAACAAAAAGCAAGCAAACAACAAAAAAGTGAAAATACTATGTTGTGATCCACACTCAGTGCAGATCACTCTCTCCATCATAAGTCCATTGGAACTAATGCAAATTATTAACTTTTTCAATACACATTTGTTTATGAATCATATCGTGAGAGAAAAATCATAACAAAAGGGAAAAAAAAAGAAAAAAAGAAGTGAACATAGCATGTATCGATATTCAATCTTCATAATTCTTTTCTGGATGCTGAAGATGTTTTCTATGCAAAGTTTATTGGGATTGCCTCGAATCACTGAACCACTGAGAAGAACCAAGTCTTTCATTGTTGATCATTGCACAATCTTGCTGTTACTGTGTAAAATATATTCCTGGTTACGCTTGTTTCACTCAACATCATGTAAATCTTTCCAGATCTTTGTAAAATCAGCTTGTTGATCATTTTTTATAAAATAATAATATTCCATTAACTTTATATATTACAATTTATTCAGCCATTCCCCAATTGATGGGCATCTACTAATTTTCTAATTCTTTGCTACCACAAAAACAGCTACTACAAATTTTTTTGTACATGTGGATTCTTTTCCCTCCTTTATGATTTCCTCGGCATATGGACCCGGTAGTGGTGCTGCTGGGTCAAAGTATGCACAGTTTGACATAGTTCCAAATTGCTCTCTAAAATAGTTAGATCATTTCCAAACTCTACCAACAATGCATTAGTATCCCAAAACTTTCCCATTATCATTATCTTTTCCTGTCATCTTAGCAGATCGGAGAGATGTGAGGTGGTACCTCAAAGTTGTTTTAATTTGCATTTCTCTAATCAATAGTTATTTAGATCATTTTTATGACTACAATTGACTTTAATTTCATTATCTAAATATTGACTATTCATATCCTTTGATTTTTTTTTTTTTTACCATTCTTGATAAATATTTTTAGTTGAATTGAAATTTATGTTTGGTTTTGGAGATAATAGGAAGCCACAGAGACAATTGGGAGTTGATGAGATTAACAAGTGAAATAATATAAGAGAAAAAGAGAAGAAAACAGTACAGAGTCTTAGGGGACACTCACTGATACTAGGTATCATATGATGAAAATCCAACAAAAGAGACTGGAAAAGAGCATGCAGATAGGTAAGAGGACAACCAGGACAGAATAGTGTTGAAAATCTAGAGAAAGAGAATATCAAGAAGAGAAGAGGGTGATCAAAAAATGACTAAGGGGTCAAGAAATTAACTTTTGAAAATTGAAAAAGGCTCTTATGACCAATTAAGAGATCATAGTTATTTTGAAGACTTCAAACTGAATAATGAGGTTTGAAGGAAAGAATAAGAAGAATGACCATCCTAAGGAGTTTAGCCATAAAAGGGACAAGTGATATAAAATGTTAGCTAGCTGCAATGGACAGACCAGTTGAGAGTTTTTTTTAAGTATAAGGCTTATAGGGACATGCTTGTAGACAGTAGGAAAATAGCCAATAGACAGGAAGTAATTATAAATAGTGATCTAATTAGATTAGAGTAGGGATGATAGAGAGGAAATTCTGCTGGAGAAGACAAAATGGAATGAGGTCACTTTCTTGGGCAAGAAAAAAGGCTCTTCTTTCCTATGAAACAGGAGTAAAAGAGGAATTAGTGACAGAAGGCATCTGAGTATTATGAAATGAAGAGAAAAGAAGGAGCTCCTTGTGAAAAATTTCAATTCTTCTTTGAACTATAAGGCAAGGTTCTTAGTTGAGAGCATTGAGGGAGAAAGAGATGTAGGAAGCTTAAGGATAGAAGAAAAATTTTCAAAAAATAACTGCAGTGAGTGAATTGATCAGGGAAGTGTAAAAATATTTCCTTTCTACAGTGGAAGGTCTAATAGACAGTATATAACATAAATTTGTAGTGGACCTTCCCAATTTTCACAATTTTCTCCAGCCTTGTTTAACAGCATATAAGTAAGAATTAAGGCAACAGATAGTGGAAGCAATCCAAGACTGGAATTTTGAAAGTCAAATCTTTGATAGAATAAAGGGGCAAGGAACTCAGAAAAGTAAAGCCAAGAGGACTGGAATTGATTCCCTAGGTAGTCAAGATAGAAAAGTGAATTGAAAAGTGAAGGAATGAGAGTCTAGCAAAGAATTGCTGAGTTGAAGCACTGGAAGTAATGATCAAAATTAAATGATGAATGATAAAAATGAAAAACAGAGTTTGGCATTGCAAGGCAAAAATTGAGGTAGAATGACAATAGATTATGATAAGATGAAATAATTTCAGAGTTCATGAATCTGAATATAGAACATTTGTAAGTGAGGGCAAAATTATGACTATCTGTATAGTTGAAGTATAGTTTATAGGAATACACATAGGAAATGTGTAAATTAAGGAATTGAGAGATTAGGATTTTAAAGAAAGTATCAATATATATTAAAGTCACCTAGTTTGAGGGGAAGAATTTAGGGAGACAAGAAAGAGAGCAAGGCAATAAAGTCATTAAGGAAGGAAATAGAATGTTTCAGATGTCTATAGACAACAGCCATCAAAAAATTGACTGGTGATAGATAAGGATTGAATGAACCTTAAATAATGAGAGGTTTCTGAGTAATGGCAGAATTGGGAGAGCCTGAAAGAGGAAATAGACCACAATAAATATTCCAACTCTATTACTATGACCAGTGAGTGAAAAGGTTTGTGAGAAAGTATACTCAGTACTAAAACAGGTGTCCGGAGAAGTAGTATCATCATGAGGGAAACCAGTTTGAGTCTAAGAAGATGGAGAAAGTGAGAATAGAAAAGGTTTAAGATGAAATTCATTTTGTTACCTATGGAGCAAACATTCCAGACAGCATAATAGAATTACTGGATAGTTATAAAATGAAAGTTTGAGGGATGGGGGGTTTTGTTGGACTAAATTATTTGAGAAATTTCTCTACTTTGTTTTCTCTCACTTTCTTATTTCTGGCTTCCAACCTCATCTTTCAACCCAAATTGTTCTTTACAAAGTTCCTAATTATCTTTTTTTTTAACTTGAATTTTTATTGACAGTGTGCTTCTCACTTATATCATATAATATGTTAAGACTCACCAAATACTTTTTATATACTATGTCAAGGCTCACCAAATACTTGTTTTTTATTATAACTTTTTATTGACAGAACATATACATGGGTAATTTTTTACAATATTATCCCTTGCACTCACTTCTGTTCCGATTTTTTCCCTCTCTCCCTCCACCCCCACCCCTAGATGGCAGGCAGTCTTATACATGTTAAATATGTCACAGTATATCCTAGATACAATATATGTGTGCAGAACCGAACAGTTCTCTTGTTGCACAAGAAGAATTGGATTCAGAAGGTAAAAATAACCTGGGAAGAAAAACAAAAAGTAAAGTAATCCACATTCATTTCCCAGTGTTTCTTCTCTGGGTATAGCTGATTTAGTCCATCATTGATCAATTGGAACTGAATTAGATCTTCTCTTTGTCAAAATCCACTTCCATCAGAATACATCCTCATACAGTATCATTGTTGAGGTATATAATGATCTCCTAGTTCTGCTCATTTCACTCAGCATCAGGTCATGTAAGTCTGTCCAAGCCTCTCTGTATTCCTCCTGCTGGTCATTTCTTACAGAACAATAATATTCCATAACATTCATATACACAATTTACCCAACCATTCTCCAATTGATGGGCATCCATTCATTTTCCAGTTTCTAGCCACTACAAAAAGGGCTGCCACAAACATTTTGGCACATACAGGTCCTTTTCCTTTCTTTTGTATCTCTTTGGGATATAAGCCCAGAAGTAACACTAATGGATCAAAGGGTATGCACAGTTTGATAACTTTTGGGGCATAATTCCAGATTGTTCTCCAGAATGCTTAGATTCATTCACAACTCCACTAACAATGTATCAGTGTCCCAGTTTTCCCCGCATCCCCTCCAACATTCATCATTATGTTTTCCTGTCATCATAGCCAATTTGAGAGGTGTGTAGTGGTATCTCAGAGTTGCCTTAATTTGCATTTCTCTGATCAATAGTGATTTGGGACACCATTTCATATGAGTAGACATAATTTCAATTTCATCATCTGAAAATTGTCTGTTCATATCCTTTGACCATTTGTCAATTGGAGAATGGCTTGATTTCTTATAAATTAGAGTCAATTCTCTATATATTTTGGAAATGAGGCCTTTATCAGAACCTTTAACTGTAAAAATGTTTTCCCAGTTTGTTGCTTCCCTTCTAATCTTGTTTTCATTATTTTGTTTGTACAAAGGCTTTTTAATTTGATACAATCAAATTTTTCTATTTTGTGATCAATAATGATTTCTAGTTCTTTTTTGGTCACCAATTCCTTTCTTCTCCACAGGCCTGAGAGGTAAACTATCCTATATTCTTTAGTTTATTTATAATCTCATTCTTTATGTCTAGATCATAAACCCATTTTGACCTTATCTTGGTGTACAGTGTTAAGTGTGAGTCAATGCCTAGTTTCTGCCATACTAATTTCCAATTTTCCCAGCTTTTTGTCAAATAGTAAATTCTTATCCCAAAAGTTGGGGTCTTTGAGTTTGTCAAACACTAGATTGCTATAGTTATTGACTATTTTGTTCTGTGAAACTAACCTATCCCACTGATCAACTAATCTATTTCTTAGCCAATACCAAATGGTTTTGGTGACTGCTGCTTTATAATATAGTTTTAGAACAGTTACAGCTAGGCCACCTTCATTTGATTTTTTTTTTTCATTAATTCCCTTGTAATTCTTGACCTTTTGTTCTTCCATATGAATTTTGTCATTATTTTTCTAGGTCATTAAAATAGTTTCTTGGGAGTCTAATTGGTATAGCACTAAATAAATAGATTAGTTTAGGGAGTATTGTCATCTTTATTATATTCGCTAGGCCTATCCAAGAGCACTTAATATTTTTCCAATTATTTAAATTTGATTTTATTTGTGTGGAAAGTGTTTTGTAATTTTGCTCATATAATTCCTGACTTTCCTTTGGTAGATAGATATTTGATGCTATTGACAATTATTTTGAATGGAATTTCTCTTTGTATCTCTTGCTGTTGGATTTTGTTGGTGATGTTTAAAAATGCTGAGGATTTATGTGGATTTATTTTGTAGCCTGCAACTTTGCTAAAGTTGTGAATTATTTCTAATAACTTTTTAGTAGAATCTCTGGGGTTCTCTAAGTATACCATCATATCATTTGCAAAGAGTAATAATTTGGTTACCTACTGTAATTCCTTTAATCTCTTTCTCAACTCTTATTGCTGAGGCTAGCATTTCTAATACAATATTGACTAATAATGGTGAAAGTGGGCAACCTTGTTTCACTCCTAATTTTACTGGGAATGGTTCCAGTTTATTGCCATGACATATGATGCTTACTGAAAGTTTTAAATATATACTCCTGACTATTTTTTTTTTACATAGGAAATATTTTTTTTTTTATTTAATGATTACTTTATAATGACAACATTATCCCTTGCACTCATTTCTTTTCCGATTTTTTTCCCCCTCCCTCCCTCCACCCCCTCCCCTAGATGGCAAGCAGTCCTTTATATGTTGGATATGTTGCAGTATATCCTAGATACAATATATGTTTGCAGAACCGAACAGTTCTCTTGTTGCATAGGGAGAATTGGATTCAGAAGGTATAAATAACCCGGGAAGAAAAACTAAAATGCAGATAGTTCACATTCGTTTCCCAGTGTTTGTTCTTTGGGTGTAGCTGCTTTTGTCCGTCATTTATCAATTGAAACTTAGTTAGGTCTCTTTGTCAAAGAAATCCACTTCCATCAAAATATGTCCTCATACAATATCGTTGTCGAAGTGTATAATGATCTCCTGGTTCTGCTCATTTCACTTAGCATCAGTTCATGTAAGTCTCGCCAGTCCTCTCTGTATTCATCCTGCTGGTCATTTCTTACAGAACAATAATATTCCATAACATTCATATACCACAATTTACCCAGCCATTCTCCAATTGATGGGCATCCATTCATTTTCCAGTTTCTAGCCACTACAAATAGGGCTGCTACAAACATTTTGGCACATACAGGTCCCTTTCCCTTCTGTAGTATTTCTTTGGGATATAAGCCCAATAGAAACACTGCTGGATCAAAGGGTATGCACAATTTGATAATTTTTTGGGCATA